>NC_043705.1:96861389-96864773 GCF_006229205.1 Suricata suricatta | reverse complement strand
AGAGTTTAAAACACTCTCCACTGCAAAAATTGCAGTTAATGTTAAAATGACGTAATAGAATTACTTTAAATTATTGAAGACAAATTTGCTTCTAGTTCTATGATACTGAGAGATCCCTCATTGAGCTACAATAACCTACAGTTGAGAGAATGGGGAAGATTTAAGATTAATCACCATCTAAAACTCTAGATTGAGTTTCAATTTATACTAATGTTCACTTTTAAGAGAATTGTAGTAACTTCATTTAATTTTAATTGAGGTAAAGAAAAAGGTGATTTCCAGATCACCATGTATGTTTTATATTTCCAGTGGCATAAGATGAGAAAAATGGAAAAAAATTCTATAATTTTAGAGTTATATATGTGGTCTTGCTCATGATTACAGATGTTCAGAAGGAATGAGGTCTTGTATGTATGTCTAATTGATGGTTCAGTAATCTGTTGCATTAGAGTAATTGATCAAAAACATCTGCAAATTTGCTTTCAATCATTTTAAGACCCTATTGAGGTGGAAACCATAAGTAAATAAGTAACTAATTTGTGAGATTCTTTCTATCTTACAAAGGGACTAAATAGTGTTTGTTATTCTGTCCCCTTGTGCTCAAAATAAGAAAAGGGCAAAAGTTTAGTCAGTGAGCCCAGGGTTGACCTTGAGAAGGCTAAAAAACTTCAGTACTAAAATAAAACCAGCCTGACTCCAAATATTTGCTCTACAGGTTAGGATTGTCTCTAACCTTCAATGTAATCAAGAGATCTAAACCTACCACACATGAGTTTTTGAGAATGACTATCAGCATCATTTGAGCCTGCTTGTTTATAAATAGACAGTAACGTTTGGCCAATACTTTGAGTAGAGCCTTATCAGAATTATATGGTTATTCAATTCATTTTCAACTACACTGGTTTGAATATACAAAATAGAGATTTAATCAGATGTCCAAATAAGCATTGTTTATGTGCATGAAATGATATCATTTGACACATTTGAAGATCCACTGAATTAGAGGTTACTATATTAAGAGAATAAAGTTAAAAGTTAGGACCTTTTGAATTATACTGATCTTTTCTATCAAAGGCTCACTGTGGAATTGGGGATTCATGTTGCAAATACTGCTGGGTACTCTGGCTATATATGGACATCTAAGGAATGTGGTACCAAGTAGAAAAATGACTTAAGTCTACACTCACACTCATGGTTTATAAAAATCATCAAGTGGAATCATTTTCTTATCTCCTTGGTAAAATACTTTAATAAATGGTTCTAAGATACATGTATACAAACTTAAGTAATAAAGACTAACTGCCTTTAAATTTTATTTATTTTGAGAGACAGAAAGAGAGCAGGGGAGGGGCAGAGAGGGAGAGAGAAAATACCACGCAGGCTATGTGCTGATAGGATGGCTCAAATTCACTAATAGTGAGATCACACCCTGAGCTGAAATAGAGTTGGACACTTAACTGACTGCCACCCAGTTTTTACAGATAAATCACTCTATTAAGGAAGGGTTTTTTTTTGCAAGTAACTAAAAATGTTGATAACCTATTCATACATTTATATAGCTAAGGTGTATTGAACACTTTGTGTCAGGTATTGCACTATATCTTGATGTACACTATTCACAAGTAATTCATTTGGTAACTGATATGAGATGAGACATCTGCAGAAAAGTTGGTTTAAATAATTTATCTTCATTGAGAAAGATCTAGGATTTTATTTCACCTTCATCCAATATAAAGTCTGCAGAGAAACATGCTGTCCCAGTGGAATATAGATTTGCACACACACATATATACACACATTTTCAGATGTAAAAATGTGAGCACATGCACAGGTGAAATATAATTAATACAAATTATACATGAATTACTGGATGTATATAAAATGAGCACTGCATACATATGTATAGGTTTGAGGTTATTTCCTGAATTTTCATAGAATTCAAATACCAAACTCTATCTCCCTTTCAACTTTTATTGCTTTCTCCAGAAAGCTCTAATTTTGTTACAGCCATCTTAACACCTATCCACTGACTGTTAGTAATACTCATGCTCTCATCTCTCTCATTAAGCTATCCAGTCTCGCTATGCTTCATGCCTTTGTCAAGGGGAGACTTCCTTCTTGTTTGCGGGCACGTGATTCTAGGTGCTTATTTTGTGACAGCATCACAATGTACGTTCTTCTCTGAGAATCCTTGCTAATGTGGTAGCTGATGAGTTGGACTTACTGCTACCTTTAGAGACATTTGTGTATTAATTGAAAGCTTTCAGACTAAAACAATTACAAGAACAAATATATACTTTTTTCCACATGAAAATGTTGGCATCTGAATTTGTATTGAGTCTTGAACATTTCAGTGGTCTCTTTACAGTTGTTAGTCTAAAGACCTATTTTGTCTCTGTAGCATACTGCCACTGCCCTTCTGTGATAGAAGATAAGGTCTCTGGCAGACAATTTTTGAAAAGACCTGCCTTTATTATGTAAGATTTGGCTATCTTTATATAGTTACTAGTCCATTATGGGACAATGGGTATTTCAGAATTGATCCAATCTGTCAAACCCTATTGCAATTTGAGGTAATGTTTTCATCAATGACAAGACAGTGAAAGCTTATTTGATATAAATTTATGGACTTCAAATATATAAAACAGAATACCTAAATAGTTAATACTTAGAGTATATTTAGTAACCTAAAGAGAAGACCTTAAATATGTACTTAAGTCATTAAGAAGGTTTGGAATCTTAGGTTTGAACAATGAAGGAATTCTTTCTGTGTAGCCAATTCTGAAGAGAACCTGACTGTTGTTAAAAATGGCTACAGAAATCAGAGATATAGGTATCCTCAGAAGACTTAAATGATGGTGGTGAAATAAGCTTATATTTGCTTTATTTGTCTGTCTTTTTCTCTTTTTTCTTTTTTTATTGTAATAGTATTTTATTTATTTTTTAGTCTTTTTTTAATATAACACAATTTTTTTAACATATGCAGTTATTTTCCATCCTTTACAATACAGTAGTTGCAATGACACTCCAAACAGAAAAGCAAAGTAAAAAATCAAAACCCCCACTTCTATTTCATGTAATTAGACTTAAACAGAAATTAGAAGGTTAAGTAACAACTAGTTAATCACCTAATTTCACAGCTGTCTGAAGTGGCAATCGTTATATAGCAGCTTATCTATGATACCTTCAAGATACATGATACAATTTATTACTTGCCCATAAGCTAAAACACAGCCTGCTTAATACCTTTCCTTAAATTCCACCTCTATACTACAATATACTTGAGGTCCATGCAAAAAAGTAGCTACCTTTTATATAGGAAATGGATGATTAAGTCTTTGGTGTTGTAAAAGCAACTTCATTTAAACATAACCACCCCCACCA
>NC_043705.1:96838049-96861289 GCF_006229205.1 Suricata suricatta | reverse complement strand
ATTATATCATCATTAAAATCCTTTTCAATGAAAGCTTTAAAATAACTCATTTCCCTGACCCAAAAAACCCCTCCAAACATAATTATATTCTAAGTCCACAGTGAAAGCTAATAGGTTGTAGTACTCCATGTACATGCTCACATTCCATTCATACATCTATCCGTGCAGCCATGTAAAATTAATTTAAAAGTACGTATCAAGTGTGAGCTGTATGTCGAGTACTCTCCTAGATAAATCTCAGTTAAGCTTGCAAGTCAATTTCAGTCATTATTTATTGTAGGAATCTTGAAAGAAGTTGTTAATTGGGATAGAAAAATGGCAGAATTGAGAAAGGAGTGGGTAGGGAGAAAAATGTTACATCTGAGGGAATACATCTTAACCATAAGGGCAATAAAGAATTTTAAGGTAAAAAGAAGAATCAGAGTAAGAGCGTTTTTGACACATAAAGGCTCCAGAAGAAAGGAAGTCTCCAGAAGCCTCTAGAGTTTCATTCATGAAAGGAATTGAAGGATGAAAGTAGTAATTTATGACAGATAAAAGTTATCTCAAGAAACTGTGCCACTAAACCTGAAGCTGGCTCACCAATCTCAACAATCCACTCTAATTAGAATTACACTGGTACACAATATAGAACCTACTTCTATTTTTCTTTTCTAAGCTTTTCTTTTCTAATTTTCTCATTTATTTTCTACAATTTATTATTATAGACATTAGCCTAGAACTAATATAAAGACACCAAGATAATAGAGACACTAATAATGAACTTTCAGAAAATGTGTACCTCAATGACATGAGCTAAGTGAAATTGGGATGGAAAACAAAAACATTGAGAAATACTATTTGTATAATGCCCCAGATGAGGGGTTTCTATATAGAGACCACCATCAATAAGACTTCTATTTACTCTATAAACAAAGTACACTTGCTCAGTTTCATGTCAAATAATCATGCTGTTTCCTATGTCTTAATTCCATTTAATAATCTTAGGAAATTAAATCACTATCTTTAATACCGGAAGGTCATGATAAATTCAAATCATAGGGAGCAATAGTCAATTTGGTCTAATCATCACATACATACTGAACATAATGCTAGCATTTTATTTTTTCGCCTTTACCTAGGATGTAGAAGACACACTTCTCACAGTTGGGAATACTTACTATAAATAAGATACAATCCCTATCCTAAATAGTCAATAGGTAAGACCAACAGGAATATTTTCAATGGAGAATTTGAGATTTGGCAGTATAAAGACATGGACTAAATAGGATAGGCAAAAGAAGGGAAGGATTTAACTCTTGAGAAGTTACAAGACTTAGAAAAATAGGGACATAAGTGGGATCTTTAAAAAGCCTATGAAGGTGCCTGGGTGGCTCAGTCAGTTAAGCCTTCAACTTCAGCTCAGGTCATGATCTCACAGTTCATGGGTTTGAGCCCCGTGTCGACTCAGAGCCTGGAGCCTGCTTCTGATTCTGTGTCTTCCTCTCTCTCTGACCCTCCCTCACTCACATTCTGTCTCTGTCTCTGTCTCTCTCTCAAAAATAAATAAACATTAAAAAAATAAAAAGAAAATAAAAGCCTATGAATTTACAAGGTGGTTATATGAATGCATTACAGAAATCTTCAGCTTTTAACTTAGAAATGGAGGATAAAATAAGGCTTTATATGTTAAGTAATGGGTATATTTAAAATCAATTATTGTGTATTATTAGAGACCATCAGAAGTGTGAAATATTATTACTGAAAAATGCCCCTAAAAAGAAAATTTGATCCATGTCCTAGAAGATGTTCTTTAATACAGAATGCACAAAAAGGCTGCTCAAAGTTGTAGACCTTGTACAAAATTGAAGGATTCAATTATAAAAGATAGATCATTTGATCCCACATCTTCTGTTTCCTCCCATTATTACGGATGAGTTGTCCATATTCTACTGAAAGGCCACCCTTTCATTTCTGCATTAGATCCAATATTCTTTTGTCTATTCAAGGAATGGATCCAACAATTTCCTTGCATCCTTCTGACTAGTTTTCTTCTAGACTTTTTCCCGTCAGTTCATACATAGTAATTTCTATCATCGTCTAATACAAACCCTATCTTGACCCTATTTCCCCCATAAGTAACACCAATATTCCATTTCATGTACATCAAAACACTTTGAAAGTTTTATATACTCCTTTTTCCCCAATATCTCCACTTATTCTCTATTGAGCCCCTATCCGTCTGCACTTCCCTTGAAGGGCTATTGTCAAAGTGGCAATATTTTTATTTTTTATGTTGTCAAACAAATTACATATGCCTCAGACTTCATCGTTGTTGAACCGCACATTTAACATCCTCCTTCAATACTTTCTTCATTTGGTTTTCTGGATACCACATACTTCTAAGTTTCACTCTCTATTATCACTTTTCATCTTATCTGCTCATCTCACTGCATATTCCCAAACACTAAGCAAAACTCAGCCCTAAGGTCTTTGGTAGGCTTTATAAACTCATTACTTTGGTGATTTCATACAGTCTCACTATTTTAAATGCTATCTGTAATCTATTGCCTTAATACTTAGTTTCCTAACCTAACCTTATATGAACTTTATTTTAAAATACTGAGCCATTTACCTGATGTCTACACTTAGATATCTAGGAGACATTTGAAATTATTATACCCTAAGCTGAATTCTTCATCTATCCCACATGACCCTCCCCACCAAAATCTGTTCTTCCTACATTATTACCCAACTCAGTGATTGAGAATGCCACCCTTCCAATTGCTAAGGCCAAAGTCTTTGCAGTCATCCCTTTCAGTCACCCAGCAAATCGTACTGGCTCTACTTCCCCATATGTTGAGAACACTCATCACCCCACTACCACTGTGGTTTAAGTCAACAATGTCTCCTGCCTCTATCACTGCAATAGCCATAGGTTTTCCTATTTTCAGCTACCATACAGTCTCTTAACAGTAAAGCAATCCATTATTTAGATAGCAGTCTGATGATCATTAAAAAGTACCTTAAGATATTATCCACATACCCTGCATGACTTCCTATTTCACTGAGTAAAAACTGAAATCCATCCAATGTCTTACAATACCCTAAGTGATCTATCCTCTCATTACCTCTGGTTTACTCTCTTCTCATTTCTCACTCTATTCTAGCAGCAATGACAACCTTGCTGCATCTTAAATATACACAAGGGTTTTGTGGTCACTCTTTCTTCTAACATTCTACTGTAAGATATTTAACCTCCATGCATCAACTCTACTCATCACCTCATTTAGGCTTTAGATCAAATCTCAACTTTTCTTCGACCCTCCCTTTTTTGGCCTATCCCTTTCTAAATTCCTTATGCCCCCCTTTTCCAAGTTAAATTCCTTTGTAACACTGATCATCTATGTACATATCTATCATCTCTTAATTGTCCATGGCTTTCACAAAGGCAAGAATTTCTTTTTGTTCATCTACCGAATCTCTGGTACCTAATAAATCCTCTGGCATCTGGTTGACAATCAAGGAATATTTGTTTAAAGACTCAATGAAGGGCGCCTGGGTGGTTCAGTCGGTTAAGCGTCCGGCTTCGGCTCAGGTCAGATCTCATGTTCATGGGTTCGAGCCCCGCTTCAGGCTCTGTGCTGACAGCTAGCTCAGAGCCTGGAGCCTGCTTCTGGTTCTGTGTCTCCTTCTCTCTCTGCCCCTCCCCCTCTCATGCTCTGTCTCTCTCTCTGTATCAAAAATAAATAAAACATTTAAAAAATTTTTTTAAATAAAGACTCACTGAATAAAGGAATGGGACAATTTTAAAAGAGTTAAAATACTATACAGCATTAAAATCCTAGATTATGTGTAAACTACCTAAGTCAGAGTGGTGAATGGGAATTTTAAGCTAATATAGAGTTTGTGACACATGCAAAACCAGGTTACTGCCCAGTAGGGAAAGAACAGGTTTGTATCACTTCTTTTGCCTTCTTTTCCTCTCACTGCAGTCTCTCAACACCACCAGTAAGCCAGATGGACTTAAGTGGTACCTGGATATGTTACTGAAGAATAATGAATCCTAGGAGAAATCCAGGTCCTTTTTGTTTTGTCATTCTTCCTTTAACAAATCCTGGTTTTAAACTCAGAGTGAGGGCTTCTGACTCCATCTTTAGGAAACAACTATATTTATAGCTAGGGTTGAATAACATTTGGTTTTATTATTTCTGCATAATAAATATTTCTATTCAGATAAAATCATGCTGGTTGTCTGCTATTATTGACATAAAAACTTCCCTTAAAATACATTTATCTCATAAACCAGGAAATTGATTAAAGGAGAAATAGGGTATAGTTACAAGATTTTTAAAGTAAAAATGGCAAAAATGATGAAGGTAATACAAGATAAGTGCATATTTTATAAGCTCAATTGGATAAGCAAATGACTAAGTTGGAGAAAAATGATGTTTTATCTATCCCAGATGGGAACATTTACACAATATTCTTATATGGGCCTTTTCATAAAACCTGAGAAAACAGGACAGACTTACATAAAATAAAGTCTCCTTAACCTCTCCATAAATCCTTGGAGGTCCAACAAGTAGTCTATTAGAATTAGTTAATATGTATCTAATTAATGAGGCTTGATATTTGAACAATTGCATTTTGCTCTTCATTTATTTTCCTTCTCCAGGAAAAATCTTCTCAACAGTCAAATTACATATAATACGGCCAATTAGTAGAGAAGGAGCCTGAACATCTCCAGAGAAGTCACGAAAAACATGGCTGGTTTAAGGTTAAGCCTACTTTTTCTTCCATGTTTTCATTTCCCTTTTTTCCAGCACAAGTCAAAGTACACCACAAAGTCTTAAATTAAAGATGAAAACAAGGCAAGAGCCAAGATAGTAATGACAAAGGCAATCATACTAGGTTTTGCAGGCCATATACTGAACACCAGCCCTGTTCTTAATTGAGGTGGTTAGGGAGCTTGAACAGAACCTCCAGAATTACAAGACCTCTAGAAATGTTTCCATGCCCAACTCTGTTTGGAGATGGATAACTACTATCGCTTCCCTTTTTTAAATATGATCACATGTCCTCTAATCCTTTTCTAATGCCATTTCCCCCTTCTGAAATTTCCAGCTCCATTTCTTTCTCCTGATTAACCCAAGTCCCAGATCCTCATGAAGCCTTCTTAGGTTATTCTAGCCTCTATCAGTCTCTCTTATTGAGGCCCTTTTAGGAGCCTTTTCAATCACACAATTAAAATGTGGCTATTAACAGGCTATGTCCTAGTTCTGTGCTACACAAAATTTGGAGTTTATTACAGTCTTGTCTTCAACCATCATTACATATATCTAACAAGTGCTTATTAATGGCAATAGAATATATTATGCTATTTCTGATCCCCATAGAACTAAATATGTATATACATATATATAGGTAGATTGCATGTATAGATTTTATGTATAAATTCCATAATTTTTAGGCCACATGGAACAGAAATGTGAGTAACTTATATGTCCTAATTATATAAGAGAACGCCTGCATGTGTTTTGAAATTCCTGTTCTTACAGATGAAATGCTCACATTTAATAAATATCCAGCTGTGACAGCTAAAATTAACACATCTTTCTGTAACATTAAGTGGAATGCTCTGCAAGACTGCATTGGAGTGGAATGCAGCACTTGCCAATTTTAGAACCACTAGGAAAATAGGACACTTTTTCAAATTCATGGTAGTATCACTGTACTAAACATCATAGGCTCAGTCTTCCTAAGTACATGCATGTATTGTAATTAAAGTTACCATTTAGTCACAGGTTCACTGGATTCCAGATAGTTAAGATGCTTACACATCTTAGGGCATTTAAGACACTGACAACTTTATAAGTATGAATGTCACCCCGATTTTACAAATGAGCAAACCAAGATGTACACCGTACTACTTGATTATAGCTGTTCTTAATTTCATCCTTATTCTTTGTAAGATGGATTTCAGATCCATCTTACTACTATTTCTTACCCATATATCTCGGGTGCATTTTCTGCTGAGTTTAGACCAGCCCCTTTTCATATACTAGGGTCATCCTTCTCCCTCAATCCAGTAATACCCCAATTGCCATTTTTCCATCTGTCCATAATTAACCCAACAGGCATACACTAAATTGCTTCTATATATAAACCATAGATGCAGTAACTGGGAAATCCACAAAACTTCCTATTATGATAGCCATCATCATGGAATCTATAATGCCTAGACTTATGAAAGAGTATTAGTTTCCCATTGCTTCTGTAACAAATTACTACAAACATAGTACCTAGAAACAACTATTTATTACAATTTTGCTGGTTATGTCCAATATAAAGTTCATTTGGCTAACATCAAGGTGTAGGCAGGATTGCGTTTCTCTCTAGAGGCTTTAGACAAGAATTTATTTCCTTGCCTATTCCAGCTTCTAGAGGCAGCCCACATTCCTAGGTTCATGATTCCCTTCCTCTATCCTTATAGCTAATAAGTTGGCATCTCTCTGTGCCCTTCTTCTATCATCCCATATCCCTAGTACACTTTTCTTCTATATCTGTTAAGTGTCTTTGTGATTATATTGGGATCCCTGGATATTCCAAGATAATATCCTTATTTTAAGGTCAACCAATGAACAATTTTAATTCCATTAGCAACTTTAATTCCATTTTCCATGTAAACCTAATATATACATATGCTCCAAAAATTCTAATACATATTTGGTACTGTGGGGCAGGAAGCATTTTTCTGCTCACTAAAGAAAAGGAAAAGGGAAGAACGTCAAAGACAGAAGGATCTATGACAAGGAAAGAACAGAGTGGGGAAAATATGTCCAGGGAACCCTTAGGAACCCCCTCATGTTTCATGAAGACATTTTGCGTATGTTGCAGATAATTTTACAAGATTGTAAGAATTTATGATAATTTTTGTAAGTAGCCTCAACTCATTTTCGAAAGTTATAAAATAGTTAGCAGGTAACTATGACAGAGAGGGCCAGGGGGAAATGTAGGGAGAGAATCAAGAGAGAGGTCTCAGATGCTATTGAACTTAAAAGATTTACATCAGCCTAAAATATCTCAGTTCTGATCTTTGATGGTCATTTTAGCATGGTAAGTCAATGCTTAGCTTGTGGGCTGTCTTCAATACTCCAGGAATTGGAGGGTGGAGGCCACTGCCTAGTGAGATGTCCACTTCAGCCCTCTTGATCCCAGGCAGGAAACAATTGATTTAGGCCCTGATAAGAGCCTTTGGATGGAGTTGAATAGAATATTAGATTCTAAGATGAAGAATATGGAGATGTATCAGCAATGGTGCATGCTTTTGGAAACTACTTCTAGTTAGAATTTATATGTTAGCTTTTAAGTAGCAGTAAGCATCTTTAAGAATTCATCTCCTACTATTTGCCATGGAGAGAAATAATTTTGGGCCTTATTTTTTTTCCTTCTTTAAAATAAAGTCACCTGATGAATGGATCAAGAAGATGTGATACATATGTACAATGGAATAATGGCAATGAGAAAGAATGAAATATGGCCATTTGTAGGAAAGTGGATGGACCTCGAGAGTGTCATGCTTAGCGAAATAAGTCAGGCAGAGAAGGACAAATACCATATGTTTGCACTCATAGGTCTAACAGGAAAGCAGGAGAAACCTAATGGAGGACCAGGGGGAGGGGAAGAGGGAAAGAGTTGGGGAGAGAGAGGGACACAAAACCTGAGAGACTATTGAATACTGAAAATGAACCGTGGGTTGAAGGGGGAGGGGGAGAGGGAAAAGAGGTGGTGGTAATGGAGGAGGGCACTTGTGGGGAAGAGCACTGGGTGTTATATGGAAACCAATTTGACAATAAACTACTTAAAAAAATAAAATAAAGTCACCTAAATTATCAAACTTGAATATGTACACAAGCTTTATCTCAAGAAAAACTTTCCAAACTCTATTTTTACCCATATTGCTTCTATCTTACTGTTTAGCATTTGATTGTACATCAACATCTGTTATTTTCTGATTGTTTTTGCAAACTTAGAGTATTATCCCAATTAATTCAATTACATACTCTTAGAAGTCCACATTTTAAAAAAGTCTTCATGTTTTAACCATAGTGTCAGTAGATAATAAATATAAGTCAATACAACTGAGGGGTCCAGATTAAAATATTTGCCCAGAGTCAATTTATATTACAAATGGAATCACCAAAGGTGTTTAAACTTTTATTGTAGTGACTACTGAAGGATTTCATGATGATATAATTTTATGAAACAAGCATACAAGACCATAATATATAATGAGGAAAAGAGTAACACTACCATTTATTGCACAATTACTATGTGCCAGAAACCATTAATTCCAAGTATTTTATAGGCATTAATTGATCTCCAAAGCCCTAGGTTACCAATAACTGCAAAACTTAAATGACAGCATTTAAATAAAGTCCTTAGCACAGGATCTTACAAAGATCAGAGAAGGGTAGCAGATATACCACTCCAAATTATGACTGTGGACATCAGGGCATGCTACCCAAAATACATCACTTTGGTATATTAATTATTTTGACCATTAACTACTTGAAAAAGCGGCAAAAATGGCAAATGCTGGAAGAGATTTTCTTTGAACTCCCTTTATCTGCCAGAAGACAGATTCTCCAAATCCTTTGGAGGTTTTCTTCCCTGCTCTCTTTCTCTATTAAAACAGTATTGAATTCTGCATCCTATGCATTGGGCTCTATTCATTTTTCCTCTGGTATCTCCCATATATCCAGAGGTATACAAGTTAATAAGCTTTTGTTTTTCTCTTGTTAGTAGGTCTTTTATTACAGAGGTCTCAGCTAAGAACTCAGAAGATTAGAGAAAAAAATAGTTTTTCTTCCATTATAATCAGCCTCCACAACTGTTAGGTATTTTTAATTCTTTCACCAAAAACCTTAAGTCCAATAATTTCAATGCCCCTTTGTATAATTAATAAAAATTAATTCCTTAAAAACTAAGATGAAATTATCAACAACATTTTAAGTATTTCTAACCCAGTAGAGCTCATTTTCTCGCCCTTGCCCTTTTCTTACTATGCACAAGTATTTGCTACATTTCCAATGAGAGTAGGCAGCTTAATTTTGTTTCTATGGAATCAAAATTATTCCATAGCTACAATTTTTAAGTTGAAAGGCCTTGAGTGACTGAATTATAATGACCAGACTTTGCTTTGAAATCAAAGCATCCACCAAAGCAATTTGAGCCCTGAGAAAAGCTGAAAGCATTAATGAAATGGCTTTCCTGTGGAGAGCAATACAGAAAAAGCCATTTTCCTTGTGTTTAAAAAAAAAAAAAAAAAGAATACAAGTTTCCAGAGTCCAGAAGACTGGAAAAGGACATTACTCTGGTTTGGAAGATACAAAAATCAGGTACTTGAAGTATATTGGCACACCTTAGGTGAGTGCACGTCACAAAGACATACTTTAAAATTCTAGGAGGGCAAGTGATGCATGCAAAATCCAAACCAAGTAATGAATGAGATCAAGTATCCTTGGGAAAATACTGCATACAATCTCAAAACTTGAAAGTAAATAGGTGTTCATGTAATTTTTGGAATTAAGTACCCTAAATGGCATTATAATTCATCAATCACCAAAGCCAGCTTGTGAGAGAGAGCTTGGGGTGCTATTTTTCAAAGTGTTTCTCTTTTTTGGGATTTAGCATTGCCCTACAGCCAAAATTTCCATTGAAGTCCCACTTGTGACTTCAAAATAAATGTAAAATATTAATGGTGCTTAAGAGAAATATTGCCTTTGAACAGCTACCATCTGCTCATGTTACTGTACAGGGAATTGAGATACTGGAATACCCTCATGGAACACTGTTGAGGAAAAAGAGCACATCTCCCCTTCTTTGGATCGATCCACATTTCTGATTAAAGTAGAACTATCAAACACTTTTGCAACCTTGATTATCTGCTTCATTTTGTTCTTCACACACACATCTTCCTCTTCTAGTACTGCAATCTGAGAGCAAAATCTCAGAAGCTTACTCTGATCTATTTTATACAAGGAAAAGTAGTAATTTCAAATCATAGAAAAATCACCTTGGAAATAAAATGCCCAATTTTATATATTAAAACATAATGTTATTAATTCTTATGTGACCAGGGGAGAAGTAGTTGCTACCATTAACCTTTTAGATTGATTTTATACCTATGTTACTTAGCTCTTTCACACTAGTCACTAAATTCATAAGCATGCCAATAACGAAAAAATGTTGGGAAACCATTCCTTAAGAAGACCTAAGACCTCTAACCAGTCCAACTTGGGTGAACAAATACTACTTTTCTGTCATATACTAACTTAGTATTTTATTTTATCCTATTGGCTATATGTATCATACTAATAATAAAAATAACATCATTGAAAATTTACAATAGCATTGTATGGATAAGTCATTATACATTATTTCATTTAAATTGTGTGGAAAATTCTGTGTGTTAGGTATCATTTTATAAATGAGAAAAACAAAATGTGGTTTAGGATTCTTGCCTCCGTTCTCACAAGTATATGGTGGTCAGGATTTAAATCAAGGCAGTGAGGGTTGTCTGGGTGGCTCAATTTGTTAAGCATCTCTTAATTTTAGCTCAGGTGATGATCATAGGACTCCATGTTGCCAGTGGAGAGCCTGCGTGATTGTCTCATTTTCTCTCTTTCCCTCTGCCTCTCCCACACTCAAGCGTGCAATCTTTCTCACTCTCACCTTATCTCTAAATAAAATAAATTTTAGTGAAATAAAAATTAAAAATAAACCTAAGCAGTGAAACAACCAATAACCATACTCCAAAGCCTCATTCATTTTAAAGAGAACCATCTACTCCATTTCTCTTCTCAAAGGAGAACAAGTTACTGAAAGTGGGAACTAAGTATTTTAATCAAGACAGTGTACATGAAGCACTTGAGACACTAGATCATTTTATTCTGATGCCTTTGTAATTTTTACAGCACAAAAACAATGAAGTGCTTCTAAAATAGTGGTGGCGTCTTAGCACATTACGATATTAATTCATTTCATCTTTATCGTAGCCCATTGAGGCAGAATCTGTTATTAGCATCTTTAGTGCTAAGAACTTAAGTCTTGGTTAACCAAGATTATGCAGCTGTTAAACACAATATTCTCATATATAGTTCCCCAAAGGCATTGTGAATTTCATTATCAGTTCAATGAAGCAGATCATTCCTACATGCATTGTAGACTCTTATTAATACCTAGCCTTAACCAGGAAAAGCTGGGATATACCTGTTAGTAGCGGGACATTGCTATTTTCTAACTTTTAGGGCTCCAATTATTTTCCATGAGTCCTACTGTACTAATTCTAACCCCATACATAGTTGCTAATATAGTCCTAGTTTCTTCTACAACAGTAGCCCTTACAGGTGCCTAAATGAAGGAAAGCCAGTTTAGTAATATTATGTAAAAGAGTAATGGCAGAAGAGTAATGTTACTCCCTGAGAGGTTTAATGCCAGCTTCTCCAGAAGAAGAAAGATTGACAAAGCATTCCAACAAGTTTCAAGTGCAAATTCATATTCCCCCAAATTCACTCCTTGTGTGAACTACAGGGCTTAGTAGGACAGGAATAGTAATGCTTTTGATATTCTCAAACTAGAGATTCCAATTGCCTAATAGAACTTAATAACCAATTACTTGTTTGTTAGTTATATTCGTCTATTTTTCAAACTGAGAAATATCTAAATTATATTTTTATGATAAAAAAGTGGTTATCTCTGGAAATTATTTTATTAGTTTCAAAAGGTACAAAGGAAAAAAAGCAAACCAACAGAGGTTATCTAAGTAACAAAAGTACTACAGAGATGGAAAATACAATGTGGATAGGAATTCATAGTGAAAAAGAACTACAAACCTAGTTTAATTGGTTTGACTTAATAGCCAAGGTTAAGTAAGGCTTTGGCTACTGACCACATTGAAGAGATAAATTCCTACAAAGTACCTCTAAGAGTCTTCTCTTCCTTTGTGTTATTTCTTTTTATTTTTTATGTTGACAACAGAGATGAATGAGTAGCCAGTGCTGAAATAGTCATCTTGTCAGTTTATCTCCAGAAGATTAAGTACAGGCCCATAAAATTAATCAATTTATAACAATCTCAAAATCTACACATTGCCTAAAATGTTTGATCGGCACATTTTTTGATGAATTCGGAAGAGAACAAAATAAAGTACTTTACTGCAGATTGTTACACTTTGGCTTATTTAAAACAAGCCTGTAACCTGACATATATGCCACTCTAATCAACTTTATGCCCATATAATTTCCTGAAAGAAACAAATACTTCCTCAAGAGTAACTTAACGAAGACCATAAGCTCCATAAGCAAACCCTTTTTTGAGAGAAAGATGAGCATGAGCAGGAGAGAGGGACAGAGGAAGTGAGAGAATCTTAAGCAGTCTCCACACTCCTCAAGGAGTCCAACACAGGGCTCCGCCCCACAACTCTGGGATCATGACCTGAGCCAAAATCAAGACCTGGATATGCAACTTCATCGAGCCACCCAGGAACCCCATCACGAATGAGCACTCTTAAATGGACTTAATGTTCAGCATATGCTATGCCTTTTAAATTAACTGACCCCTTCCATTCAACAGCTCTCTGAAAAAGTCTGGCACCAAAAGTTACTCACCAGCTCACCATTCCTTTCTCTGGAAGTGCAGAGCTCAGGACTTCACCCTCCACTACCCACAACTCTTTGAACCCTAACCCTCCTAACCTATGAGACTTTATACTTGTCCACAGGTTCCCTGAATATGCCATCCTAAACAACACTGGGAGGAGGTCATTAAGAGGACATGACCTCTGGTTGACCCAGAGGACTGAGGCAATCTGAGGCTCCTCATCCCACCCCTTGTATATGCTCCTCCCACCTCCCAACACTCCCACAGCTGGAACTGTTTTCAAGGACGTAGCCTTGAGAGGTGTTTTTAAGACCATCCGGAATGAATATGTGACTCATTAAGACCTCCATACACATGTTTATAATTCTGGCTTGCAGCACCCAAGACAAGCCTCGTATGTAATTTCGCTTGTGTATTAAACCTACCACCCACCAATCTGGAGGGGTCGGCCTCTACCTTCAACCTCTCCTTGGCATCTGTGTGCGGGGGCCAGTTGCAAACCAACAACACTCACCACATGCTCCGTCTTTACAGAACTCATCCTCATCTGGCCACTTAACTCAAAGTTCATATTAGTCAGAGAGAATGAGCCCAGTAGCTGATTCTCAGGAAAGCAGTCAGGTATGGTTGTGAGCAATGCCTTAGGGGTTTCTGCAAAAAGGAAACTTTTCAGAAGAAAAAGAAGTTATTTGTTTACTTCTGCGAGGCAGTGAAAAGAAAACAGGAAAATGACTTGTCCTGTATAAAGATCACAGGAGCAATTTTCACCTCACACAGCAGATTGTTATACTAATGATGCCTCTTACTCTAGTCCCACCTCTCCATCAAGCAAGCTACTATGCCTGAAACTGCTTCCCATCTGTGATAGCCATTCTCCTGCAAAAATTCTATCATATTTGGAGTCTAGAAAATTCCACTTAAAATATGTAATCTTATGCAAGCACAATCTGTGCACGGCGCATCAAGCATGTGCTTTCACACCAAGGCCCTATCTTGTTTTCTTTTCTTCAGCCTTTGATTTCCAAGACAGTAATTTTCTTTCTCTGATTCCAAGAGAGAGACCAAAATTCAAAAATTAAGTGTAAATAGCACATTCATTATTGTATGTGCATTAGCATACAACAGTCTGAGTGATTTCTCCCCTTCAGAATTATCAGCTACCACAGGTCAGATAACATGAGCTATATTCTGCAGGACTATCCAAATTTACTCCAGTACAGACACCTTCACCCTCGATAGGTTCCTACTTAAAATGTTCCACCAGAATCATGTACCCATATGTGCAGTCTCATACCTCACTATCCCCAAAAGGAACAAAAATAATTTTGTATTTACCAACCAGCTAAGAGCATACTGTGGCATGTTTCCAATGGAGTATCTTTCTGGAAAGCAATCCTCGTGGATTGTAAATAATGGCATCAAGCAATCACCACTTAAAAAAAAAAGGTAACAGTAATTGAGATTTCTTCCTAGAGTGACCAAGAGAATGGCTGGCCTTGGCTATTTTTGTGAAATTTAAACAAGTTGCAAGCTCGCAGTCTGGCTTCTGTCCTTACAAAAAGCCAACAACATTTTGTTGTCTCTCAGTACCCCACTCGGTGCATCTCAACCTGATTCTTTTTTGTCTTAGTTTATTAAAATAAATGTTGTACGTTCTTGGTGTGGCCAAAAATAAATGATGGCTCATATTGTGCGTAGGTTCTTGCTCATGACAGTCCAGACTGTGAACAGATTGCTAATATGTTAACAGCTCTATTATAAGACTCTGAAAGATGCCATTTTTTTATGCCATTTGTGAAGTCAAATTCTCTGTGTTAAAGAAATACTGCACAGGAACTTTGGGATAGATGCCGTTGAGCCCGTGTACTTTCCATAGGCAGGTGTCGTCAGAAGGAGTCGCTGATCTAGATGGCTGAGACTTCTTAGGTAACATTGTTCAAAGTGTGCTGCTTACCCAGGAAGGCCCGCTCTGGAAACCAGACTATTGACCTGAAATAGTCAAACAGGATCTCTGCCTCCTGGTCCAGATCTACATAGATTAAATTAAAGGTACTCTAAATTCAAAAGTTTTTGCAAATGATAGAGGTTTAAAAAATTTAAGATTAAAAAAGTAATTAATTCATTTTTTAAAGTTTAAGAGAAGTTGCACTCATATAGTGAAAGTAGATCTTTTTCAATTCCTCCTTCGTAAGACACTGGTAGATATAACTCAGACTGTCCTAGCTCTTGGGGGATACAGATTTTTAAAAATACATTATTGAGGTATCTGGGTGGTTTCGTTGGTTAAGCATCTACCTTTGACTTTGGCTCAGGTCATGATCTCTCAGCGCAATCGAGCCTGCTTCAGGCTCTCTGGGACAGAGATTCTCTCGCTGGCTCTCTCTCTCCCCCTCCCCTGTTCAATTTCTCTCTAAATAAATAAATAAATAATAAAAACATGTATTCTTTACATGTATTAATATTCTTTTATGAATCCTATGCTGATTGTTCCAGTCTAATACTGATATTGGAAAGGAGAGCCTGACTTTAGCTAGGAACACGGATGGTGCCTGTGAGAAGGGATATATATCTGATATATAGAATGTGCTCTGTAAATGCATCTCAGTGAAGTTTTGTGGGATGATCAGTCTTGACTTTTCTAAATCATCTATTCTGTTTCCCAAAGAACACTTTATTGCTAGGAAAATATTCTGTAGAAGATAGTTATGGTCCCTCCATCTGCAGGTCATAGGGTCAGTGAGGTTCAACCACCAGTTTAGATTGACTCAAGTAACACAAATGATATTGAGTACTTACTTTCTGGGCACTGTGGCAAATACTTTTATGCACAAAATATAAATATTATAATCTCACTATGTGTTCATCCCTCTTTGGGGAAAATAATGATAAATGTGATTATTTGTTCGTGAAATTGCGTTTGTAAGGGGTTGATTTAGCTTCAGGCACAAGAATCAGATGCCCAAATAATACTGTATGGATTCTCTCTTTCTCTTCTCTTCTTTTGTTTTCCATTATGCTGGCTTGATTTAGAAGCAAATTCTGCCTTTCCAGTAGGTTTTCCAGTAATTCTAATGAAGATATCAGTCTTAGGGAGCTTTGTATATTCTGATTCATTCTAGTGAACTCAAATGATGGTATTTCAACAAGTGAAAGGAGATCTGCTTTCATAATAACTTTTATGTATGAAAATAATATTTTTTCTTAAAAATTCAAGTTTATGTATGACTATCAAGTACTTCAGAGTTATGTTTCATTAAGACCCTGCCTGTCTTTAAGGACACGTTACAAAGGGCATTCATCTCTCAGAAAAGATGAGCTATTAATTAAACACATTATAATTTTTTGTTGTGGTTTTGAGGGTTTTTTATAAATATAAGTAATGGATATAGACTAATTTTCTATTTGCAAAAAATATGACAAATTCTGAAATATGAGAAAGCAAAGAAAGGTAAGGCATACAAAGTGGAGGGTGATTAAAAGAACTCCTTCTTTTTGTATACTTTTAAAAATCTCTGCCATTCCTCAGGGTGCCTGGGTGGCTCTGTCCATTGAGCATACAACTTCAGCTCAGGTCATGATCTTGCAATTTGTGAGCCTGTGTCCCATACCAGGCTCTGTGCTGACAATTCAGAGCCTGGAGCCTGTTTTGGATTCTGTGTCTCCCTGATCATTCTCTATCTCTCTTTGTCTCTCAAAAAATAAGCAAACATTAAAATATATATGTGTGTGTATATATATAATATATATATATAATATATATATAATTTAAAGACTCTGCCATTCCTTACCATTTTTTTACCACAATCAATTTTTAAAAGGTTTTCTGAGATTAGAGAAAGGTCAAGACTCCTAGAACTGGTTATGTGTCCGCTTACATAGGACTCTAGCCTATAATCCAATCCTATATGTCTTGTGCTCTAAGTCTGCTAACTAGCCTCTCACTAGGGCTTCTAATAAAAAATTCTCATTACACCACATCATGCTTGGCAGACCTCACACTGCTTTACATAAAACATCTTCAAAAGTGAGGAAGAAAATATCCATTGCTCCACATAGGAGTCGTGTTGATTACGAAATTATCATTTTCAAGATGGGAAAACATAGGTTAAGAGACCATATAAGGTCACACATTTCCTCTGTCCGAAGAAGGGTGATGGTTTTGTTTGCATATTTCAAGAGCTGGAAACAGATAGTATTATCTAAACAGTCACAGATCCACAATTCACTGCACTCTCTGGCTGAAGCATACTATTAGAAATGCATATACCCTCATAAATCATGTGTCATAGTTGTTTTGCTCCTGTGTAGGTAATTAATTAATCTTCACATTCATGCATAATTTGCTAGATTTTTTCAGTTTTCTTTTTGTTTTACATAAAAGTTTACCAATTTATTTAAAGATGGACCTCCTAAATCTCTTTAAATATTAGTATTATACTGTATCAGATAACTGAAACTCTATAATTTCCATTTTTGGTAACTTAACATATGAGAAAACATATGAGAAAAGATACAGATATTTAGCTGATTCAACAAAAATCTAGTTCCTTTCAAATTACTTTCTGCTTTCATGATATTTCCCTTGGCCCAAATCAGAATGTAATCAACAGCATGCCTACTATGTCAATCAGCAGATGAGTTAATGTAAAGAGTGAATTTTTATGATTAGAATCCCAACTGACACTAATTCCTTACTATAGACTTCTAAACCCAGGTACTTTATAATCACATCATATTTTTCTTAGCGTTCCTACTGATTTTGAACATCTACTCTCTAATACTTTACGGTATTCCAAAACCATTTCAACTTAGTACATGAAGGACAACTCAATTCTTTAAAACAACAACAACAACAACAACTTTGAGGCACCTAGGTGGTTCAGTTGGTTAAGCTTTCAACTCTTGGTTTCAGCTGAGGTCACGATCTCAAGGTTTCGTGAGTTCGAGCCCTGTGTCTGGCTCTGCTTGGATTCTCTCTCTCCCTTACTTCCTGCCACTCCCCTTGCATTGTCCCTGTCTCTTTCAAAATAATAAATAAACTTAAAAAATTTTTAAATCTTTATAGACGAGTTGATCAAAAATTCTTATAGATTCTCTATGACTTATTTATATAAAGATGAACTAAGATGTTGCAAGTAATAAAATTTTTTATCTTTGATGAATAGGGTGAAGATAGTGATGTGGAAGTCTGAAAATAACTTTTGGTATGTTGGAAAAATACTTTTTGATCCATATGGTAGGTTACAAAACTATGTTTATGCTATGAACAATAATAAATAAGTTGTTTATAATAATAAATAAATTGTACAGTTATTAGTCATACACTTTTATGTATATACATGAAATTTATAATGAATGTATTAAAAACTATAAATAATATGAAAATTGGATTCTTATGGAAACTTATGTTAATATGGTTTAGTATTTGCAGTAATATCTTAACAGTATCTCTATTTAAAATTTTCTCCGTGGGGCGCCTGGGTGGCTCAGTCGGTTGAGCGTCCAACTTTGGCTCAGGTCAGATCTCACGTTCATGGGTTCGAGCCCCGCATCGGGCTCTGTGCTGACAGCTAGCTCAGAGCCTGGAGCCTGCTTCCGGTTCTGTGCCTCCTTCTTTCTCTGCCCTCCCCCTCTCATGCTCTCTCTCTCTGTATCAAAAATAAATAAAACATTAAAAAAATTTTTTTTAAATAAAAAAATTTTTCTCCTGTCTCTGAATAACTCAAAATACTTTCTTATCTGTTATACAGGGAGTTGCAAGCCTCAAAAAGGGCGTATCCCAAGCATTTGAAGCAAGGGTGGAAAATATCGCTTGCAAAAACAATAAAAATTCACATACAAGGGTTAGATGACTCCTCTATGGAAGATATTCATAACAAAGTTAATTTGTAACTAAGTTATTGATAAGACTTCAATAGTTCTTAAACATAGATCATCATTTTACACTTTAAAATATCTGTAATGTAAGAAATGGTGATATTTATCAAGTTGTATTATTTCAGGTAGGATGAGTTATTATAATCATTTTTATGACTAAAAAACCCAAAAGATGATAAGATCTTAAATAGAAATTTTCAGTCAATAAATGAGTATGTGATTTGATTCTAATAATTATAATATTTATCATCCAGACAGAAATAAATTTCCTATGTTGGAAAAGAAATCATCAAACACTTGTAGCTAATGACATTGCCTCTTTATGTTTCCACTAACTCCCTTTACTTAAACACAGAAAAAAGGAAAGAAAGCAAACAAAAGAAAAAAATTGTCTGTTACTTGATTTCTGAGTGGTCCTACCTACACAGACTGATGTCCTTTGTTAATAATATGTTCCAAATATCAATAGTCTGCCAAGTATTAAATTAACCAGCTGCCATTTTGGATCATTAATTAGTGTTGGGTGAGCTAGTATTGATCTTTTTAGAGTAGACTGTTAATACAATTAGATAATATTTTAAGCACCTCCAAAGGTAATTGGGACATTGCAAGTGCTGAGTAAATGTTTGTTATTGTATTAGAAACTATAGCTGACCACTACCTAATGGAAATTTATTGATTAATGTCTCATTAGTATGTTTGTAGTTTTCTTATCTTTGAAATATACTACATAAACCTGTCATGCAAAGCATAAGACTAATGCTTGTTAATTATAATGATAATAGCAATTATCATTCCTTCTATAATCTACAAATGTTTATTAAATGGATTTCCTGGATTAGGTATAGGTGACTCGATAGAAATTAAGTTAAATATGAGCACCTGGGTGGCTCAGTATGTTAGGCAGCCAACGCTTAACTTCAGCTCGGGTCGTGGGATTGAGCTCCAGGTCACGCTCTGCAATGAGCATGGAGTCAGCTTAAGATTCTCTCCTCTGCTCCTCCCCGATTCATTTTGGCCCCCCTCCTCTCTCTTTCTTGTGCTCTCTAAAATAAAAGTTAAAAAAATAAACCAAGTTAAAAATAATTCTTGCCCAATGGAGTTTAGTTTAAAAATAGAAACATCTTTTTCAATCATAAGCATAATATGTGCTGCAAAGTGTGTTGTGAAACTGCACAGAAAAGAATGCCATCGGGTTTAATCCGAATATTCCAAGGCTTAAAGAATGACTATGACATAGATTGACTGTTGAAGGGGAGGGAGAATTCTTCTCTACCCTCAAGGTCTTCCAGCTGCACTAAGGATTAAATTTACATGGCACAGATTAACAGGAGAAAAACACCAAAGTTTTATTGTGTGTGTTCAGAGGCCCAATTTGAAACTGAGACCCAAAGAAATGACCAAGGCAAGAGGTTTTTATACATTTTCAACAAAAAGACAATAA
The DNA here is from genome assembly GCF_006229205.1 of Suricata suricatta. Classification (NCBI taxonomy): domain Eukaryota; kingdom Metazoa; phylum Chordata; class Mammalia; order Carnivora; family Herpestidae; genus Suricata; species Suricata suricatta. The sequence continues at coordinate 96,841,323 of NC_043705.1, read as the reverse complement.
ATTTGTGAGGAATTAACAAGACAAAGAAAACTCATCTTTGCGAACTTCAATTAGTGAGGAATTCTGAGTAGAATTTGGGCTGGCTTGGTCAATTAGTAAAAAGCACAAGGGTTTTACATAGCCTTCTGAACTCTAAATTCCCCATCTCTGTTTAGAAGGAGGTCTCTTTACCTCATGGTACAGGGAGATTCATTTCCTGCTTTTAGGGGGATAAAGGAGGGTCTGTGTGTACTTCTTACACAGACTGCCTCTTTAGTAACTTTTATTTAAAATAATCAACATGCCAAAGTAGCCCATCTTGAGGCAGCCTGTCCTTAGCCCCTATACAGTGGAAGAATGATCTTTTCCAGGCAAAGAGAGTATCATAGGCAGAGTTTAGAAGGCAGGAAGTTTGAGATGTGGGATGAGAGGCCAGTGTGGGGAGAAGTCACCAGAGGAGAGTGAGAAGGTATAGCAGAGAAATCAAGGAAACATGGAAGAGTACTTTATGGGTAAAGCTGCTAAATGTATGCAATATTCAGAAAGACACTAAAATTTTTTCATTGCTTATTTCCAATCAAATGTAACTGAGCATCCTGTACTTTTTATTTGATAAATCTGGCAACCCTCATCAGGGTATGTCAAGAGTAGAAAGTATTTCAAGAAGAAAATGACAACAAATAGTATTTGTGGAACATTGTGCCAAGAGCTTTGGATAAATAATTTTATTTCCATGATCTAACTTGACTTTTCTGGAAAGTCTTCATTTTAACAGATGAAAAGTGCCAAGTAACTTCAAATCATTTAGCCTTTGTGATATGGTAATGATGTTGCTCTTTCCCACAGACCCGAGATCTGCAGTGTTGAGGGTAAGGGTTCAGGCACCATCATAGCCCCAGAAGGTTCAATACCTTTTACTATCCCTTTCAGAACCCCCCTATCTTGGTGTAGCTTCTTTGTGTTGACCTTAGTCCGCTGCAGACTATTGCAGGATTGTTCTGCAAGAACCCCGATGTCTTTCTAGGACCATCCAATTAGATGCACGCAAGTGCTAGTTCTTCTTCGCCGAGTAGCAGGTTCTTATTCCTCAGATTCTCTTAACCACCAGGATCCTGAATCACATTTTGCCCTTGCTACTACCATCTTAATCATAGTCATTATAATATTTAACATTTACTGAGTTCTTATTACGTGTCAAGGGCTGTGCTAAGAACCCTCTATGAGTTATCTCATCACATTTCACAACAGCTCAACAATGTTAATGCCATCAACTACTTTTTATACATGTGAAGAAACTGATACCCACTATTCTTCCATTTTCTAGGATGAGAGAACTCAGGCTCCTAGACGTTACTTGTCCAAGATCAAAGTGAAGTTCCTTGACCCAGACCACTAAACTAGTGAGCTGTGGAATCAGGACTCAGTTTACATTTGACTGTCTGTTAACAGACTCCAATCCCAATAAATATTCTATTCTCACTCTCTAGCTCCCCACATTCTCTCCACCATCAACTGACACATTTCCTAATAATCTTTAAAGCCTGATTTTGGCTTGGTGACTTGACCATTTGTTCAAATGTTCCCATAAGAAACAAGAATTTGGATTTCCTTGACAGGGTGGCATTTGTGGCAAATTACTTCTTGTATCATCCCATTTTAGCATGACTTGTACTCAAATTAAATCTATTTACCTCAAACTTAGCAACTCAATTGTACCTCCAAAAAGTCCACATAAAATTTGGGTTTAGGGTGTTCCTTAATGTATTTCAAACTACATGTAGAATTATGGGAAATGAGATGAATTATGCATCTGAATTAGAAATTGAAAATATATAGAAATGTTGGTTTGTTTCATTTAAATCCCAAATGTAATACAGCAGATCTTATCTCCATAAATATTTCTATTAACTCCCAGTATAAGGTCTACCTCACTAAACCTCCCCATTTTGATTACATTAGCGCCTCAGTTTCTGTTCCAGTTAATCAGATCAATAAAGCACAAAAAAATTGCTGATGAAACTATTTGAAATGGCAGATCAAATACCTTGGAAGACTTAGGGAAGATTAAGTAGGCTCTAGGCAATCCTTTAAAGGAGCTAAATCTCTAATGGCTTTAGAAAGGTGCAAACATTGCTTAACATTCTGGAATATCAGTTGAAGGACATAATATTTGTAGAATAACCAATAAGAATAATGCTAAATATAAAATGTCAATTGCAGGACAGCATAGGGACCCAGGTAAAATTTTTTCACAGCAAGGAATTTAAAAAAAACCACGCACAGTTTATTATAGATGATTTTGTAATAGAAATGACTCTACAATATAAGATATGCATTTACTCTGAAGGTAACATAGTTCAAAATAAAAAAAATAATCTAAAAAAGTTGATAAATGGGAATATTTTCCTATATAACTTTTTAAAAAGTAAACCAAATATAATGAAGAACTCTCAACTTAGTTACTTAAGAGCAAAGCTAACTGTGGTATGCTATTGAAATTCATCTAAGAAGCCCCAGAAATGTTTGATGTTTTAGATTCAAGCCAAGAAAAGTTTTCCCCATTAAATTTTATATTATTCAAGATGCTTTCATTTTAAGAACAGAAAACTTAATTCAAGCTTACTTTATGTGAAAGAAGAATTTATTACCTCATATAATTGAAAGGCCTAGAGTTTGGGATATGATTGTGCCCAGAGATTCACAGAATGTGTCCATGTGCTGGTAGTTTGCTCCCCGACTATAAGCTCTGTATTCTTCCCTATGGATTTATTCTCTGTTAGGCCACTTTATAATCTCCCAACTCCAATTCCATTTGAAAGAGATACCATCTTCCCAAGAGTCTGAACAAAGATCCTGAAATTAAGGTCATTGCCCCTGATTGGGTAATAAATTAATCTCTAAACTAGCCACTTCATCAGAGGAAATCTAATTAGGAGATTATCAGGCAGGCAGAGAGCCAAGGTGTATTAGGTTCTCACTCAGACTAGCTGGGCTAACGGGAAGGTTGGATTCCATGGAAACTGGGACATGACATTATTTCCAGCAAAGCAGAAATGGGTGCCTGAGAACCCAAAGCCCCAAATGTTCTTTTTCCTTTCCCTTGTTTACTTCCTCTAAACAAAACAAAAACTGATAAACCTTTGTGTCTTTTTCCTCTGTATTTACACTTCCCTAAGCCCTTACATCTAAGACTAGTTCCTTGAATGGATTATAATGTTTGAACTCTCTAAGTCTTGCATTGCACCTGCCAGTTCTCACCGCCTCTTCCTTATTCACTTTGACTTCTCATCCTCAC
>NC_043705.1:96822975-96837949 GCF_006229205.1 Suricata suricatta | reverse complement strand
TGAGAGGGAATGACATATGGCCCTTTGTAGGAAAGTGGATGGACCTTGAGGGTGTCATGCTGAGTGAAGTAAGCCAGGCAGAGAAGGACAGAAGCCATATGTTTGCACTCATAGGTCTAGCAGGAAAACAGGAGAGACCTAATGGAGAACCAGGGGGAGCGGAGGAGGGAGAGAGAGTTGGGGAGAGAGAGGGATGCCAAACTTGAGAGACTATTGAATGCTGAGAATGAACTGAGGGTTGAGGGGGAAGGGGGAGGGGGGAAAAGAGGTGGTGGTGATGGTGGAGGGCACTTAAGGGGAAGAGCACTGGGTGTTGTATGGAAAACAATTTGACAATAAAATATTATGGAAAAAAATTTAAAAAAAAGAAATAAAAAAAAAAGAGAGACAGAAAAAATCAAATGGGAGGGGAAGCAATTTCAAGTTATTTTCCTAGCGTTTCTAAACCATTACTCTTGTGTTTGAAATTTTTAATTAGCATAATGTTCAGTGAGTGCAATGATTTAAATACTTCTTGTTTGTTTTTTTGTGTTTTTTGGATGCTGAATTTGTTTTCTTAAATTTTTGTAATATTTTTATTTGTTTTTTTGAGAAAGAGACAGAGCGTGAGCAGGGAAGAGGCAGAGAGAGAGAGAGAGAGAGAGAGAGAGAGAGAGAGACATAGAATCCAAAACAGGCTCCAGTCACCTCGCTGTCAGCACAGAGCCCAACATGGGTCTCAAACTCGTGAACCCTGAGATCCTAACCCGAGCCGAAGTCACAGGCTTAACCAACTGTGCCACCTAAGCACACCATTTTTTTGGCTGTTTTAGAACAAAGTTCTTCAAATAAAATAAAGGAAGACCTGCTTTTGCTATCTGATACTCTCTTCTTTACTTAACGACCATCTACTCAATTTAGTATGTTATCTCAAACGCCATTTCATCTAAGAGTGGCTTTTCCTGAAAAATTTATCAAAATTTTGATCCATCTGCAATACTCTCCTAGAGATTTTTGAAGTTTATGCTCCATTATCACTTAGTTTTAGTCAAAGATTAGTTGTTTTATTTTGTCTGTCCCCCTTACAGGCTGTGAGTTCCATGAAGACAGTGTTACTGTCTGTTTTTCCCTCATAGTATATCCAGAGTTTAGTCTGGTTCCATAAAAGTCACTTAATAAGTATTTGTGGATAGATAAATGCAACCCAGCCTCAAGACTCAGTACAAGTATTTGTAACTCCAGGTAGCTATCCAGTCTGTAGAAGTCCTTATTCTCTGTCCCCAGAGCAATCTCTATACATCACTATCATAGCACACATTACATTGTACTGAACCTATCATTATTATTTTCTCTTGCTTTCTGGAGGAAGCCTAACACGGTATTGGAGTGCAAAAAGTACTAGATGAATGTTGCTGAATGAATGAATATATGAATGAGCAAAATAATAAATATGTCCTACATCTATCAGCCTCCCCAGGCAGCATACTTGGCACAGTCCAGCAGATGATCCGAGGAACAGCTAGCTTGAACACCTCTGAAACACACTCTTCACTTGAAAGAAATATCACCCAGAGAAAAAAGGTGCAATTATAATAGCCTCACCTTATAAAAATACTCTTCAAGGTAAATTTTAGTGCCTTTACTACCTTACACAGTGAGAAAATACTTTTAGCCACTTGATTCTGAAGTTTCTCAATGTGACAATATCACGGTGTCATGAACTACACTTTCCATCATGTGAATGGAGACAAAATCGTTGACACATTTCTTGTGGAGCAGTGTGATTCCAGTATGAATCAGCTGCTCTTCATGCACGTTAAGTGAGAGTGATTCACAACAGCTGAGAAGCAGCGTGACCCCTCTTGAAAAGAAATGCTATTCCAAATCCAAGTCAAGGTCTCTGCCGCCCTTTCAAATGAAGGGGAAGAGGATATCTATTCATGACTACATAACTTCCTGTGCAGGTGGTATTTAAGGAGACTCCTATACCTTTGAATTTAGGAGAACCTGCATGACCAATAAAATGTACTTTCAACAGCAGCTGAGAAACTACATATATATCATGTGCATGTGCGTGTGTGAATGAGTGGGTTATATTCCAATCTCATATGTAGATATATGGTTTTACATATATAACCTACACATAAATAGCAAATATGAATATGACACTCTACCTTTTTTTTAACAGATATGTACTGAATACCTACTATATGCCAGCCACTGTTCTAGGCCCTAGAAGTGCAATGCTGAACACAGCATAGACAGCGCTTATCGTGATGAGTTAACATGCTAGTAGAGGAAGATATAATAAACAAATACATTTTTAAGGATTCTGTAAATAATTATGTGTTGTTTCATGTTTAGGCATTTAAGTCATCAAACATTTTAATTAACTCTGGTATATCAAAAATAAGTCAGATGGTTGCCAAGTTTGGCATTTTTCAAAGCTGCAGAATACTAAAGATGATGCTGATATTAATATGTTTTTAGAAAATCGTTCCCCACCGTAGCTCTGATAAGAATCACCTGAGATGCTTTTGTAACGACAGATTCTGGTTGCCCTACTTCAGATCTACATAATCATATCTTTTTTACGAATAAGGCCTGGGAATAGAAGTAATTAAAAGCTCCCAGGTGAATTTGATAGCTAGCCAGGTTTAAGATCTGTTCATCCAACAGGTTCAGTGCGGGCATATAAAAGAATATTCAGAACAGTGTTTTCCAGATTCAGGTAAATAAACCTGTCTAGTTCTGTGAAAATGAAGCCTATGCTTTTCAGCCCAGGGATTCTGATTCACTAGGTCTAGAGACCTGTTTGCCCAACTTTTATCAAATTCCCTAGAGGATTCTGATGTGCAAATAAGTTTTTAGAAATCACTGTTTCGGAGGAAATATGTCAGAGAGAAAAATTGCCTACAGTTTCAAGTATGGTAATTCCTTCAGCAAACCTGGGGCTACCTGCAAATTTTCAAATAACTTCTTGCTACAAAGAAATTCTATAGAATATGTCAACAACTAATGTGGCCTCCTAAGAAAATGTTGCTTTGGAAGAAAAGGGATAGACGTTTATAATATCTGAGAGAAAAAGTATATTTTGTTAGCTGGGTTTCACATGTATCCACCGGTTATCACATTTAAATGAGAATAACAGTTTCAATTAACTAATGAGAGAAAACATTTCAGGATTGTTCTTTAAGATAATTATTGTGCATGAAGACCACAATGATGAATTTGGCATTCATTAAGGCATGCCACTTAGTTTGCTTTATTTTTTTATATTGTTTTCCTATTACTTGGAAAAAATAATTCTGCTCTCTATCCTTTTTCTTGCTATTCCTGTTCTCTCTTGGACTTTTATTCCTCTCAATGTATGACTCACACCTTTTGGAACAAGACTCTCTATCTTGACCTGGAAATTGTAGGAGAAGGAAGGGGTTTGAATGAGAGGCATCAGTGTTGGACCAGGCAAAAGAAATGATGAAAGGAAAATGTGCCAATGGCCATGGAAGGTGTGGTTTCCTCACAGAATTTGATAGGGAGCAATGATGTCCACATGGGAATGTAAATCGTGTGGTTTAATGTGAGTATATAAGCTTGGTCATACCTTGGGTATCAGGTTTTGGAGAGGGCAGTTGAGTGGAGGAAGTTCTATGGAAAAAAAAAGAAGAAATAAAAAGAGTGCACTCTAGCCTAAGCTCACTGAAAAACAAACACATTAATTTAAACGATATGGCAGCAATTTAAACTCTATGGCACTGAGTAAGAATTAACCTATAGCTCAATGAAAGAAAATGGTTTTTAGAAAATGGTGCCTGGGTGGCTCATGTGGTTAAGCCTCCAACTTCGCTCAGGTCATGATCTCACAGTTGATGAGTTTGAGCCCCACATCAGGCTCTGTGCTGACCATGGAGCCTGAAGCCTGTTTCAGATTCTGGGTCTCCCTCTCTCTCTGCCTCTCCCCTACTCATGATCTGTCTCTCTCTCTCTCAAAATAAACAAACACTAAAAAGAAAAAAAAAGAGCTGATTATATACGACAATAAAGGATGCATTTCTTTTCAACCTAATTATTGTAAGAATTAGAAGTCAGGTAAGTAAAACTGAGAAACATTCTTTGTTATTGCTATTATGAAAAATATCATCAAACATAACACAAAAAGATATAGGCACCAGAAGATTAACTTGGAGAAGAACTTGGAAAGTGTGGGTCCATATTCCATTTTTCCATCTTGGCTGGACCTATGCACACTGGAACTCACCAAGGAGTTCAACACCTTTGATGGCATCCTTGCAATTACCACTAATTCTTCAGGCTTCCTTCTCCTTCCAAAGTTCCATCCTGGGAAGTCAAATCTCTGTTCTGGGAAGCTTAGTAGTTTCCTTGATACAGACCCAAAGAATAGAAAGGTTAGAAATTAAGGTACCCTTTCTCATTATACAGTCATTTACAGAAAAAAATTTTTTTCGCTTTGACCTCAGTTTGACAATCTTTAAAAAAAAACACATCTCAGATTGTAAACACACCCTCAATTTGGTAAACATATTACCTAAAAATATGTAGCATGCCAGTTGATGTCTATTAACATCATCTTTAGATTTGCATTTACCCTGAACACAAACTGAACTTGATGTTATTTAGCTTAAAATAGTAGAAATTCTTTTGCATATCCAGGAATGCTTAGAATAATTTCATTTCTTGAACATAATTTTGCAAAATGGCAGGAGCATGATGCTTCTAAGGAAGATGACTATAAGAGGCTCTGAAGCAATAACTAATTCCAGTTTCAAACTGAAATGAAGCTAGAAACACAAGTTTATTATAGGCCTCTGCCAAATGAGTAGGAGAAAAAAAAATCCACTGCAAAAAATGAAAACACATCCTCATTCTATTAGTTTATGTTCTAATAGAATCAGATCAGTCACCTGACACACTTAGATACCATGTTTTCAACTGAGCACTTACTCATTCCAGGAACTTATAAACATTTATAAATTGATTAAAGGGTACAATTTATTTTAATTTGCTCTATTTTTGTCAGATGCAAATATAAAACATTTTCTTTTTATAATTTATTTTATTACTTGATTTTAAAAATCCATGCTCTAGATTTGTTTCAGGACACTGCTATGTATAATGAGCTGTTAATTAAAAAATTATTCAGTCAGAATTTTTTTTAAAAAAGAAATAATAGGGGTGCCTGGGTGGCTCAGTCAGTTAAATGTCTGACTCTTGATTTCAGCTCAGGTCATGATATCCTGTTCATGAGACAGAGCCCCAAGTTGAATTCTGGGCTGACAGTGAGGAGCCTGATTGACATTCTCCCTGTCTCTCTCCCTCTCCTTCTCCCTCACCCACTCCCTCTCCCTCTCTCTCTCTCTCTCCTCCTCTTCCTCTGTCTCTCCCCCCAACCCTATCCTGCACTTGGGCTTTCTTTCTCTCTTTCTCAAAATAAATAAATATTTTTTACAAGAGGTAATTACTAAATTAATCTATAATTGATTTCCCCCCAATGATTTCATGACAAAGAAGAAGAACCTATCTACAAATATATTAACAGTTATTTTGAAAATTTTCCTTTCTGAAGCCCTTGGGTGGCATGGTTGGTTAAGTGTCTGACTCTTGGTTTCAGCTCAGGTCAAGATCTCACAATTCATGAGTTCAAGCCCCACGTTGGGCTCTGTGCTGACACTATGGAGCCTGCTTGGAATTTTCTCTCTCTCTTCCTCTCTGTCTGCCCCTCCCCTAATCAGGCTCTCTTTCAAAATAAATAAACTTTAAAAAAAGAAAAAGAAAAATATCCTTTTTATAGTATTTTTTCTCTAGTTCTAACAAAAATGTTTCTAGTGACATTGCTCTTTATAAATCAACATCAAACACATCATTCAAATATAATTTCAAACTATTCTCATCTGTTTAATCGTATCATTTTTTTAAATAATAAGGCTGAATATGCTAACTACATAGTTCTATCTGATGGATTCAACAAATAAAGCAATCTTTCTGGAAAGTGTCTTAAATATGCAAAAGAATCAAGACTTCCATTAATTTATTTAAAAGAGTCCTCAACTTCTACTTGGAAAACCTTGACAAATTTCTAAAAAACCTTCTCTATATGATTTTTTTCTCACTCTTTCAAAGCTTCCAAAAGTCTAAGAATGGAAAATGGAAATCTACTGCATTAACTTATATACATATCAGCTGTTACTATCTACAATGGGGAACATCGTTTCATCTCTATTTATCAGGTTGAGAATGGACTGAAAATTAATTGGAAAGTATTTCAGAAGGAAGGTGGTATTACAAGGCCAAACAGGTTTTTAAAGATAAATAGTTTTACATTTTTATATTAGAACTGATTCCCAATTCAGGAAAAAAGTTGCTAGTGACTATAGAAAATATAAGAATTTTTATCTATGTCCATACTAAATAAACCTTCTGCAGACCTACTTAGCTGAACACGTTTAGAAGGATTTGTGATTATAAACTTCAAGGTCCACTACTACCTGAGCTTGATGTACCTTTTTTTTTAAGTGCCTGACATAACCTCCCTTGCTTATGGATTAGGACCTGGTCTATCCTTACTAGTGTTTTTCTCTCTGCCTGTTTGGCCTTTCTTATCATCTCCACATTTTAAAATCCTTCATGTCCACTGACATCATCTCAAAACCTTCTTTTAGGTCACCTTCCTAGGCTGCCTGACTGGATATTCCATCTTCTCGCTGACACCTGGAGCTTAATCTACATGTATTATGATTATGTCTATGTTGGTTCTACCTATTCATCAATATTTGAAGTTTCTAAAGTCATGAATGTATCTGAGTCATCCTTTTAGCTCCTATAATACAATTATGTGCACAAAATGAACATGTTTCTTTGGACTGATTTGAATATAACCTTTAAAAATCTTTTTTTAATGTTTATTTTTGAGAAAGAGAGAGACAGAATATGAGGGGGAGAGGGGCAGAGAGAGGGAGACACAGAATCTGATGCAGGCTCCAGGTTCCGAGCTGTCAGCACAGAGCCCAACGTGGGGCTCAAACCCAGAATCCATGAGATTATGACCTGCACTGAAGTCAGATGCCTAACCAACTGAACCACCCAAGCGCCTCGACTATAGCCTCTTAAATCTATGGAATGATAATGAAATTTTGATTAAATACATCCTGACCCCCAACAACTAAGGCAGATACTAATTATAGGAGTACCTGCCATCCTGAACTAAGCTTCGTCTTGAAAAATATATATATGTTTTCAGTTATTATGATAGAATCAGCTATTGTTAAAATCTCACTCAATTGGGGTTAAAGTTAAATCACCAGGAAGATAAAACATATCTGAAGCTGATGTCTATTTTTTAAGTGACCTTAAAAGTTACAGTGTACCACAGAACAAGTCTTCGTACTATGGAATGTCCACAGCAGTAGCTCTTTTTTTGAGGAAATAATGACAGTGGAAGCTCTCCTTTAGTTCTTGCTATATAATAATGTGTGCCAAGCACAGGAGAGATTTAAATTTTAATTTGTTTTACAGCAGTCCTAGTTTACCACATAGCACTAATTTGTAAGAATCCTACACACTGTTGGGAGCATGTCCATTTTATACATGAAACAACTGAGTATAACAGAAAATTTCACATGCACAGATGTACTTCTCTACAATTCCCAATGTACCCAAAGGGAGCAGATCTGTGGGACTAGTTCTGGACAGCAAACTATATACAGGATTGGTGGGTGCTACTCCAAATATTTAGAATGGGTATGAGTTTGCTCAGTTCTTCCTTCCTCTGGAAGATTTTGGACAAGAGGTATGCCACAAGATGGAATCACACTGGTTTGCTGAGTTACATGTGGAGTTCAGTTGCCTTGGAGTAGCCACTGATCTGCAACAGATAAACAAGAAATAAATCTTTGTGTTAAGCAACTAAAATTTAGAGTCTTATTTGTTACCACAACATAACCTATCCAGCCCTAACTAATACTCCGAGACTCCAAAATGTTTTGTAAGTTGCAATTTTGAAAAAAAGGGTGAGTAATTTTGAAAAAAAGTCAGTTTTATGCCAAAGCTTACAATCATGCACAGTATGCTTCTTTCGAAAAAGTAGTTCCCAGTGGTTCCTCCTGGCTCATGTTATATGCACAGCATGAACAAAACATTCCTGCTTTCTTTGGTGGGACCAATGAATAGTGCCTAAACCAAATTTACTCTGTGAAGATTGGGTATTGAGGAAAATAAATGCTATCTGAAGGGTCACATTATACTAATTAGATCCTGTCTTTAGGCAATATAAATTACAGGGGCACAGGCTACAAGGATTCAGACTTGATGCTCTGAATAATGCTGAGCTCAGGTTCCCAGTTCTTTATGAGGCTATCTGTGCTAGCTGGCAAGTCTGAGATCTAGAATAAATGTTAAGGTGCCAAGGCTATTTCCCCTGCCACTTTCCTTTCTATCTGTCCTTGCTATAAATCCGCAACAACAAAGATAATCTGGCCTCATCTCTTTTTGGAAACCATAAAGAGCCTAGCAATAAAGATACCTATCCCCTTTCTAAACAGCTTGTTTTCAAAGGCTAGAATGACACTGGCATGTTCATTAACCTAGATGTCCTAGAAAATTATAGCCTAAGTATGTTGCACTTTAAAAATGGTATTTCACAGTTAGATTTCCTAAGATGAATATCAATTTATAGTTACTTGGAAAAAGATAGCTCAGTACAAATGACAGTGGGTAGATTCAGAAATATTGTGAATTGTGTGGCTTCTCTAAATTTCAAGTTTGAGTGTGCATGTGTGCGTGTATATGTGCATGTGTGTTTGTATCAGAAGCTAAGAGTACTGTTGCTCTTTTCTAATCACAAAAAAAGCCCTGTTTGCCTTTAAAAAGAAAGGTTGCATGCAAGAATTTTGCAACTGAAATGACCTAGAAGGACACGTGCTTCTTAGCATACTAATTGCTTTTGCCTTGAGGAGGGAGAAATACCTTGTAGCTGGCTTTGCATTTCCTAAGCTACATATGTAGACATCTCACAACCAGGAGGGAAATTCACTTAATGTGTTTTGTAACTTTCAGAAATGATTACACAGTGGACCTGCAGGTACTACTATGCTTTGGGCATGGAGTTTTGCCACTGCAGTAATTATTTTTGTAGGTATGTGACTGCTCAATTGCAAAATACTAAAAGAAAGGAGGAGAATTCAAAGTTTATTGCAATGGCAAGGTAGAAAATTATTAAAATTTTATTTTTTAACTTTTAATTAATAGTACTTCATTTCCTAAAACATTCAGATAAAAATTATAGATGCCAAACTCTCATTAAAATGATAAGTTTAGTGGGACTGGGGTATAAAGTTACATTGCGAATACCATTAAAAAGTCAGCAGCCAAGAGTTTACTTGTTCTTTGTTTTTAAAAGGTGAGCACCAGCTTTAATGACCATGAATACAGGTCATTAAAATGAATAATGTGTCTGGTGGCCCATCTACAAGTGACTGATTTACTAATTCTGCCTGCAAAGAACCCACTCCCACTTCTACTAATAATACAGATATTCCTTGACTTAAAATGAAGTTATATCCTGATAAACCCACCATATGTTGAAAATACTACAGGTCAAAAATGCATTCAATGCACTGAAACTACCAAACATCATACCTCAGCCTGTCCTATCCTAAATATTCTCAGAACACTTAACATTAGCCTACAGTCAGACAAAATCTTCTAACACAAAGTCTATTCTGTAATAATATATGAAATATCTCATTCAATTTATTGAATACTGTAGCTGAAAAATGAAAAATATGATGGTTATAGGAGTTCAGGATGGTTGTACGTGCATGGGCTGTTCACCTCTGTGGTCCCATGACTGAACAGAAGCCCCTGCTCTCTGTCAAGAGGGAGTACTGTACTACATATCATTAGCCCGGAAGAATATCAAAATTCAAAATTCGAAGTATGGTTTCAGTGGAATACTATCACTTTCTTACTATTGTAAAGTCAAAAAATCCTAAGTCAAACTATGATACGTCAGGGCCCATCTGTAAAACATACTTTATTTGAGAGCCATCTTCCCCCAACTTCATTTCATGTAATTTAACTACCTGACAGAATCTCTTCCTTAAGGGTAGAGTATGTAACTAATGCCTGTAAATCAGAGAGTATCAGATTCCCAGTCTAAATGATTAGTTCAGGTATAAAAACATAATCCAACTCAGACTAATGAAGTGTAATTCCAGGACATTTCTTTTTGCATAAAGAAGAGAAACTCTATTAGACTTTGAGCTTGGAGAATGGTTTGTCTCAGGGTAAAGACAGAACAAAACAAAGCAGAGCCAAAAAATGGAGAGAGAAATTACTCCTGATATCACTTGAGCCCCTAGATCTGGCTACTGCTAGACTACCTGCAGTCATTCTGTAATTCGAGGCAATAAATTTCCCTATTTTGTGTAAGTCTGTTTGATTTTACTTTCAGCCACTTTTATTTGTGTTCCAGTTGCATGCAATAAAAAAATATGGCAAATAAAATTATACTTTTTTATTGTGCCTTTTTCATAGGATCTGAAATCAACCTCCTGGTAACATTTACTTTCTCTTAACTTGCTATAAATGTTCTACCTCCTATTTTCTCATTTATTTATTTACTGAGGAAGTATTTGAGGCCTACTATGCACTTGGAACTTGTGCTATCCTGGGGAGTCTAAGTCTATAAACAACACTGAAAAGTCCTGACCGTCACATAACTTTAAGTCTAGTGAGGGATACAGAACATGCTTCATGATTAGTAAGACTAGAGAGAAAATGTTGCTATATAGGAGACCACATAATTCAAATTTAGGGGCTCAGCAAAGGTTCTTGGAAGAGGTAACATCAAAGACAGAAGCAGTGGGTATAAGTTGCCTGGAGTGGGAAAATGTATGCATGAGAATCTTACTGAAAGAGAAGACATGGGAGAAATGGCAGGGGTTTTGTTGTTGTTGTTGTTGTTATTTGTTTTGTTTTTTGGTGGAGGAGGGGACGAATAATGATATAGTAGAATATCCAAGAGTAAATATCAGGTATTTGACTCTAGAGATCAAGATATTAAACTTAATGAATCATCATCATTTTTTTGGATTTTGAGGCCATTAGATCAAAGTAGTTTTAATAGAGTGTAGAGACTGGAGAACAGTAGGCTTAGTTCAGACTTCGGGGTGGTACTAATGCTAACAAAATCAGAAAACCTGAAAAGGAAACAAAGAATTATCCACAGCAAGAAATGGAAGAACAGGGAGTCTAGTGTCACAGGAGCCATAAGAACTTATTTCAAGGAGGAAGTAGTTGTTCTCCTCAACTGTGACAGTGTAGTGAGGTTAAGTAAGATAAGGCATGAAAAGCAACCATTGAATTTAGCATACAGGAAATTGTTCATATCTATGTTTAATCACTTTCAATTTGGGATTAAATACAAAAGATGAATTATTATGTGATTAATGTTTGGTAAAGAGGTGAACTAAAAAATTAGAGACTTTTTTTTAGTATCTTGACCCTAGAAGAGAAGAGTAAGAGACTGGTGGCTTATTGGGGGTATTAGCTTTAGAAAATTAAATATGAATATATATTTGCTTAAGTTAATAGATATTTAAGCATCTTTGAATTATTCTTTTTGAAAAAAGCAAAAAGAGAAGTTTGAGTTCCATGAGAGAAAAGAAAATTTTAACAAATAATTTGGTCCAGAAACTGCCAGATGGAGATATATGAAAACTAGTTTAGGGGCTTCTGGGAGGCTCAGTCAGTTAAGCATCGGACTTTGGCTCAGGTCATGATCTCACGATTCATAAGTTCAAGCCCTATATCGGGCTCTGTGCTGACAGCTCAGAGCCTGGAGCCTGTTTCAGATTCTGTGTCTCCCTCTCTCTCTGCCCCTCCTGTGTTTGTGCTCTACCTCTCTCAAAAATAAACATTATTTCTTTTACATGAGTTTAGCTTTCTCTTCGTATTGAAAAATACAAAACATGGCATTACCATGGGCAATACTGAATCTTCAAATATCTAAATGTTCTAACTTGGCTCAGCTCTAGTTCAGCTCCCATGTATTCTTTGTCACAAACCTCCTGAAAGATTTTGGAATCAGATATTGGAACAGTTATACATTGAATGCTTTTACTTGTTCTCTTAGAAGAATAGAAAATAAAGAGAAGATAGGTAAGCAGACAGGCCACCCTCTCATCATTTCTTCAGAATTTATCATAGAAAAATCTGATTTTTATGGGAAAATAAGTAAGGCAATACTTCCAGATTGTATTACATTTACATTTTAAGTTACTGTAAAAACACATACACATATTACACAAAAACCTTATCTCTTTCTTTTGTTTTCTTTCTTTCTATCATCTACCTATCTATCATCTTCACTCATTTGTTCTCTGTATTTCAATAAGAAAACTTAAATCTGTAATTCTTCTGACCTTAAAAGTACATATTGTGTTCCTTCAGTAAATATGTATTCAATTTACTAAAACTAAAAATGTAACATTTCTTCAGTCAAAAAAGGCAAAGGTGAAACCTTCAACATATCCTTAAAAATATATTTGAGGAAGTTACTCTATTAAAAATGCAAGTAGACATATGTCTACTGTAAATACAAATATTTGACTTATTTTTAGACATGTACTTTGCTCTTAGGCAAAAACATTATTTGGATTCTGAATTAGAGCATTTAAGTACGGATGGATTAAATCCAGAAGATAATTGATTAGCTCTTTATACAACTATCTGTTATTCTAATCCACAAAAAAATTTTATAGTGCAAAACAAACTTAATTTATTAAAGGCTTATAAACTTCATTGTTGTTTTAACCAATTCTCATAAAGAATATCGAAGACATTGGTACTGTGAGGTTTAAGGCCATAAGTCTGCCATCGTCAATCCAAAAGATATTTCATAACAGATGGAGACAGAAATGACATGGACTCACAGCAATCTAAAAGTGACCTTATGGTTTGGTAAATTTATAAACTCTATCCATTTACAATAAAGAAGATTTTAAAAATAACAGTCATTTTTAGTTTATTCATGTATCTTTCATGGGACAGATGGAAGAAAGCCAAATAATCACTAACAATCCATCAACCACATAATGGAATTTGTGCTTTAACAAATTGGCTAAATGATGGCTTACATTTAGCAAAATGAACTTTTTAAATGGCCTATTTTAGGCCTCATCTATATTTGTAAAGACATTTCTTTTGAGGATTTTAAACGCTGTATAATTGGTTTGATAGGTAAGGCAATATATCATGCTTTGTCTTTAGGGCAAACAAAACAAACATACCAACTAGTCTAGTAACAAGAAGTCTCAAGAAGAGTGAGAAAGAAAGAGACTGTGAAAGATCCTAGAAACAAAATGAATCTGGCACATTCTGCCTTCAGGCAGCCAAGGAAGCCACACAAAAAAATTAGAAAAGCTTAGGACAAGTGGAACTCAGTTGTATAATGACTACAATTTCCCCTACCTCAAGGGGAATGTAAATTAAACATCACAGGCTTCCCAGGAAAAAGTAAAAGACATTGTGAAAATCAGCCAACATGCTTTACAGGCTAATTCCTGATTCTGGATTCTAAGAGGCACAATATACATGAAACTACACACTGACATAAATGGAGAAATGAAATTCAGTATAGCAGGAAATGTGTTCCTTAAAAGGAACATGGGAATAATGGGAATAGCCAACTGTGCTCTTTTAGAAAATTTGATTATGAGTTAATCCAACCCTCCACCTCTGCAGTTTGAGAAAGATAGTGACTTAAACTTTATTATATTCCATGTGGCACATTAAAGCAGAGAAAAGAAATCACAAATCCCACAATTAAAAAAATAAGTTCTATGTAAGCCATATAAATTATGACAATCATCGTCCACTTCACTTGACCTCACTAGAACAGATTTTGGTTAGGTTTCATTCTCAGCAGCTGCCTCTTTCTAAATGAATCATGGAACTTATCATATATAATACAGTTGTTCCAAAGCAGTCTTGGCCTTGATTAGCAAGGATATAATTCAGTGGCATATGTCATAATTTTCCTGGAAATTGAAGTTGAACATCAACTACAGTAACAAATCAGTAGTATCAGGTCAGCCAGATTCACAGATTAGCAAAACAACAACAACAAAATATATATTTTTTTCACAAGAAGGTCACTTTCAGAATGAAAATACTCTGTTGATTTTATAGAAATAATTCAATGTATTCATTTGTTTAGAAAGTTGTTTGTTTCTTTTGAAACAAAATTGACTAAGAAACTGGTGATACATTCCTTCATCATGTTTTATACTTATGTACTATTTATATATTTGTATAGAACTGGAGAAGTGTTGTTGGTAGAAAGTGATTCTGGCAAGGTAAAGTAGACTAATGTAGGGAATCATAAAATAGGGGGGAAAACCTACAAAACTTCAGGAACCTAAGGAATAGAAGCAATCAGATAAGCACTTCAGGCCATCCTTCCTTGAACTTCTTGAAATTCAATTTCTCTAGAGAAAAACCTGAACTTAGGGTTCATGTCCATCTCTGGGCTGGTCAAGCATAGGGTACTTTGCTTAAAGTCACCTCAAAGGTTACACATAATAAGAATATGCAGCATGGGAGAGATCTTATAATTGGATATCTGACCTGAAACTTACCAGTATCCTTAGATAAATTTATTTTCTATTAAAATCATTCATAATTGATTTCCCTTGCAATTTTAAAGAATGACTAACCTGCTTTAACACTAGTAAGCCTAGATGGGACTTTCCTACAATGTGTCAGGTAATACACAATATAAATTGAGAATTGAAAATTAAATCAAATTAGGTTGTTGAATTCAATGACATCACTACCCAAAGCAATCTACACATTCAATGCAATCCCCATCAAAATTACACCAACATTCTTCTCAAAGCTAGAACAAACTATCCTCAATTCGTATGGAACCACAAAAGACCCCGAATAGCCAAAGTTATATTGAAGAAGAAAACCA
>NC_043705.1:96768886-96822875 GCF_006229205.1 Suricata suricatta | reverse complement strand
AAAAAAGATCAAGACATTACTCATAAAAATAGAGAGAGCAGCCAAGTTTACAGTACAGTAAGAACTATGAGATTTTTGATGAAGCAATTTGTGATATTCTACAAGAAAGGGAAAATAGATCTTCAGGGCAGAGAACTGTATGGGGCCCACCACATATACCAGTCTGAGGGTTCAATGTTGGCAAGCAATGATAACTGTTTGCTATTTGGCCATAAACTCAAATTTAAGGTTAGCAACCTTCTTTTGTTATAATATTTCTGGTGCACTCACTCTTTCTATTTGTTAGATTATTGCCTCAGCCATGGCAGAAGAGAGGATCACTTTATTGCTAAAACATGGGGAAAATAGCGAGAACAATAACAACAACAAACTCTCTTGAACTTTAGAGGACAGTGAAAACCTCCCTATGGTATCATGATGTGTGTGTGTGTGTGTGTCTTTCCCCATATGTAAATATACCCTCTGCAAGCTCTCTAACATAATCTATTTATACAATGCTTCTAAATGTTTGCAAAACAAAGTAGTTATAAACACATGGAATTTTTGAAAGTATATTTCTGAACTACATGCTATCAGCAAATATTTAGATCCTTAAAGAAGTAATAATTTAATATATTTTGTGCAGGAAAAAAAACTCAGTCTATTCATGTTCAAAACTTATTTAATCGAGAGCATCCCCTGTGACTATTTAAATAAATTTAATGTATATTTATGATTAAGAGTAATAAAGTAGCAGAGCCTATTTAAAACACAATAAAAGCCTTATTAAACTTTGGTAAATTGCTTGAGGATTCTACAGAAAGATTTATTTTCTTCCTTCTGAAATAGTGCTCTCCTTTCTCTGCAGAGTCCATGAACTTTATATACCTTGACTGGGATTACAATTCTTGCTGCTAGAGCAGAGAGCTACATTCTAAGTGTTTTTCCATAAAGGGCTAGTATCCCAACAGAATAAATTGAAAAGGTCATTAAGATACCTTTGGCGTCCCAGCAGAGCATGGCAAGAGTGAGGTGGCTGAATCACCAAAGGAATTTGACCATATTGTGTCCATGCTGTTTTTCATTCACCCCATAATGAAAATTAACAAGGCAAAAATATTTCTTTTTCTTGGAGGCTCTTGCAGCCTCTCTGCTTTGGAAAATAAACACATTTTCCTCCTGATGAAGCCAGTTTGCTAATCAGCCAAGGTGCGCTAAAAACTCAAGTGCAATCAGGTATTAAGAGACAAGTGATTAGGGAAAGTATTTAAGAGTCAGAAGAAGAAGTCATATTAAATGTAAATGCTTCTGTCTCTAAACTTAGAAAGTTTTGCTTTGTGACATTTAATTTCTGCTCTTGCTTATATTACCCATCTGCTTTTCTAATTAACATTTTGCATTCATTCCCAATATAAGCCTCTCCTATTGGTTTATGTCAATATGAAACTGGTTCCTCTCCAGCAAAGCAGGTCTTGAATTAGTTCATGAATCATAGTGGGGTCGAAAGAGATGAATTATTTAGCTTCTAGCCAATATGTTTTCTGTTCATTTCCTCTGTTGTAAAAAGGAAACAATACATTTTATAAAAGACTGTTTAATATGGTCAAATCAAGATATATTTCATGTGAACCTTATGTTTCAATAAGTTTTCATGCTAATACATGGTAATAATAATTGAGACAGATACACTTAAAGACTATTCTGAAATCTGACCTTTGAGAACTGAATTTGATCATGTTTTACAGATTTTAAAGACTCTTCTATACAAATATACAAATGGTTTAAAATTCATCTTTCAGGGATTTCTCTCTACCATGTCTCCGACAATTTAAACCATAAAGGATTATAATTCAGCAACACTGAAAAACTTTTAAGGATTGTAAAGCCAAACAAAACTGCTTCCCCCTGAGACAATGTTTTTCAACCATAATACAATGTGGAAAAAAACCTACGAAGAGTTTAATGTTTTTTAAGTACCCATGTCCAGACCCCAACCCAAACACATAAAAAGATTTTCTGTAGATGAGTAATAGATACAAATGTACCAAAGTTACAGTAGTAAATTTCTCATCATTCTTTATCTGAGGAATAAATACTTATTAATTTTCTAAGATGCATTAAGTGGATAATAAAAAAAATGAAAATAGCAATATCTTCACAGAGGAAAGAGTTGAGCACAAGTGTTCCTCAGTTTAGGACTGTTGGGAGAAATTCTTGCAGGTCCTCAAGAACCAAGAAATCTGTGCAGCAGAAGTATGTCCTTTAGTATTACAGTTGCTTTCTTTTCTTACTATCTTCAGATATTTTCAAATGTTTTTGAAAATTCTACGTGAAAAAAAAGCATTATATTCTTGGAGGACATCTGGAATGTGTTAAATATTAAATTTATCTTATCATTTAAAGAAGTCAAAATATTATCTTTTACTTGTTATTCTTGCCACATTTCTTCCTTCCACTGTGAATTGGTTATCCAACCGGGTGTTTTCTGGATGTAATTTTTTTATCGCCTCAGTTGATTCCCCATCAGTTTAGAAGACTTGTCAGTGCTCTCCTGCTCTTACTCTTTCTGATGAGGTTTCTCCTTTGTGTGTCACTTGTGTCTGTCTTCCTGTTCACTATAACCAAAATTCTCTTCTTCATGCTTTCATGTTTCTTGGTATAAGGCAGAAAAGTAGAAGCGGTTCCATTTATTTGTGGCAGATCTGCAAAAGATGATTGTCAGCTAGAAATACTAATGAAGACCATGTGGCCCAAATAGCCCAGATTAGCTTACTTCACAGGAAAGCAAGTCAACAGTTTAAGTGTGGAGATAAGAATAGTTATTCTGTATTGTTCCTATATTATCCTGAGATCTCCACATCCAAAGAGCTCTTGAACATATTATCCAATTCTGATGGGCTCAAAACCCCCTTTCACACTCACGAGAAACAGAATTCCTTTCAAAATTCACCCAAAGTAATTTTTGAAGCTTCCATGTTGTTATATTCACTTATGAATAATTTTTAGGTTTTCATGGTGCTGAGGCACCTCATTTATGCTTAATTCTCATACTCCATGACAGTTCAGCAATCTCTAATTTACAAAAGATGCTTGCTCTTTATCTCTAGGTAACCCACAGTGAAGTGCTCTGAGCCTGAACATGTTCCTAAGTGGTTTAGATATTTTAAATGCAAACTCTATTTTCCTCCCAGCATGAAAAAATATTTATCATTTTTTATCAGAGCAATATCAGTTACCATTCCATAGCCAGAAATCTGCTTGCTTCTGAAGTTAATGTTATGTTGTGAAATTTAGCTCATTGAGTCATACCACATATTTTCTTATGTCCCCTTTGCCATCTCAGTACCATTGTCTTCCCTTTCTCCAGCCCACAGCACAACAGTTAAACATATATCTGTTTATACCCTGGTGAGTGATTGTGCACAGCAATGTCAGTAGTTGCAAATCCATACAGAGTTGGTAGGGGTTGTACAAATGAAACAATGTGGAATTACTCAGAGGTAGGAAAAGGTTAGGTGTATTTGATACATGCTATCCTATATTATACAACATTCTTTTTTTTTTTATTGAGGACTGATTTTTTTCTCTAGCCTAAAAGGAATGCCAAAGATATAAAAAACCCATAAAGTCATCTTTATTCCTTACTAGCTCAGCCAACAGGGAGGGCATTGCTGTTCTTCGTCCCTTTGAGGAGCACTTCCCTTGGGGCAGTCTAACAGTGCACTTATCCCAGCAGTAAAGTTTCAATCTATCTTGAAGAGCCGCAATTCCGCACAAGTGAGGTCACGCTGAGGGAAACCTAACTGCATAACAGTTAGTGGGGCAGCAGAACATAGGACTGTTGATATATGATTATTTTGCTCAATCTGATTTCTGGGTGCTAAAGTGGATAACTGAAAACATACAGCCTCTCGGCTGAATAAAAGTTTGATTCTTGAAACCATATTCAAGTTCCATTCAGTTAGGTTTATCCTTCTCTTATGTCTTTTTTGGGGGAGAGGAGAAATTCTGTTTTTCTGATATTACATGAAAGACAATTTCTTTTGGCTTCTTAATATAGTTTGCAGTTCCAGACTTCCACTTCTACATTCAGCCAAAGTCATTGATCTTTCACAATGTTCAACATAGTACTCCACACAGTTATGTTATCTTTTATTCAATAAACATTTATCAAGCTTCTACTAAGTGCTCAAGAAATATTTATGGTATTTTATAAATCAAGTTGTAAAGAAGATAAATAAGACTAATGAAGAATAAACGCAAGGCTAACTAACATCCCTTACTCTACTATGAACTCCTTAAGGACAAGGAATATTTATGAATAGCTAACAAGGTGGCTGGCGTGTAATGGGTTCTCAGTAAATATGGGCAGAAGTGAATTGTGAAGCAATTTGAAAATAAGACCTTACCCAAGAAATTAAGACATCAAAATTAATTTTTTTAGGAAATGAGTACAAGTTGTAGTTAAGGAATAGAAACCTCTGAAGATTGACATGGAAGACCCAATATGCATTATGTGCTTAGTCTTCTTAAAATCCTGCAGAAATGTGAGAAATTATGTCTTTTACCCATATTACAAATTAGTCATAGATGCAAGACGTAGAGAAATAGTTACTTTTGTTCAATAGTGAGCATATGTCATAAGACACTATCACAGAATTTAAGACTCTGTTGCAAATGAACAATGCAAGCATTGTTGAGCATGTAGGATTGTAAAATTACTGTAGATTTCATAAAGATGGTAAGATATAGGCTATTTTCATTTAATAAATCATCCAAGTATTTTTCCTAAGTATAGGATCCTAGTAAATGTCCATATCTAAGACTGTAATTAAACATTCCCCATTAAAGACATCAAGTCTCTCATTCCTCTCTCTCTCTCTCTCTCTCTCTCTCTCTCTCTCTGTGTGCACACGTGTGTATCAGAAGTATCAAATATATTTTATGTGTTGATGAAAATTTATTTGCCATTCTGTGAAACGTTTTACAAGACAAGTATTTGCTTGTCAAAAATCACAAAGCATTTAAATATTTTGACATAAGTAGACTTGTAAAATAGTTGATAACATATAAATCACACCCTAAAACATTAATCAGTCACATTGATTTCTCTTATGATTAGCTTGTGACCACAACCATATTGTAAAATATTTAAATGTTGGGGTGCCTGGGTAGCCCGAGCATCAAGTGGCATCAGACTCTTGATTTCAGGTCAGGTCATGATCCCAGAGTTATGGGATAGAGCCTCACATTGGGCTCCATAATGAGCATGGAGCCGGCTTAAGATTCTCTCTCTCTCTCTGCCCACTCCCCTGCTGATTCTCTCTTTCTATCTAAAATTTAAAACAATTAATATCTCATGTTGAGAATATTAGGTGTTTCTATTGCTTGTACAACAGTCTCTAGCATGATACTTAAGTATTTACTAATTTACATGAACAGATTAATTGTTGGAAATTTGAATCTATCTGATATGATTTCTAGGTAAGCAGATATTAAGAAACTTATCTAGGGGTTCCTGGGTGGTTCAGTCAGTAAGCCTCTGGTTCTTGATTTCAACTCCGGTCATGATCTCATCCTTTGTGAGTTCAAGCCACATTCCACTGAAGTGTCAGTACAGAGCCTGCTTGGGATTCTCTCTCTCTCTCTCTCTCTCTGTCTCTCTCCCCCCCCACACTTGGATTGCTCTCTCTCTCTCTCTCAATAATTTTTTCTATTTATTTTTGAGAGACAGAGAGAGTACCAGCAGGGGAGAATCAGAGAGAGAGGGAAAAACATAATCCAAAGACAAGCTCTAGGCTCTGAGCTAGCGGTCAGCACAGAGCCTGATGCGGGGCTCGATTTCACAAACTGTGAAATCATGACCTGAGCTGAAGTCAGACGCTCAACCGACTGAGCCACCAAGGCACCCCTCTCAAAATAATTTTTTGAAAAAGAAACCTGCAGGGCATATGGGTGGCTCAGTCGGTTAAGCGTCTGGCTTTGGCGCTGGTCATGATCTCACGGTTCGTGGGGTCAAGCCCCTGTCAGGCTCTGTGCTGACAGTTAGCTCAGAGCCTGGTGCGTGTCTTCAGATCCTGTGTCTCCTTCCCTCTCTGACTCCCTCCTGCTCATGCTGTCTCTCTCTCCCTCTCACAAAAATAAATTTTAAAAACATCAAAAAAAAAAAAAAGAAACCTGTCTAGAAAAGTCTAAGAGTGGAAAAAGGACCATTCATTTTTCTGTAATTAAAATCTCAAAGAATATTTTTTCATAAGTTGGCCCTGAAAAGACTCTAAAAATGTACAGCTTCTGTTGGCCTGGAAAACATGAAAAAAGATAGAAATAGATATTATCACTCAGTATTCAGATGCTTAAAATTTATTAGGTTATTTCAAACTGCTTTTAGCAATTAGGCCTATGAGCATAAAAACACTTTAAAAAATCAGATAATTGAGGATATGATTTTTTAATGTTTTAAATATAGTTGGAGCAATATTGAATTGATCTGCTTCACAACCGTGGGGAAAAATAATTTCAAACAAGAAGGCTAGGATTAACACTGAGAGAGGTAGACAATTCACACAGGAGTTAGTCAAGTCAGCAGAGAAGGCAAAATCAATTATGCAAAAATTGCCCTTAAATTACCTATTAAATACAGTACACACAATTCTGTGTACCCTGCCTGGTGAAGAAAGTTGTTTGCACACTAAAATTTGAGAAACATTGAAGCAGACCAAGGAAATAACAAAAAGAAATCTACACACACACACACACACACACACACACACACACACACACACATTATCAAATCATTTTGCTTGAAATATAATTATGAAATCTCTAGAAGTAAATAAAGGTGAGGTAAAGGAAGTCAGTAGGAATTTAAAGCATTTGTCCTTGCAAACTCGTATAACCAATTTTAACATTAAGTTCTTACATCTTAATTTAAGGGTTTTATTAGCTGTGTTGTGAGAAGTTAGATTCCAAAGTTAGCAATACGACTCCACTAATCTTAAAAGCACCTCCTGCTTTCAAACTCTCCCCTACTGCTATGTCAGTGCACCTAATGATCTCACATATCCTACCAAGGTAATCATGGTTTGAAGAATGGAGCCAAAATGCAAATGTTTTATTAAAAACAAGTGATTTCATTATCTTTGGCAAGAGAACACCTAACCTCTCTAGATAGTTTAGTTCATTACTCTCCAGATCTCAATGTATAGTTAGTTCATTAAGGATATTAGTATCGACTTGTGCTGTTCCATATGGAAGTCACCAGCCACGTGTGGTTATTTAAATTAAAATTAATTAAAGATAAATAAAATTTACAATTCATTGCTGCAGTCACACTAACCACATTTCAAGAGCTCTATTGCCACATGCATCTAATGATTACCACGTTGGACAATACAGATATAGATCATTTCCATCATCATTGAAAGTTCTGGGCAGCATTGGTATGACCATGTATCTACTTGCCTCATATTATTTCTACAGAAAACCCCACGAGTAGTTGGGGTAAATTTTGTATAACAGATTAGTAATTTAAGTACTCACAGTAGCTTTAATTATCTTTAATTTACTTTGAGACATTTGTCTTCATGAACATGATACCCATTTATAATGAATAATTCATTTTGTCAATAAATAAAACTCTTTTTTTGTAATTCAGAAACAAAGAAATATTGTGCCTTAGCATTATGTAAATAGCAAGATACAGTCTAGCCTATTAGGCTTTATAAAACATTTATTTCTATCCTAAATATACTCTTTTGGGAGCAGGGGATATTTTCTATTGAATGCATTATTTTAAAATTCACCAGTGTATTTGAGCCAAGAATAGAATTAAGTATGGTGTCTGCTATTGATGGAAATTACATGCTCCTTTATCCTTCACCCTTGGTGGTTGTTCATTTCTGGGAAAGTGGTTTGGGGTACAAATGTCAATAACATGCTAATCTCTACTGTAGGGACTTCATTTTCAAACAAAAAGCTTTCTTCTTTTATTTTTATATAGAATGTTTGGGTTCAAGGAGACAGAATGCACAAGTAAGTCAATCTATTGCTTTTTTCCCAACCAACCACATTTTCTCAGGGTTTTGTGACTTTCTTAGTTGGCTGGTTTCCACTTGCATCCAAAGTAGAAAAAATAAATACATAAAAGGAAAAACAAACACTAACAAATGGAATTAAGTCTACTTTTCATGCTGGGTACATTAATTTTTATTACAACTCTGGTTCATTCATTCAGTAAATATTACTGAGTACATACTGCATTCCAGACAATGCTGTAGGCACAAAGCAGAGAAAGCTGCCGCCCTTCATGGGGATTTAAGTCTACTGGAGCTTGAATAAGTTGAAGGTAAGGAAGACAAGAAAATGTAAACAAATACATAAAAGGATCACTGTAAATAGTGACAAATTCCATGAAGAAATTACAACAAGCTAATGGGAGAGAAATAACCAATACAAGCAGCTATTTTAGGTAGGATGCTAAGAAAAGTCCTCTATAAAGGGTAACGCTTAAGATGACAAATAGTGATAAGTAAACATCAACTAGGTAAAAACAAAGAAGCAGAGAATTCTAAAGAGACACAACAGTAAATAAGAAATTCCTTAAATAGAAAAAAATCTCTTAAATGTGCTTAAGAAATAGTTATTTAACAACAAAAACAACAACAAAGGACTAGGATTGCTAGGGTGGAGAGAGAGGAAGGGAATGGTAGGAATAAATTTATGGATAGGTACAAGGAAGATACTAATTTTGTAGGCATGGTAATAAGCTAGGAATTTATTTTAACTGCAATAGGAAGCCATTTGAAGCATTTTAAACAGGGAAGTGATACATTCTAGTTTCTATTTTTAAAAGATCATGAAGGCAACTTTGTGGAGAATGGTCTAAATGAAGCAACAAAAAGCAGAGATATCATCCTGGAAAAATAGGTTGTCAGTATTTTCACCAGATAATGGTGACATGACTAGAATGGTAACAGAGAAGACAGGGAAAAATAGATACAGCATATATTTTGGATGCAAAATATACATAACTTATTAAAGGGGTGGACAACAAGAGAAAAGGAATGATGAGGGGTAAGTCCCAGTTTTTGTCCTGAGCAAGTGAGTGAAGAGTAGTTCCATCAACTCAGATGTGATTGTGGTAAACTATGCTATATCCAATTAATTTCCCATGGAGAATGACTGGCAATGTCCACTTATCTCAGCAAGCTCTAGAGGGAGGCATTTCTTAGTCATCAAGTTGGTCATGTCCTTTGATCAGAGATAAAATTCTCTATCAGGATTAGTTTAGGTCTTAAAATATAACATAGAATGACTGTGATATACATAATTCTATTTCAGCATATCATGATAACAGTGCCATGTGCATAAATATACTTTTAAGATATCAATACTCAGAATGGACAGAAATGGCAAATATAGCCCATCTCCATATCCCACAGCTCTGAGTTCAAATTTTTTGCTTTGCTTCTGTGTAATCTGAGACAAGTCACAATCTCTTTAAGTCTCATCTGAAAATGGAGAAAACATGTTGATTTTATAAGATTTGTGTAACGATTACATGCGATACTCGTTATAAAACACTTCATATACTGCCTGTGACGTAACTGATATTCAATAAGAGAGCCCTTCTTTCTTGTCCTTTTTTCCATTTACAATAATTGCCAAATCATCATTCAGCCTCATTTATTCTATCAATTTAGCAACCTTAGTGTAAAAATAGCATCCCTTTCCTCCTAGTTCTAGAAAAAGGTTCATATTTATCTTATTCTCCTCTCATGTTTGCCAACAAGAACTAAATAGTAATGGCTAACAGAATATGTTAACTGGCCATCTGTGGCTCACTTGTCAATTTCTGGAATAAGAAGGTGGGCTTAGAAGACCTAAGACCATGTCTAGTGAATGTGAGAAAATGGTGGTTCCATAATGAGAAATCAAAATGAGGTTACTAGAAGAGGAGTGAATGCTGATCAGGAGAAAACATCTACTATGATGTATATGTATTTTCTTCTTGAAAAATATTTAGAAATATTAATATGTATTGCCTCAAATCTTTTTAAATCTCTCCAATAACCGAACTGCTCAGAGGGGTCAACACTTTATGGTAGATTCAGCTCTAGGCAAGAAGTTACTAGGTGCATTTCTATTCCTATCTTCATTGCCATTAGCTCTTAAAGTTCAGGCAATAGAAGGTTTTGTTTGCCGCAATCTTAGGAAGACAAAGCAAGAAACTCTGCATTTAAATACAGATTTCTCCCAGGCATCTTTCCTTTGAGACAGAGAATGACATGGGATTCTCATGCTTTCTTCTACTCAATTGTAAGTTCACTTAAATATGCTTAATTTAGACCTATCTTCTTTTCATTATCATGTTGAGGGCATCAACCCTGTGCATGCAATGTGGACCTGAAAATTAAAATGCATTCAGTTGGCTTCATCCTTACCCTTTCTCTAATACTGTTTTTTTTAAAGGATCATTATCTTTTTTGAGTGCTTATTGACATGTGAATGAACATCCTAAAAATATGTGCACATATGAAAATAGATTGAAAGATTGTATCTCAGCTCAGCCACTTTCTTGTCAAATTTTAGGCAAGCCTGTTGATTACTCAGCCTTAGTGTCATCAGCAACAAATGGGAAATGATTGTTGAACTACATGTATGATGCTTAAATTAGACTATATTTTGGAAAACAATTTCAAAGATTTAAACATTTATGCATGAGTGGCAGACACTCTTATTCATCTACTCAACAACCATCTCACCTATCTTCTTTACTAAGAGCATCTTAATTATACTCTGCAAGGTGATATGGCAAACTCCAGAAATAAATCATTATCGATCTAATCTGGTCATGGATAGATACTAATTTCCCAGCATTGCTTATACCAAATGGTTTCCATGTTTCTCTCTTATGGTTAATTAAACGGAACAGGAATCTGCTAGGTTGTAAACAGGAAAGAATTTTTTGCACACTAATGTGAGGGGAAAGAAGATAAGGCCCTTACTTCCATAGCCAACCATTGCTTCCTATCTTTGTATAGAGTCATACTACCCCAAGTTAATACCCTGACTTAAGAAGGGAGATCAGAAGGTTAGATTTTGGATGAAGTCATTGAGGAACTAAAAAAAAGAATGCCAGCAACTGCCAATATCTATTATTAATTTTAAGTAAGAAAAATAAAACTAAACGGGTTTAATGCAATATTAGTTGAAATTTCTATTATTTACTGCCAAATGTATTCTAATTGATAAAACAAGTATTACTATGAGTAGTCTTGCAATACTTTAGGGATAAGAATATGAAATCAAGATAAAAAGTTTATATAGGACCAAAGCCAGAGATTTTTAACAAAGAATTAATGAATCTCTGCATTCTGTGAACCCTGGAATTGCACGATAAACCATACATGCATATGTATACTTACTAGGAAATTGTTGAATCAATATTCAAATAGTGCTATTATACCAAATAGGTATGTAATTCAAAATAAATTAATACATCCTTTTATCTACTATATTGGTTATACCAGTACACATAGTCATTCGATAAGTATTAAATCCAAAATGAATGAATAAATTAACCATGTCAACAGTTTGCCTTTTATGTGCCAGATACTTGCTAAAACTTGAAATTTCAATGGTGCCAAGGCATACGCCCTTTCCTCAAGAAGCTTGCGTTCTAGAGGAAAAAGAAAAAATGGAAATGATTTTGTTTTGGGAGTGGTAATTTATAATATATATTTGTGCAGTGACACTACAGAAGATGTTATACAAAGACAAGGCAATGCAACATCAGGAAGGCTCAGTATATTTCATGTACTCCAGAGTTTTTTAGAGGTAAGAAGAAATCTACTCCAGAAAAAAGAGTCTGAATTTTGTTAAACCATGAAGAAGATAAAACAATATAGAATGTAAAGGTTGAAGTGTCCCCTCAAAATTCACATACACCTGGAACCTCATAATGTGACCTTATTTAGAAAAAAGTTCTTTGCAGGTGTAATTAGTTAAGATAAGGTCATGCAAAGATAGGAAGAGCCTTCATCTTAGGGACTGCTGTCCCTTAGGGACTGTCTTTATGAAAAAAAGACAGGACACACAGAACTGCAGGTAAGAAGTCCAGTAGAGGGCCAGAAATCAAAGTGAGGCAGCTATAACCCAAGCATTGCCAAGAATGGCAGACAACCACTGAAACAGAGGAGAAAAGAATGCAAGAGATTCTCACTCAAAGCCTCCAGAAGGAAGTAACTGTTGACATTTTGATTTTAGAGTTCTGTGTTCCTGAACTGTGAAAGAATAAATAAATTCCAGTTGTTTAAGCCACCCAGTTTGTGATGATTTATTATGAGAGCCCTTGGAATAGGGCCAACAGGAAGGCTCAGTAAAGGGCTCATAAAGAAAAGGTTGTGAGCTCAATTTAACAGATATTTTAAAATTCTTGCCTTGGTTCATTCAAATTTAAAACAAACAAAAACATTACAATAAAGTATTTCAAACCCTTTTGCTTACTCTAGATTTTTTCAATGGTCATGAAAAATCCACACCAAAGAAAATAATTTTTTTAATTTCATTAAGTTACTTGAATTTTGTTACGCTATGAAGAGTCCAATGTGCAATACCAAAGATTTCCATTCTTGCTAGTAGGGTGCAAATTCAATACTCAAATGAAGAAACTGCGAGGATCTTATTAAAAAGCAAATTTTATGCCTACTCCTGTCTTCAATTTAATAAGCCTCAAAGCAAACTAATAAGGTCAAAGAGATAATATGATCTGGAAACTCATGGAAGAAAAATACTCATCATACCAAAATAGTAATATATCATACATTTCCAGCTGAGAGATTGTTTTCTTGTGGTTTTGCTTTCTATTAATAGCTAAGAATATCCCTTTCTTAAAGACACAGACATTACATTTTACATTAATTTTATTTTCAAATTCAGATACAGAAGATTGAATTTATATACAAAGACATTTTCTAAATAATTACAAAATGAACATAAGGAAGATACTTATTGAGCACTATAGATTATGTAGAATACTTTCAATAATAAACATCTGAATCACATGTGCAGAGAAATAGTTACCTGCTGGGTTTTAAATTTAACAAGAGATTTTAAACTTTTAAAAGAGTAATTAAAAGCAATCAAGAAGCTTGTAGCGTGCTAACCCCAAAATTTTGGCAGGATTCCCAAAATGTTATTCACATGTACTCTATGCATTCTTCAGCTTTCTTCCCCAGGAGATGGAGTTAGATAGAAAGCCCAAGAAGCTATCCATAAAGAGATGTCTGTACTTTATACCACATGATTTAGAAAGTTCTTCTAGATACTATCCCTTGGAACCAGGAATAATTCTCATCATGTTCTTGAATAATTATTGTTCTTTTTATTGTCACTGAGCAACTGAAGCTTATTCAGGGCTCTATTTCCCAATAGAAGTGAAGAGAATAATAAATGCCTGGAGTTGTGCCTAGAAACTAAACCATTTTTACTATTATTCCCTCCTTCAGATTTCTCAAGGTCCAGGCTCTAGATCCAGTCCTTCTCTTTATATCTTGTCAACTAATATTTTAGCTTTCTCCTAGCAAAAAGGAAACATGACCAAAATATCATGAAGGAGAATCCATGAGATCAATATGGCCACAATCCCACTTTTTCAAGGCAGGTTGATGCTGTCAAGCAACAAACATTTTTTTTTTGAGTCCTTACCAAGTTCCAGGCACCATGCTAGGGACTAAGTTTTCAATAGTAAGATAGACATTATTCCCTTTGGAAGACAGTTTTTCTTTTCCTAACATTGGGACATTACTATCTCCTGTGCAACCTCTTCTTGAGATATGGGTTTTCTTAATCCTCTCTCTGCCACCTTAAAATCTTCAATTTTAAAATGCTGCAGAAGTAACACTACTGTCACTTCTGTTGCTATACAGTTAAAAAAACATTTTGATAGTACTAATATATTTCCAAATGTAATATTTTCCATGTTTGGGATGTTTTGAGTGTGTACTACGAAAGAGGATCTTGAATCCTCCTACAAACTACTGAGCTCCAGATGATGACTCATCTCTCCTGCTTGCAGTTGGTCTAACATAACTGTGTAAGAGCAGTTTCAAGACATTTAAAGGGTTACTTTTCCTCTAGGAATTCTGCATTTTGTCCTGAAAGGTGAACTTAGTCCGCTTATACAAGAATTGCAACCAAGTGGCCAACTTGCCTACTCTTCTACATTCTAATATGTAATCACTTACATTAAACTAGAAAAGAACAACACCCTAAATGATAGCAAAAGCCCTAGCCTATCATTCTCACGCCAATAAGAAGTGATATTATAAATGTTTTAATTTATTTACTTGTGAATTTTTCATGATAGAGGTTCCAAAACTGCCTATGAACTATGAAAAGAAATATAGCATTTAAAATAGCCCTAGAATGCTATGATCTACCACCAAAATAAAAGAACATAAACTTATCAACATCAAAAGCTTTTATCATAACTTTTTTATCTTTATTCTTTTATTAAATTCTTGTAGTAACTCTTTGTTGATGTAATGTTAAAGCTATGTCAAATTGTTTCAGTGCTGCACTTAAGGAATACAAATGAGCTGTGTTGTTAAATATATTTGTTTCATACCCAGTAGTTATACCCACCTATATTTTCTATGGCAATTGTGCTCATCTTCAATTCTTATTTGTTAGAAAGTTTAAAAACAACTTTTTCTGTCTTCTTTTTAAATTTAAAGGATATACTTTATATCTTCTCAAGTGACCCATCTTCCTTTGTGTGTGTGTAGATTTATTTAGCCATTCAAATATCTTGTTTGTAAACAAAATCAAAAAAGTTCAGCCTTAAAAAATAACAAAAACATAAACCAACTCTCATCCTGGAGATTAAAATAATATTCAGGGGGAAACACTTTATATCTGGATTTTATTAGGCAATTATCTTTCATAAGATATTGATGAAAATCTTTCAATGATGAATAACAATATTAATAGGTAATTGCATTTATTATAGCCATTTGCTTTGGTTATTCTCTGAGGTTAATTTTGTTCTGTCCAATGCTATTTTAATTAAATAGTAGGTCAACATTATTAGATGTTAGGTCAATATATTTATGTCAGTTTTTATTTATAACTCTCTTGCTCCTTTCCAGCAAGAATTATTGGCCTATAATTTAAAACACAAATGAAATGCCTCTTGAAAATAGAACTAAGAATTATTTTCAAGAAATGAATACTTAAAGTAGGGTAACATCAAATGAGTGAAATTATGAGATGGTTTGTTTTATAAGTCAGTGTATAAATGTATGTGTGTGTGTGTGTGTGTGTGTGTGTGTGTTTAACACAATCAAGCTCTACTGACATGAGATCATTTATCAGAAAAAAAATTATACAAAACCCCCACAGCTTATATTTTCTCAAATCAAGAGAGAATGTAATCAAAGGTAATAGATACTTAGTGATGGCAATAATGAGTTGTAAAAGAAAAACCTCAGTAGCTGGCAATGTGTACACAGAGTCTCAGAAGCACTATTTTTGCATTGGCAAGAGCCTTTATGGCCATCCTCATATGTCCAGAGATAGTGTCTACTGATAACACTTGACGGAATTCTCATCAACTAGAAGTTCCCATCAAATCAACCATTATATTTCAACCATCCTGCTGAATGTTTGAAAGACATACAGAAATATTTAAACAACCAGATTGTGACCTGATAGTCTTTGATTATGTATAACCAAAACAAGTCTGAAGGACATAAAAGGATGGTTCTGCCTTTTGGCACAATCTGAGCATCCCCTTCTTGGTCGGTTGTAATGTGGGATATTCTCTAAGATTCTTAAACAGAAGAACAATAAAACCAATCTCTTCCTGGAATATGGGAAACACCAAATAGAAGAGAATAATTTCCTGCACAAACTCCTTCTACTAAATAGAAACTGACTTTTAGATCTCTTGAGTCATCCTTTTTTATCACAGGTTTCTAATTGAATAAATGCAAGTAGGATCTCTAATGAATAAGCAAATTGTTACCTAAAAGATAGAACAATATCTAAAACTTTAGAAAGCAATGTTCCAAAAATATGTTTCTTCAATAAGTACATTGGGCAGGTCTACACTACATCAGATATTAAGATGAGCTACAGAAATACAGTAGTCATAATCCAATGCATGTGAAACAGAAACTTCTTGCTTTCATGGACTGTTCATCTTGTGAGATAGATAAGAGATGCACAAGTATGATATGAAGATATAAATGGTAAGACATAAGACAGAGTGGTACAATGTAGTACAAAGTTAGGTCACAAAGAAAGTAATTCCCGCTAACTTTGAAAAGCCCACTTATGCCCCAGGCCCCATGATGAATACTTGCATATTTATATTTTGGTATATAAATCAAATATATACTAACTTGTGATGTGCAAATGTTTTTAAGATTAATACTTCAACAAAATAAAAGAATAGATAAGGGGAGGAAAAAGCATGTCAGTTAAGATGTCTGTTCCATAATATCCCACCTCAGAGAAAAATTCAATATTCTACAATTGTTAGTTAATATGTTTATTATTATGATCATTATGGTTTATAATAGTATTCAGAACCAACCCCCAAAACTGCATCAAGGTATAACTGGGGCCTCTACATTCTGAATAAAAATCAACATTTCCCAAAATGAATTTCTCAGCATACTATTTCTATGAAATATTTGTGTTAGGGTTATATTTTAAAAGAAAAGTTACTTTCGGTGCCAAACATGAATGGAAAATGCTAGGATGGTCCTTCAGGGAAAAAGTGCCAGACTTTTCTGAGGCTGTAATATGATTCCCCAACTAGAAAACAGAGAAATTGTACAACTTATTTTACTGTAGAATTACTTTTCTCTCAGCTCATTGAAAAAACGCTTTTGTCAATGATGTGCAGTTCAAACTCCTAAGGGTTATTTGGGGGTTTTTTTGTTTGTTTTTTGTTCTTCTTCTAAATTTTTCTTTTGATTCAAGCTAGTTAACAAATAGTGTAATCTTGGTTTCAGGGGTAGAATTTAGTGATTCATCACTTACACATAACAGTGTTCATCACATCTGCCCTCTCTAATGCCCATCACCCATTTAGCCCATCCTCCCCCCACCATCCCTCCAGTAATCCTCAGTGTGTTCTTTATCGTTTAGTCTCTTATGATTTGCCTCCCTCTCTGTTTTTTCTTATTTTATTTTTCCTTCCCTTCTCCTGTATATCTGCTTTATTTCTTAAATTCCACATATGAGTGGAATTTGTCTTCATGTGGTATTTGTCTTTCTTGGAAATACTTACTTTGCTTAGTATAATACATTCTAATTTCATCTACATCATTTCAAAAGTGATATTCATTCTTTTTGATGGCTGGGTACTATTCCATTGTATGTATGTATGTATGTATGTATGTGTGTATATATGTATACACACACCACATCTTCTTTCTTCTTAAGTTTATTTACCTATTTTGAGAGAGAGAGAGAGAGAGAGAGGGCAAGAGAGCAGGGGAAGGGAAAGGGAAAAGAGAGATAAGGAAAGAATCCTCCAATGTGGGGTTCAAAATTACAAACTCTGAGATCATGACCTAAGCTGAAATCAAGAGTTAGATGCTTAACTGACTAAGCCACTCAGACTCCCCTATAATACCACATCTTCATTA
The DNA here is from genome assembly GCF_006229205.1 of Suricata suricatta. Lineage (NCBI taxonomy): Eukaryota > Metazoa > Chordata > Mammalia > Carnivora > Herpestidae > Suricata > Suricata suricatta. The sequence continues at coordinate 96,805,230 of NC_043705.1, read as the reverse complement.
TCTATTCATCAGTCAATGGACATTTGGCCTTAGCAATCAGACAACAAAAAGAAATAAAAGGCATCCAAATGAGCAAGGAAGAAATCAAACTTTCACTTTTTTCAGATGACATGATACTCTATGCAGAAAACCTGAAATACTCCATGAAAAATTGCTAGAACTAATACATGAATTCCAAAGTCTCAGGATATAAAATCAATGTATAGAATTCTATTGCATTTCTATACACCAATAATGAAGCAGTAGAAAGAGAAATCAAGAAATAAATCCCACTTACAACTGCACCAAAAACCATAAAATACCTAGGAATAAACCTATTCAAAGAGGTAAAAGATCTATATTCTGAAAACTATAGAACATTTATCAGGGGGCAGGAGGGGGACCTGAAGACAATACAAAGAAGTGGAAAAACATTCCAGGCTCATGGATTAGGAGAACAAATATTGCTAAACTGTCTATATTATCCAAAGAATCTATACATTCAATGTAATCCCTATGAAAAAAACACCAGCATTCTTCACAGTGCTAGATCAAGCAATTTCAGAGTTTGTATGAAACCACAAAGACCCCAAATAGTCAAAGTAACATTGAAAGAGAAAAACAAATTGGAGGGGTCAAAATTCTGGACTTCAAGCTCTAATTCAAAACTGTAATCATCAAGTCAATATGGTACTAACACAAACACACAAACTTAGAGCAATGGAACAGAATAGAAAACTCAGAAATGAACCCACAACCATATGGTCAACTAATCTTTGACAAAATAGGAAAGAATATCCTTTGAAAAAAACAATCTCTTCAATAAATGGTACTGGGGAAACTGGATGACAACATGCAGAAGAATGAAACTGGAGCGCTTTCTTATACTATACACAAAAATTAGTTCAAAAATGGACAAAATACCTAAATGTGAGAAAGAAAACCATCAAATTCCTAGAGGAGAGCACAGGCAGCAACCTTTTGGACCTCATCTAAAGCAACTTCTACTAGACAAGTCACAGAGGCAAGGGAAACAAAAGCGAAAATGAGCTATTAGGACTTCATCAAGATAAAATGCTTCTGCACAGCCAAGGAAACAATTAAAAAAAAAAAAGGCAAGCTAAGGAATGGGAGAAGATCTTTGCAAATGACAGATCATTTAAAGGACTACTATCCAAAATTTATAAGAATTTATCAAACTCAACACCCTAAAATTAAATAACTCAGTTAAGAAATCGGGCATCTGGGTGGCTGTCAGTTAAGCGTCCGGCTTCGGCTCGGGTCATGATCTCACAGTTTGTGGGTTCAAGCCCCGTATCAGGCTCTCTGCTGACAGCTAACTCAGAGCCTAGAGCCTGCTTCGGATTCTGTATCTCCCTCTCTCTCTGACCCTCCTCTGCTCACGCTGTCTCTCTCTGTCTCTCAAAAATAAATAAAAAACAATAAAAAAATTTTTTTAAAGAAATGGACAGAAGACATGAAGAGTCATTTTTCCAAAGAAGACAAACACATGGCTAACAGACACATGAAAAAATGTTCAACATCACTCATCTTCAGGAAAATACAAATCAAAATCACAATGAGATACCACCTCACACCTGTCAGAATGGCTAAAATTAACAACTTAGGAAACAACAGATGTTGGCAAGGATGCAGAGGAAGAGGAACCCTAGAACTATCCTATGACCCAGCAATTGCACTATTAAGTATTTATGCAAAGGATACAAAAATACTAATTCTAAGGGGCATATGCATATCAATGTTTATAGCAGTACTATCAATAATAGTCAAATTATGGAAAGAACCCAAATGTCTAAGGGGCATCTGTTAAGTCCAAGACCAGGGGGATTAGCTGGCTAAGTCTATTTTCCCACTAACTAACTAAGGGGCATCTGTTAAGTCCAAGACCACTGGATTGCTGGCTAAGTCTATTTTGAACCACTAACTTTCTTCCTTTCCTTCTTTCTTTATTCAATCCTCCCATCTTTTCTTCCTTCTCTTCTATTTTCCTCTCTTTATAAAACTTATGGGAAAGTCAGATTACATACCAGATTGCTTGAGGTTAAGTAAGAGTTTTTCTAGAACATCAAGTATTCTTGGCAGTAATATAATTTTTCTTAGCATTGTTTTGGTCTGAGATGACAATCCAGGTTCTCAAGAGGAGAGGAGATGACTAAAGACAGGCATGAATTGAATATTATGTTTAGATCCAACATGATTTCCTTTAGTTTGTTTTTCTCTCCAAAATAAGAAATTAAACCAGTACATTTTATAATATAGATATAGAGGAATATATGATTAAAGTAAAAGTTCATACTTGTTCTTGTAAGAGAGAGCTGATTTCCAAATAGGCTTGAAGCATGATTTATTGAGATATATTTCATTATGTATGAGAGTGAGAATTCTGCACAGCAGGACACTCTGTTAGTAATAGTCTTTCTGAGTATTAAATTCACCTTTTTATCTAAAGTTTATTTATTTTGTGAGAGAGAGAGAACAAGGGAGAGAGAAAATGAGAGAGAGAGAGAGAGAATGAGAGAGAGAATCTCAAGCAGCCATCGTCAGCGCAGAGCCCGAAGCAGGGCTCACACTCACAAATGAGTTATGTTGCTGTGACTCAAAAATATTTTGGTTTGAGTAGCTACTAGGACTAGGATATTGGATGAGAGGAGTGAGGTACTCACCTAAGAGATATTTAAGCTGTGCCAGAAGAAGAAGGAGAAAGAGAAAGAGAAAGAGAAGAAGAAGAAGAAGAAGAAGAAGAAGAAGAAGAAGAAGAAGAAGAAGAAGAAGAAGAAATCAATATAAATAATATTTTAATGAATTTTTTAAATCAAAAGTAATATTAAAAGTCCATGATAAAGAAAACATCAGAATTTTGAATAAAGACAGGATCATAATACTGATTTTTTTCTTGCCTTAGGCTCCAGCATGGTTTGGCATGGCACTGAAAAGGCCTCTTTAATCAGAATTTCCCAGGGTTGCATTCTGTCAGTCTAACACCTGAAGATGCTTAGCGTTGAGTTTTACATAACCTACATGAGCAAGCACATTTGAACACAAATGGTTTAATTCAGTCACGTAAGATGTTATTTTGCCAATAAGCATTAAGTACTTAGAAGTTATATTAAACTGATGGTTTTCTTTTCCTTAAATTTGTTTGTGAATAGAGATACCTTATGTGACAAGATCAATGAAAAATGTAAATATTGTTTATGAATGTCCTGATGGAAACTCCAAAGGCCTGGAAAATTAATGTAAGGTCAAAGAAAAAGTGCTCGATTCTGAACAACAACATGCCTTTCCCTTTCTCAGAGTAAACGTGTAGTTTGGCAAATTAAAAGCAAAAATCATGATGCTGACTTTTCTTCCTTTATAAACATGTTAGACCTATTTTGAACATTTTTCTAGAGGTTAGAATGAGGGATTTGGTTAGTTTTGTCTAAAACAAATTCTATGAACCATTATTCTACTGCCCTCTATTGTTAAATAAGGAATAATAATGTCCTTGAACAGGGTGAAATAGAGAGAAAATATGTTTCAAAAAGGAATCATGTATATCTGTATTGTATATGTATTGATAACCTAGAGTACCCCCTGACAGGCAAAACCCATTAGGAAAAGCTTTTATTTTGGCATATGTACTTCAACACACAATATGACAAATTATTAAAATTGTGAAAATTAACTTATTTTAATAAAAATAGTATACACATATTTAAAATTAACTGTGCAATATAGAAATGTGCAAAAGCATAAAAGTCCCCAAATCCTATACCCATAAACAATAGTGACATCTGATGTTATATTTCCCAAGTTCATTGTACACAATTCTACTTTTTAAAAATCCCAAACATTTCTAAATAAACTTTAAATAAACTCTTTATTTATTCTAAAAAGTTTATCTTGCCTCCTTTATTTTATTTTTTATAGTTTATTGTCAAGTTGGTTTCCATATAACACCCAATGCTCATCCCAACAAGTACCCTCCTCCATGCCCATCACCCCTTCTCCCCTTTCACCCACCCCATTAACCCTCAGTTTGTTCTCAGTATTTAAGAGTCTCTTATGGTTTGTCTTCTTCCCTCTCTTTAACTATTTGTTCCCCTTCTCCTCCCCTATGGTCCTCTGTTAAGTTCCTCCTGTTCCACATATGAGTGAAAACATAAGGTATTTGCCTTTCTCTGTCTGACTTATTTCACTTAGCATAACACCCTCCAGTTCTTGCCTTCTGACTTAGTTCTTTTCAATATCTTGAGTGTTTGATTGATTAAGCAAATCATCCATGAGTATCCATGCGAGGAACAATGAGGACTTTTAGAAAAACTATCCAATAACTCTGAGTAACATATGACAAACATACATGACACAGTCAACTCATGCACACTAATGGTGGCAAGCTATAAAGAACTAAAGAAATGAGAGCCACCTGTGTGGCTCAGTCAGTTAAGTGCCCGACTCTTGATTTCGGCTCAAGTCATGATCTCATAGTTCATGACTTGGAGCCCTGGGTCAGTCTCTGTGCTGACAGTATGGAGCCTGCTTGGGGTACTCTGCCTCCCATTCTCTCCATTTCTTCTCTACTCATGCTCTTTCTCAAAAATAAATAAACCTTAAAAATGAACTAAAGAAATAAAATGCAGAGCATCACCACATTTGCTGTGAGGATGGTTATGAATTATTTCATCATTCTGGAAAAAGATGAATGAGAGGGGTCAGGCAAAGATTGAATAAAGATAATGGTGGTTTGTACCACAATGAGGATAAGGATGATTCTTACTGAGAACAGTAAAAAAATAATAATAATAAAATAAAATAAACAAATGAAACAAAGAAAGAAAAACAAAAAACTGACCTGGTCACTCTAAACTGTGAGCCCCTTTTTTTTTTCTTAAATATTTGGTTGCTTTTGAGAGAGAGAGAGAGGGAGAGAGAATCCCAAGCAGGCTTGCCACTGTCAGTGCAGAGCCCAATGTGGGGCTTGAATCCACAAACCATGAGATCATGACCTGAGCCAAAACCAAGAGTTGGATACTTAACTGACTGTGCCACCCAGGTGCTCCTAAACTGTGAGCTCCCTAAATGCAATACCTATTTCATAGTGTTTTTGATCTTCTCAGATCAAGATGGAGTACATACTTAAGCAAGAAGAAATGTTGACGAGAAAGAATGACATGAAGGAAAAGAGATAGGGAGGGTAGGATAAAGGTAGAACAAAAGTGAGAAGGAAGAGAGAGTGATAGGGGAAAGCAGAGAAGAGAGGAATAATAAAAAGGAAGGAAGGAAAGAAGGGAGGGAGGGAGGAAGGGGGGAGGGAGAGATGGAGAGAGGGAGGAGGAGTGGGAGGAAGGGAGGAGGGATCAAGGGAGGGAACAAGGCACAGAGGATGGAAGGAAGGAGGATCAATGGAGGGAGCAGAGAGAGGGAACCACAGGGATTATTTAGAAGTACAGTATTCATATATTCAGATATGTGTGTTGCATTATTGGATAAATAGCACAGCTAATATAATGTCATAAATGCAAAAAGATAAAACTCTAAATTAAATCTTTAACACACCCGGCAGACACTGAAATTTGAGCAGGTGAATGATAAGATGAAAAAAATAATTTGGCTTTGGGTGATATGTGCAGGTGCACAATAAATAAATGTTGACATTAACTGATCATGCAGAATGATATTGGTAATAACACATTATTGCTAATAATAATCTTCCTATAATTATATGGGATAACATTTCCAACACTTCCTAGCCTGCTTAATCTATCTGCTATTCATCCATCCACTTATTTATAAAGAAAACATCTATTGTATGTCTTATATATAATGGGTATTATTCCATATCTAATAAGAAAGTAAAAATTATTTCTTTATATATGTACTTGTGCATATTCCAAAAAGGAATTAAACAAGGAAGTATGATTAATAGATGATTGCTTCTCCTAGGAAGGTTATGATCTCAAGGGTGCCTGGGTGGCTCAGTTGGTTAAGTGTCTTTGACTCTTGGTTTTGGTTCATGATCTCACAGTTGTGAGACAGAGACCCAGGTCAGGCTCTGCTCTGGGTGTGGAGTCTGCTTAAGATTCTCTCTCTCCCTCTCCCTCCCCTGCTCATTGTCTTTCTCTCTCAAAAAATTAAAGCAAAATAAATAAAATAAAATAATATAAAATAATTAAATTTGAAAGAAGGTTATGATCTCAGTAGCAGAAGATATGCATATATAATGAAACACAAAATAAATAAATTAAACATTCTATGAAAGCTTGAAAGGGGCAAAGATGAATTCCAAATTCTAGATTGAGGAAGTCTTCCTGAAAGATATTGTATTAGAGTAGAGACATGAAGCATACATAGAATTCTCATAGGCAGAGGGGACATACGTATCCTGGGCACTTCCCAATTAAAGCGACGTAGTTGACTGGAAATGTGATGGTTTCAGGGAACAACAAAACACATGACATGACTAAAGTACAGGTGGACTGTATGGAAGTAGATAATGATGGATGTATTTGTAGCTTTAGATGAGATTAGAAAAGTTAAGGAGATGTAAATTATTGAAGGTGAAAAATACCACATGAAGTCTGGGTTCTCTTTTATGTGAGAACAAAAGATTTTGGTCAAGACGGGATGAATGAATTGGATTTCATAAAGTAAGGCTAGCAAGAGTGCAAAAATGAAGTTTAGATATAAGAGATGGGAATCCGAGAGATGGTACTAAGGCTATTATAATATTCCAAAGTATCCATAATCAAGGCTTTAATATAGGTCTTTGTGATGGGGAAAAAATGCAGCATTGAAAGAATCAACTAGGTTTAGTGACCAATTTTTTGAGGGAGAGTGAATATAAAGATGTGGTAAAATAAGATAATATTTGTAGTTTTGCTAAGGTCAGTGATTTCAGAAGAACCGTAGATTTCAGAAGATCTATTTATTAAATTGGGGCATGGCTATTTTTTTGGACTAGTGGGATTTTCAAAAGAAGATATACACAGAGAACTGTAAATGGGGATAAAAAGATATTAGAACTGTAGGTACAGATTTGGAAGTCATCTTCAGCAAGGAGATTTTAGATCCCAAGCCACTGGATTGAAAGAAATTTCCCTGTGAGAGGATGCTGTGCTAAAAGACATTAAGATTGAAGACACAACCTGAAGAATACCTATTCTTTAGAGGCAAATATAAAAAACAGAGGCATAAAGAAGACAAGAAAGGGACATGCAGAAAACAATTATGATTTTTTGTTAATATATACTTCAGGTTATTAAAAGACACATTTTTATTATATTGGACATATGTTTTGTATTATCCTATTAGGAATAGATATGACCCTGAGTAACTGGCTTGATTTTATCTATGGCACTATTATAACCTTTGCCCTAGGAAGAACTCACAGGCAAAATTGTGACAATTCTTATAAATTTATTTTTTATTAGTTACCATGCAATAAAACTGACATTTGGGTATATATGTCTATGCACTGTAAAGTACAGAATATATTTGTATAACCATCACCACAATCAAAATCCAGAACAGGTCCATCACCCAGAAAACTCCCTCATGCTACCGTTCTTTGCAATAATAACCTCCTTCACTCTAGCCTCTAGCAACCCCTAATTATTCCCCATCATTAGTTTTGTTTTCTTCCAGAAAATCCAATAAATAAAACCAAACATTATAAAACCTTTTTTAAGCCCGGGCACTTGGGTGGCTCAGTTGGTTAACTGTCCAACTTAGGTCCAGGTCATTATCTCCAGGTTGTGAGTTTGAGCCCCACATCAGGCTCTCTGCTGACAGCTCATTCTGTGGGTTTGTCAGGATCTGTGCTGACAGCTGGGAGCCTGGAGCCTGCTTCAGATTCTGTATCTCCTTCACTCTCTCTCTCTCTCTCTCTCTCTCTCTCTCTCTCTCTCTCTCTCTCAAAAATAAACATTAAATTTTTTAAACTTTATTAGACTTGTTTCTTTCACTCAGCATAGTGCCTTTGATATATATGCATGACTTTGCAGGCAGCAATAGTCTGTTCCTTTTCATTTTGAGCAGGGTCCCACTATTTGGATATATCAGTTTATCTCTCCATTCACTGAGGGACATTTGGATTTGTTCCAGGTTTTGCCAATTATAAATAGAGCTGCTATAAATACCCATGTATGGGCTTTTCGTATGATTATAAGTTCATTTTTCTAAGATAAATACTCAGAGAGCAATTGCTGAGTCATGGGGTCAGGGTATGCCTAACTATGGAAGAAACTACCAAAATGTTTTTCAGAGTTATCAGCATTCCCACCCCCAATGTATGAAGATGCCAGTAGCTCCATATGCTTCCAGGTGTCTGATTTTGGCTAGTTTAGCCATACTGAGAGGTATGGAATGGTATTGCATCATGGCTTTAATTTTCATTTCCCTGATGGCTAATGATGTCAAATATCTTGTTGCTTGTCTCTTTTCTCTGTATGTATATTCTTGGTAAAGGTGTGTGTGAGGCTATGAGGTAGGGCAGCAGAAAGGACTCCACTTTAGAATGGCTCTGTCACAGCTCTGTCAGAATGCTAGTCTGCATTTCTGAATAAGCCAAGAAGCTATGTTCTCACATCAGGGGGAAAGCAAGAAAGGTAAATCACTCTCTAAGTTTTGTCCTAGGCCCCAAATGCCTAATAAAATCCAAGAAGAGCCAGATCCCAAAACTATTCCAGGACCTTAGCTTCAACCAAACCTCAGCTGACCCTGGCATCAAAACTCCCTACCTTTGGTAATTTATGCAATAACACCAAGTGTACACCAGACACATACCACTGATTAGACTCTCCCCTGGATTCCTCAAGGAAAATGTATCCTAGACCCTTTTCCCATATAAGCCACTAATTTCATGAAAACATGGGACTCATTCTTCTTTTCTTTCTGAGTCTCTCCAATACTCCATCGGCTATTCTCTACCTGTCACTTGTACTATTCAATAAACTCTGTTTTCACTTTCTCCAGCTCACATTTGATTTCCATCCTGCACAAAGCCAAGGACCCTCTTGGTTGTTTCTGTGGGACACACTCTGGGTCCTTGGACCCAGCCTGCCTGCATCAATTACATTGCATGTATTTTATACAGAATCTTAACACATGGTTCTATGTGATTTCCACACCTTTATTTTTTAATTGCCTCATTGTTTAGCATGTTGTTAAATGCATTCATTCTTGGGGTGTCTGGGTGGCTTAATAGGTTAAGCATCAGACTCTTGATCTGAACTCAGGTCATGATCTCATGGTTTAGATTTGTGACGTCAAGCCCCACCATCAGTTGGGATTCTCTCTCGCTCTCTCTTGGCCCTTTCCCTGCTCACACATCTCTCTCAAAATAAATAAATAAACATTAAATAAATAAATAAATAAATAAATAAATAAAGTATTCATTCTTCAGTATATGCCTTTTTATAGGCCACCTTAAATATTTCTGGAATAAGTTTAAGGTATAGGATAAAAGAGAATACATAGTTATATACAAATAGTTAAATATACAAAGAAACAGATTCTGTCCTGTTTCCAGGAAAATTACTAAGTTCTCCTAAGGACATTTCTAGCTTACCTAATCAGATTCATAGGTATATAGTCATATGAAGGGAGCTGGAGTGAGAGCTCATCAGGAACAGAAAGGCTCCTAATTTTTTCCCTTCACTAGCTCTTCATAGATTGGATTATTTTGATGAGTATTAAAGACAGAATGGGATCTGGGATATTTTAATCAACAAAATTCCCATTCACACAAAAACATATGCACTTACTGTCAATTCAAACAGAATATTTGCTTTTCCTTCTTAACACAGTCTGGTATACTGATTGTAGTAAGGAGACCTGAAAACCTTAGGGTAAAAGGTGCCTGTAAATAAGTATTATTATTTCCCCAGGCTCTGAAGAAAGGTTCTGGAACATCAACCAGAGTTTAATTAAAGAGTCCTAGCACTGCTGAAAATGTTTCGAGCAGCATTCTCCTGCTTGCTTGAAGAACTGTCCAGCAAATGAATCACTGAAAACCAATGTGGCATTTATGCTGTAATTAGCTCAAATAAACCTGTAATAATATGGCAGACCTATGACTTTCACTTCACATTTGCTTTCATATCTGGCTACTTCAGAGCAGTGAAAATGTTCCAAGAAGATGCTAAATATTAAATGCCAAAGACATGTCTCTTTTATTTTTTCAAGCTGACATTATGTATTCTAAATCTTAAAAATCAACTAACCCAATCTATAAAGGTATTACTTTATACAAAGCTAATCAGATAATACCTTAGGAAATTGTAGAAGAATAAATGGTAAAACTTAGACACAATGAAATAGGGGTCAGAGAGCAGAGTTGGAATCATAAAGTGCATATTTTTAAATTTTTTAATGTTTATTCATTTTTTGAGAAACAGAGAGACAGAGCACTAGCCTGGTAGGGGCAAAGAGAGAGAGACACAGAATCTGAAACAGGTTCCAGTCTCTGAGTGGTCAGCACAGAGTCTGACGTGGACTCAAACCCGGGAACCACAAGATCAAGACCTGAGCTGACTTTGGTTGCTTAACCAACTGAGCAACCCAGGTGCCCCAAAGTATTTCTTACTCAAATTATAATTCTCTAACTCTTTCACATGTAGGTTAAGCAATAATTTTCACCACAACTTTATCTGATCTTTATGTGGAGGGAGACTTCCAAGAAAAGAAAATACTGCAATGGAAATTGAAATTAATGCTGAGGATTTAACTTTACAAATAAAAATAATGTTATCTTCATTGTGCCTGTATTTGGGGAGTGGGGGGGAATAATGCATTTTGTTGAATTTAGTTAAATTATGTTTACTCAGAAAGGATGTTTCTGACAGCTTCAAATCAAACTTTAATTTGGCATCTATTAAAATATACATCTTAAAAACATGCTTGCTGATACTAACTTTTTTACAGTGCATCAATGCTTAATTTCTCTTTCAAATACCTTTTACTAGTCAATATCTAAAGGAAAATAGCAGTTCACATTAATATCTTGCCCGTGGCCAAAATTTCAATTCTCATTACCCATGATAGTATTGGCTAGAGATGATTAAAGAAAGAGCGAGATATCATACAGTCCTTCTTAAAATTCACAAGGCACTTCACAATAGCAACTTCAATGTTTTCCCATGCACCAGAAAGCCTATGCAGCAATTATTCGGTCTCCTCCATTTTCCACTGATACTTCATCCCTACAAAGAGGAAAGTAAAAGAACATAATTTGAGCAAGAAGGTGAGGCTTTGAATGCTGAAAAATGAAGAGAGAGAGAGAACAAGAAAGGAAAGAGAAGTTCTGCAGGGCTCTGAGCTATTGTGAAGGAAACCAAGCCAGGCAAGTCAAACAGAGTGAATGATCTCAAGGGCCAGCCTTGATGCTTGCAAAATGTCAGGAAGAGCCAGTATGCAAGGGACATGACAGGCGACTTAAAAGGAGTCTGCCGTGACTCCAATCCATAAGGAGATCTGATGCAGGGACAGCTTTTTTTCCTGTTCTTTTCTTAAGGCCATATACTGTGTGTATCTCTTTCTATCTATGTATATGGACAATGAAATAAATAATAATTACACACTTATGAAGTCCATACTACAATTGTTAGGTGAATCCTGAAAACTGCATCATAAGTGCCACAGAAACAGGGAAATTAGATGGCTTGAATATTTCCTCAGAGACGGAATCAGCATTTCAGCATAATCTTTTCAGATTGATTACTATTAAGCTATATCTTTCATTATAATCCAGTTCTTGAAGTGCGGTTTATAGAGCAGCCGCATCAGCCACACCTGGGAATTTAGAATTGCAAATTCTCAGGCTCTGCTCTAGAGCTACTGAGTCAGAAACTTTGCATTGGGGAGTTCAGCAGTCAGTATTTTAACAAACCCCTCCAAATTCTTGATGCATGCTAAAATGTAAGAACTACTAATCTAGGTGCTGGAACACACAGAAACAATCTAGAGGTAATTGTTCATTTATTTTTTTATCTGTTTATTGGGCATCTATTAGACGCCAGGCACTAGAAATGTTGTGGGGGCGTCTGGGTGACTCAGTCGGTTGGGCATCCGATGTCAGCTCAGGTCATGATATTGTGGTTTGTGAATTCCAGCCCCATGTTGGGCTCTATGTTGACACCCTGAGCCTAGAATCCACTTCAGATCTTTTACCTCCCTCTCTATCTGCCCCTTCCCACTCACTCTCTCTCTCTCTTCCTCTCTCCCTCTCAGAAATAAACATTTTAAAAAATAACAAAAATAAACAATGTCTCCAGATATGAAGTATTTCATAAGTACAACAAGAAGCACTAATGTAAAGTAAAAGAAATGAAAGTCTAGGTAGTGCCTGATCCAGGCAAATAAATGTTTATGTACAAAGTCCCTGTAACCAGAAAAAAACTTGGTATTGATTTTAGAGTTTCTGTGGAATTGAAACATTTGCTCCCATACAACGAGATTTCATCCCATCAGAGGCAGATGAGGAAAGCTACTCTACTGCTTGCTGTTATGAATAACATAAAACAATAGTGCATCGCCATTCAGCTTTTTCCAGTGAATTCCAGAATATCTCTTATAAGAAACTTTATAAGAAACTATCTATAAGAAACGTTAATTTCCTGATCTTTATTATACTTGACAACAAGGCTGTCACAGTTTGATTAGCTTCATGGTTCAGCTTTCAGGTTATATGTGGCCAGTCTATATTTAGAATGACAGGTGGTGGAAGAAGGAAGGAAGGAAGGAAGGAAGGAAGGAAGGAAGGAAGGAAGGAAGGAAGGATCGAAGGAAGGATCGAAGGAAGGAAGGAAGGAAGGAAGCAAGGAAGGAAGGAAGAAAGGAAGGATGGAAGGAAGGCAGGCAGGCAAAAAAGAAGAAAGAAGGAAAGAAAAAGAGGAAAGAAGGAAGAAAGGATGGAAGGATGGAAGGAAGGAAGGAATGGAGATGTGGTAAGAAAAAATACTGAATAATTTTTAAGTTAATGTGAGTACTTCATCTGATTCGAAATTTGATACTGCATTAACTGTTGTTATGATCAATTTTATTCTTATATAGATAAAACCTAACTCTACACAGAGGGGGTTGGTAAGTTCTAGGGAGTTAAGGTTTTTTCTGGTTCTGAGTTCTTTTAATGTGGCATTTAAATTTTGATATAGAGATAACCAATATGAGACATGGAAAAAAGAAAGGGAGTGAGAAGCTGGCAAAAAGTAATATTAATAGTCCATCTACAGATTACTACTATATCTGCCACTGACCTAAGCCCTACACATATATTTAGACATTTAATAAGACAAGAATCCTGTAAGATTTGTATTCTCATATCCCATTTTTCATCTGTAAATACTAAGACATTAATGATTTTCTGAGGTTTATAGAGTAGAACACAATGATAGGGCAGTGTAGCAGGGGTGGGAGGTGGGTGTTGGGCTGAGTGGCAGACTTTAAACTCACAGGTGAAGGACTCCAAACAAATATTTCAAATAGAGGGTTTTCCAAGTTTTACACATTTTCATACTTCTATTACAATATTACTATACCCAAATGTAACTTACACTATTCCTTAACTTACATAAGTGAATTTGATTTTATATCCGTCCTACAGATAAACTTTTTTCTATTAAAAGAGAATACACTGACAACAAACTAAACAAAATCATATTGCTTGATTCTATCCAGACACTATTGGTTATCTGATGTTGAAGACCATGAATTATAAGGACCACTCTAAAAAATAAAAATTATCTCATGTTCAAGAAAGTTAAAGCAATGACCACAGACCAATCCTTTCCCTGCGGATAACTTTGGTTGAGCACGAATTGAACAGGGAATAACCTCCCCATCTTTAAAGTCATTTGATGCCAATTTCATAAACCACTTAGAAGTATTTTGTATGGTCAGAGTGACCCATCTCATACTCTGAGAAATACCAGATGGTCCTTGAGCTCTGGGTCAACTTTTGCAACCCATCACACCATTTCTGTAGTATTACATAAAGGTTGAGACTCCAGACCTGGTTTTAACCTCTGTCGATTATTAGCTGGGTAACCTTGGATAAGTAATTAATTTAAGCCATAAGTTTCCTAAAAATAATATCTAAAGATAATAGAAAAATGCACATTTGGGACGCCTGGGTATCTCAGACAGTTGAGCGTCCGGCTTCGACTCAGATCATGATCTCATGGTTCTTGGGTTCAAGCCTGCGTTGGGCTCTGTGCTGACAGCTAGCTCAGAGCCTGGAGCCTGCTTCAGATTCTGTGTCTCCCTCTCTCTCTTTGACCCTCCCCTGCTCATTCTGTCTCTTTCTGTCTCTCAAAAATAAATTTTTAAAAACATTTTAAAAAGTTAAAAAAAAAAAGAAAAATGCACGTTTGATAGTATTGGGAAGTTTAAATGAGTAATAACAGGTGGGATTTAGTACAGCAATTAGCACACAGTAACTGCCCAATAAATATTGCCATGATAATAATTTTTATTATTAAATACAAATAGTAAGATAACAGAGAGGAGGCACCAACTTTTTAAATGTATGCTACTCTTCATTTGCAAATTAAGCTATAAAAAGACAAGTAAGGACATGTTTTTGTTGAAAATTTTAAATATGATTTCCATCAGAAAGGTCACTATATGTAAATGGATTATTTGTATGACTATTTAAAAACTGCATGCTGCATTTTTGGAGTAAACTTAGCCTCAAATCAGTTTCAGTGATAATTGGGGTTATTTGATCATCTCAGCATAGATCTTTCTTTCCACCCTCCCGGAACCTCCTCTACCATCTTCATCAGAATGACATCTCGCTTAGCTTGGCCATCATGATGACATGGCCCAAAATTTGTCAATCACATATCTTAAAATTATTTCCAATTCATGAGACCTACTCAGCAAACTAGAAGAAGAGATTCATTTTGATGAACCTCACGAATATCAAAAAAAAAAGAATTGTTTTGTCATTAATAGAACTACATGTAAGAAGCACATGATACTAAAAAATACATTTTCCTTACTAAGTATGATTCCAATTATAACCATTCAAATGGCTATTTACTTAAAAAATTTGTTTAATTAAAAGGGGCTTCTGGGTAGATCAGTCAGTTAAGCATCTGACTTCAGCTCAGGACATGATCTCAACGTTGTGGGTTCAAGCCCTGTGTCAGGCTCTGTGCTGACAGCTAAGAGCCTGGAGCCTGCTTTGGATTCTATTTCTCCCTTTCTGTCTGCCCCTCGCCACCAGCTTGTGCTCCATCTCTCAATCTCTCTCAGTCTCTCTCTCTCTCTCTCTCTCTCTCTCTCTCTCTCTCTCTCTCTCTCTCCCCTTCTGTCTGCCATGTTCTCTTCTCTAGTCATAGGAAGAGATAACATATTGGAGGAGCTCAAAAATCCACAGTGCATAACATACCAGATCAAGGCATCAATTTAAAAAAATGGTAATATAAGGAAAGGGTTTCAGTCAGTGATATAATAGCTAACATTAAATAATTACAGTGTTCCAGGGTTCAGTTCTAAGCTATATTATATGGGTTAACTCATTTCATCCTATTAGCACATATATGAGTAGATACCATAATTATCCCCATGATACAGATGATAAAACTGACACACAGAAGAATCAAAAAACCAGCCCAAGTCACACAGCTGCTAAGTGGTGGTACAGGCTCAAAACCCAGTCTAGTTTCAGTGTCTGTGCTCCTAAGACTCTCATTCATGATCTTACATGAGGGTAGTAATAATTTTTAAGTTTTCCTACATAAAAATGCATGTATATTTATATCAATTTTTACAAACAACCTTGTTATTTTTGTTTTAAAAATATAATTGCCTAAGTCATATACATTATAATGGATAGAAAGCAGGAAAAAAATGGAAAACAGTTCTTTCTGAAATGTATTCTCAAATCTTACCGACTGCAGACTTGACAAAATATTGAGTTTAGACTGATTTCATTGTGATGAGGTTTTGTCTTCCATTGAGAGTATTAATTATCACGATTCATGCCCCTAACAGCAAATTTCTTCTGGATTAATGCACCTCAATGTAAACTCAACTAATTATATTTCCAAGTCAAGTAACTTCTCTAAAGTCCACTTAGATTTCTTCCAAAATTGAAAGCACATTTCTTCATAGGAGAGTTTCTCTGCCTTCTTTTGGTCTATCCTAATGACTAACACCAGTCTGAAATAGCCATCCTTCTGGATAGGCAGCAGGGTACCACTACGAGTTCTGGAACCAAACTACCACGTGTCATCACACCTAGGTCACCCGTTTTTTTTTTTTATTTTAATCACATGTAAACTGAGATACATCAGTTCATCAATTGTTAGTAAATATGCCGCAATTCTTTTTCCTCCATGAGCTCGCTTCCACTAAGGGAAGTGTACTACCTGATTCCTCTGTCAAAGTCCTCTGATGCTCTTCCAAGATTCATGTAAGTTTTTTTAAAGTAATATTCTCTCATATAAAATGTGAAAATAACTAAAAGTGATGGAATAATCAAGAAACTAAGAGAAAATTTAAAGTACAATATGATAACTGAAAAAAGAGAAAAGAAATATTGACTGTGTGTAGTTATTTTCTGTGTCCATCACTAGGTAAATTATTTTCCAGGCATTGTTTCATTTACCCCTCATATCTCTATGCCATCAGTGCTATTAATGTGCTCATTTTACAAATAAAAAATCTTAAGTTCAGAGTATTTAAGTTGCTGGCCTAATGGGATACATTTTGTAAGTGTCAGTACTGAGCTACACACACGGATCTCTCTAATTTGATAATAAATTATTTTAACTCTTCAGTTAGTAAACAATAGAATTGAATGCCTATAAAAATAACAGTTCACAAGCCTGAGACAGAAATTTGTATTGATTTCTTAAAATTATGTCATATATTAAAAATAATAGATTAGAGTTAAAGTAATATCAGTACTTGTGTTCTATGTTGCAACAGAGTTAATGGAAAATTATACTCATGATCAGAAACGCAAATTACACCTTACAAAGTGATGTGTAGTTGAATGCAAATGAGCCTCACATTGCAAAGTGCCAATTGAAGAGCTCAGTGTTAGCAAAAGTGAGATGCTCATCATTGATTAGAAAAGAACTTAGAATTTGTTTGGATAAAAATAAATTATCAACAAGAAATTAAGTCAGTGCTATGAGGTAAGTTATTTTTTACAACCAGGGTAAGAAGTCAATGTTACTTAAAAGTTTACTGAACAGGTATACAAAATGCATCACATTTTCACATTCTGGATGATTGTGGTTGGTGACAAAGACCCATACTTGAAAACAGTATTTTATTAGCAATAATTAAAAATACTAGTGTTTATTAAATCAACTATAGTTAGGTAAATACCACAGGTTGTGGTAAATATCACAGGCTGTGTCTACATGATAGAACAAAATATTATTCAAGTTACAAAAGGAGGTTTGGAATTTTGTTGTGTCTACCCATCACCATGTATGTGTGTGTGTCTGTGTGTGTCTGTGTGTGTCTGTGTGTGTGTGTCTGTGTGTGTATCCTTGCATAAATCTACTGAATTAACTGTTTTTCAGCAATATTTCCTGTAAGACAAGTTGCCGCATTGCAAAGAACTCTTAATGGATATTTAAGAGACTTATGTACTAATCCTGGCTGTAGGCTTATTTGATTTCCTTCTTCTTTATTATCCATAGAGAGTTTAGATAATGTGATTTCAAAATAATATTATTTACTTTTTTTTTTATTTTTATCTTTTTGGAGAGAGAGAGTATCTGTGCTAGCAGGTGAGGGTCAGAGGAAAAGGGAAAGAGAAAATCTTAAGCAAGTTCCATGCCCAATAGGGGGCTTGATCTCATTATCTTGGGATCATGACTTGAGCTGAAATCAAGAGGTGGATACTTAACTGACTGAGCCACGTAGGTGCCCCCTCCCCAAAACACTTTAATTTTAGAACACGATGTCTAGATTTTAAATTCCTCACACAGAATGGTTTTTAGCTACTAATGGGCTAATAGCTAGAAGTAAATTTGACTTTGAAAAGTCAATAATTTGGAAAGAATAACTTCACCTGCTTACGGAATCTCATACTTCAAATGCTCAAAATTACCTGGTTACTTATAACCTACTTGGTGGCAGACGCAGTGCTACGTACGTTATGACACCTCATTCTCATCTTCACAACTCCATAAGGTCCAAGGGATTATTCTACCATTGCAGATGGATAAATTAAGCTTAGAGAAATTGCCCATTATATACCTAGTGGGGAACATACAATAATGAGGATATAATCATACTAAAAACAAAACAAAACTATTGTTTATCTGAAAGTCAAATTTAACAATATGTCCAGCATTTTTACTTCCTTACTCTTGCAATCCTAATCTAGGTTCATCTTATTCCGAAATTTTGTAATTCATTGTCTTCTCTTGAATTTCATGTTTTATTGTTCATTTATATTTTGTCATAATATTTCACAACAAGTCTGTGAAGGGGAAGACCGCATTTTCCACATATGTTCCATCCACATTCAGATGGTAATACAACACTTAAGAACAAATAAACATTATTTGGCAGGAAGACAATTTTTCATTTGCTAATATAGAGTGTGATGGCATATAACCCCTAGCCTTTGTGACTGGTACATAATAAGTATTTTTTTTATTTATTTTTTACTGTTTTTATTTATTTGAGAGAGAGAGAGAGAGAGCAAGAGAGAGAGAGACAGCATGAACAAGGGAGGGTCAGAGAGAGAGGGAGACACAGAATCTGAAGCAGGCTCCAGGCTCTGAGCTAGCGGTCAGCACAGAGCCTGATGTGGGGCTCGAACCCACAAACCGTGAGATCATGACCTGAGCCGAAGTCGGACGCTTAACAGACTGAGCCTCCCAGGTGCCCCTATAATAAGTATTTTAAAAATGTTTGTTGGTGGGGCACCTGGGTGGCTCAGTCAGTTAAGCCTCTGACTTTGGTTCAGGTCATGATCTCACAGTTGGTTGAATTGGAGCCCTGCCTGCATCAGCTTATGTGCTGACATCTCAGAGCCTGGAACTTGCTTCAGATTCTGTGTCTCCCTCTCTCTCTCTGCTCCCCACGCTGCTCCTTCTGTCTCTCTCCATCTCTCTCTCTCTCAAAAAAATGCAAAAAAAGTTTATTAAAAAATATTTGTTGGTGATATTTTTGCAAGTGTTATCATTATTATTTTTACTAGAAGAATCAGCTAGACTATTTATGAATAAGAGCCTTTTGTGCACACAGATCAGTAAGGGTTTTCTAGAGAAACAGCTTCATCATTGTGATTTTGTCACATCTGATAAGCAACTTCAAATTAGTAAAATAGGGAGGAAACACACAATGCTGAGTCAGAGAATGAAATGGTCATATCTGGAGGGGGAAACGTGGGTCTCTGAATAATTTTACTAAACTACAAATGCTTTAAAGACGACAAGATAGTAGGAAAATAGAAATCCATTGAACTCACTATAATGGAATCCACTGAAGACTGGAGCAGCATGTTTACGTCATCCTTAGGGAGCAGGGAGGTGTGCAGGAAAGTACGAACCTCAGATCTATGTCTTTCTGACTGGCCATGCAACCTCAGACAATTTATTCAGTTTTTCTAAACTTTGATTTCACATATTTCCAATGGGAATAATTTGAGAACCTCTATCATTGAGTGGTTGCTCATATTAAATGAGATGCATGTGCTAAATGCTTTGCACACCGCTCCATGAATGCTTGCTGTTCTTATTATCAAGTTTGTTTCCCCATCTCCTTTCAAAATACTTTAGGACTCTTTAGTAAATGACCTGAAAGTTGATTTGACTGTTTTTGATGAAGTGTACTCAGCTGGTTAAATCTGTCAAAATAATTTGTGGTTGTAGATTTAGACTACATTTCCTATCCCCTAATATTTGGACTCAGTTAGGCCAGATTAATTAGATTTTCTGACAGCTGCCCCACTGGGCTGTCTAAGAGGAATGGTTTAACGACTTTGTTCCCACCTTAACACCTTTCTTCAGAAGAACCAACTCGTGCAGGAAACGCCAAAGCCACGGTACTAAATAAAATTGATCTTCATAAAGTCTTTTAAATAAAGGCCTCAAATGACTAGGACTTTTATTGCTACTCCATTCTCTGTTTCTAATTTCTGTACGGGTTTCCGTTTTAATGTGTTTCTGGCTTACAAATGTTCTCAAAGCTTCAGACTACCAGCACAGAATAGTAACACTACAGCATAACTAGATTTCAAACTATTTTTTTATTCGTCTGCCTTGAGAGACAATTATTAAAAACAATCAAGCCATAATCACAATGATGCTATTTAAGTGTCTGTTGTCTGCTATTGAAGTCTTTGAGAAAAATGGGGGGGGGGGGAAGGTGAAATCCAGAAGACAACTCATGCCACCTACTTCCTGATTCTTTCAGTGAAGCATATGTGAACACTTCAAATCATGACTTATTTTCATACTAAGAATTGTTCCTGCCTAAGAACAGAATTGCCCAAAGGAAACTCTTGAGAAGATTTCCTAGAATAGAAGAGAAGTCAATCAGATTCACTTTCAATTTACTTCTGTCTCAGGAACAAAAATACAACTAGGGCCACTCATAAAGTCAGAGGTCACTGTCTCCAAAGTCTGCAGGGTTGGACAGGTAATAGCAACTTATAACCTACAGCTGATGCCTGCCATGTAGGAATAGGGTCTGATGCAGCAATATTTTGCCTTTTATTTTTTCAAAAGAAGAAAGAAATCTAGACTTGTTCTGAATTTCTTAACTTTTAAATATTGCTAATTCATATGTTTGAAGCATATTTTGAGTGTCACACAAAACTTTCAGGTCAGATCCAGCTAACAAGTTTCTAGATTAAAACTTTTGCTTAAGGTCTTGAATGATTGATCAAATTCATTTATTCATAGAGATCCTAATCAGAGCATAAAATAGTGATAAGAAGTAGTGAGATGAATTCTTTCCCAGCTACCATAGGCAATACCTGTGCAGTTCATCTCAATTCTGGCCTTTATTGACCTTTGGCTTAATGGAGTCCATTGTAGGAAGTCAACCATGGACTAGAGGAACTGAACTATTTCTCCATATTAATGAGAAGTTTACTCTTTGCTAATGCCATGACAATGCACCAGTATATACATTCTATTGCTTTTGATCAAATACCATAATATAATGAAGATAATAGCATGTCAAGACAAAATAAACCATAGAACTATCAGACCTTTCAATTCAGACTGATTTCTCATTTAAAACACTACTATCTACAAAAAGCATGACTGTATGAATCTCCAATCTCTACATGAAATAGTTCTTAAATTTGATGGGGCGTCTGGTTGACTCAGTCAGTTAAGCGTCCGACTTTGGCTCAGGTCATGGTCTCGCGGTTAGTGGATTCAAGCGCCGCATTAGGCTCTGTGCTGACAGCTAACTCAGAGCCTGGAGCCTGCTTCAGATTCTGTGTCTCCCTCTCTCTCTGACCCTTCCCTGTTTGTGCTGTCTTCTCTGTCTCTCAAAAATTTAAAAAAAAAAACATAAAATTAAAAAATAGTTTTTAAATTCGATGTCACTTATTTCCATTGCTTACCATGTTAAGAAATACTATTTCCAGTTTTATTGATATAATTGACATTTAATGTTGTATAGGTTCAAGGGGTACAACACAATGATTTTATGTGTATGTATTGCAAAATGATTACCATTATATGATTGATAACACATCCGTCACTTCACACTCTGTGTGTGTGTGTGGTGAGAACTTTTAAAATATACAATATAAAACACAGTTCAACACTGCTAACTATAGTCACCATGCTACTCATGACATCCCCAGAATTATTCACCTTATAACTGGAAGTTTGTACACTTTGGCCACCTTCACCCATTTCTTCCACTTTGCCCTCCAGAGAAGGGGAAAGATGATCTATTTAAATGCATTCCAGCAAGATTTTTAAACAAATAAGCAAAGTATCTTATGTTTACAATGTCAAATAAAAACAGTGGTTTGTGACAGCAAAGATATTAAAAAGAATTCTTGTTTTTCTCACCTTCAGAAAAATAGTGAGGTTTCCATTTCACATTGTCTGGAGTTGTACTAAGTGTTTTTAATCAAGTTATAACTTTATTCATTCTGTACAACACCATGATATTAAAAGGGAAATGTCAAGCTAGAAGGATAGGAAATATAATGTGAAGTTAATTGGCTTGAAGGAAGAAAATAGCACAGTATATTGGGGCTCTTTGATGTTGACTGGACAATGTTAATCTAAATAGCATTCTATTTTAAAGGCAAATGGAAAACTCTGAAGAATAAGCAGAGGAAAGAGAATATAAAATCTGTGAGATCTAGGGATGTGTGCATACTACCTACCACCATGTCAAGGAAAAACAAAATAGGGAGAAGAAGCCTTTAGAATATTACAGTGGCATGCATTATTTGAAACACAAGAATAAGGAAAATTGAAGGTCCAGAGAGATTTGACTATGCATTAAGTTTTTAACTGAGTCTGAGAGGCATATGCTCACTCATTGGCTCCTTGCAATACCCCATTCACCAACCCCAGGACAGTCACAAAATAGTAGTCAGGTCCACCTGTAAGGGAGAGTTTGGGGAAGAATGTGACAACATTCACTCCTCAAAGTGAATGAGACTATGAGCCAGAGAAGATAAAGAACATTTAAAGTGACCACCTGTACAGCATCAATTTTTTCCACTAGACTAGGCCAAGTCAGGGCTAAGATCATGTGCCTGCATCTCTCCATTGCCTCATGCTTTCACTTGCCATCATCTCAGAAAAACACTTGAGAAAAGTGTGTATTCATCTAGATGGGAATCACACTGTAGCTAATTATATCATCACGAATACTGATATTTTAACTTCTTCACAATATGCTTATTATTTAATACTTGTCTCATTATTAGATAAGTCAGCATTTTCAAATAAATGTTACATAACATGTTAATAGTAGGACTCTATTTTAGTTCCCATGTTAATGGAAACATCTCTAAGTATTTCATTGTTACATTTGATATTTTCATTTCATTTAGTTTAGAAACTACTCATAGGGCACCTGAGTGGTTCAGTCAGTTAAGCAACTGACTCTTGATCTCAGCTCCGGTCATGATCTCACAGTTCAGGAATGAAGCCCCCTAAATTGGGCTCTGTAAGAGCATGGAGCCAGCTTGGGATCCTCTCTGGCGCACACACACTCTCTCTTTCCTTTTGCCATGCTCTATCTCTCTCTCTCAAAAATGAATAAACTTTAAAAAAAAAGGAAAAGAAATACTTATAACCTTTAAAAAATCCCATATAGAGGAGCACCTGGGTAGCTCAATCAATTAAGCTTCCAACTTCAGTTCAGGTCGTGATCTCCCCTTCCCGGGTTCAAGTCCAGCATCAGCCTCTGTGCTGACAGCTTGAAGCCTGGAGGCTGCTTCAGATTCTGTGTCTCCCTATCCCTTTTCCCCTCTCCCTCTCATGCTTTGTCTCTCACTCTCTCTCTCTCATAAATAAATAAATAAACATTAAAAAAACTTTTTTAATCCCATATAGAGCAAGTTCAATATGTTTTTATTTCAGGAATGTATATTTAATTTTCTCTAATAATCATTAGTAACAGACAAGATAATTTTGTTCTATTTATTGCTTTGATTCACTGGACAGATGTTAAACCAACCTTATATTCCTGAGAGAAAGCCAACTAAGTCACACAGAATTATGTCTTATACTAACTTAGCAGGTACACTTATATACATATTTAAAAGTGAGCTAATTCTATGATTCTATGTGTCAGTGTTGTCTTGCTTATTTCAGAATGTGCCTCATTTCCCTTTCTTACTATACTCCTTTCCATACCGAGATGATAATGTCCTATTTTGAGAATCCAAGATTGACAGAGTATTTTAGAACCAGAGGAGGAAAAACGACAGCAAATATGACAGTCAAGAAATGGAATGCTAAAGACAGAAAGTGTGTTTTCACTGAGAGAAAATGTTCATGTAAAGACACAGGGAAAATCTTTTGTTATATCTCCAGGGTAATAATGATTCATTATGCAGCATGGCCTGATAGTATATGTATTTTTATGCCTCTGTGTTAGCACTTATGAAATGAATGAGTGAAATAAGCTTAACTAACCCTTTATTGGATATGTCATTTGCAGATATCTTCTCCTATTCAGTAGCTGTTTTTCAGTTTTGTTGACTATTTCTTTCACTGTGCAGAAGTTTTTTTATTTTGATGTAGTCCCATTAGTGTATTTTTGCTTTTGTTTCCCTGGCATCAGGAGATATACTAGACAATTATATTTTTGAAGGATTAATAAATTTTAAACATATTTAAATTTTTTCATGTATATTATCTTGTCTATAAGCAGAACTTACATCTTGTATCAGGCAAAAAAATATTTAACATTGTTAATAATACTGAATGCAGCATCTAAGCTTATCTCTAAAACAAACTTTCATATTAAGAATGCTATTCATATTTATCTATTTAAACCTCCCTTACAGGGGCATCTGGGTGGCTCAGTCAGTTAAGCATTGACTTTAGCTCTAATCATGATTTCACAGTTTATGGGTTTGAGCCCTCCTTCCTATGGCTCTCTGCTCACAGCCCAGAGCCTGGAGCCTGCTTTGGATTCTCTGTCTCCCTCTCTCTCTGCCCCTCCCCAACTTGCATGTGTGTGTATATGTGTATGTGCATGCTTGCTCTCTTTCTCAAAAATAAATAAATAAACATTTTTAAAAGCCCTTACAAATTTTTTTAATTACAGCTATCAATATTTCTAAACAGATATCTTCTATTCAGTAGCTGTTTTTCAGTTTTGTTGACTATTACCTTTGAAATGAAAGGAATTACCTTTATTAAAATATTTCATTAAAATACCTAATTTTATATGTTTTAGCAGCTCAATAGACTCTATTACCTTCTTCTTAGCCATTCACATTCTTATACATTCTTATTAGCCATTCACATATGAGAAGAAACAAAGACCACTCAAATGAGAGGCTATTCAGAGCTTGCAATAGCAAGGGATTCAAACGTCATCAGTTGCATTTTAAAAAGGCTCAAAGATAGGCAGGGGAATGAGAACACTTTATATTGAAAAAAGAGAGGACTTCAGGTATGCTCAGATTGGGAGTTGTGGGCATGGGGAAGCTAGAGGTAGGCCAGCTAAAAGCCAAGCACCTCAAGGTGCCTGGGTGGCTCAATCAGTTAAGAATCCAACTTTGGCTCAGGTTAATCTCGTGACTTATTAATAAATTCAAGCCCCATGTTGGGCTCTCTGCTGACAGCTTGGAGCCTGGAGCCTGCTTTGGATTCTGTGTGTCTCTCTCTCTGCCCCTCCCCTATTCATACCCTGTCTGTCTGTCTGTCTGTCTCTCTTTCAAAAATAAATAAACATTAAAAACCATTTTTAAAAATACTTAAAAGCCAAGCATTTCTTGTGAATGGTTTGCGGTATATGTTTGACTTTCTCTGGCTGATCATCAGCTGGAAACAAGGGGAAAATATAGGAAAGTTAAAATGATTGTCCAAGTCCTGACCACTTTGGGCTGATTGCTACAGAAGTTGGCATCCCAGGCTAATTGCTGCAGAGTTTGTGGGTCAGTTATATTGTCAGAGTGTATAACTCTGGCCATTGTCCTTTTTTATATTTAGTAACTCATCATATAATATTCAAATAACAGAACCATCATCTTCATGTAAACCTGCCATTAATAATAGACAAACTCCTTAGCCTGAACTCAGAACGAATATTATTTCTGTTGATGTTCCACAATATAGATTCTGATTAAATAGATAAGGTAAAGAGATAGTCAAATAATTATTTTAATCCAGCAAAATGTGGTCACTGTTGCACACAAACACTGATATGAGTAAAAAGTACTTGTTCACTCAATATTCATTGAGCACTGTAGTGTTTGGTTGCGAAATCCCAAAAAAACTAAAGCCCTTCTCTTAACATTGTTTTACCTTCTTACACTAAAAGATACCTAGCTTTCCATTGGGATCCCCTGAAAGTTTCTTAATTGGTTGTTGTTTGAACTGCCCTATCCTAGACCTGGAAGTGGAGTAACAGATCATCTTGCCTCATACTGCTGCATTTAAACACCCACCCCTCTCTTCTCCCGGATGAAATCCCCCAGATCTTAGCATCAGACTGTACCATATGCTTCCTTAACCTGTTGCTGCCATCTACAGATGGATCTCATTTCTTCAAGATTTTAGCACCTTGCTCAAATACTTCCTTACATCTTCTCTTCCTATCGCTCTTATTTATGATTTCAAAAGTCAAAGAAACAATGCAACTAGTACCTTAATTTTCTCACTTCAGATGACTCCAATGTACAGTTAAGGTTGCAGATCAATGGCTCTGCACTATTACTAGCACCTTGGAGCCTTTGTAAATTTCAGTGTTCCAGCTCCAAAGCCCAGCTAGATAATGTCATCATCACATGGAACTAGGCCAGGAAACAACGTTTCTTATAATAAAGAAAGGAAGGAAGGAACACAAGAAAGATAGAATACGCAAATGGATGGACAAACAAACACAAAAATAAATTTCCTGAGTGATTCTAACAATAAGTTAGAGTTTAAAAATAAGCTATATTCTGGACCTTTTCATTACCTCTCTAAAGTCTTGATTTCTTACTACCCTTCTGAAATCTCATTTCTCACACCACCAAATAGCCTCACACCACCAATCCCTCATCTGCACAGAGTTCTGATCTGTTGAACATTCTCCATCATATCTTTACTTCCCTCCCCAACCATTTTAGATTCCAATCCATTTTTTGAATTTTTCCCTCACAAAAATAGTGAAGTATCTGCCCCACTCTGATCCCCCCTGCAATAATGAATTTTTCTTTCTCCACTGGTTTGTACCATCCCTTCCTGCTCACTCTAGCATATTTTTTCCTGTCCTTGTCTCCTCTCTTTCAATATCTCTGTCACTTTATCATTTCCGTTATCAAGCAAAAATTTTTATAATTCTGCATTTAACAAGAATCTCTTGATTTTACATTCTCTCCATTTAGCATCCTGTTTGTTTATTTCTTCAAACATTATAACACTTTCTCCATTTATTATCTTTCCATCAAATCCATTCTTGTTGAGGTCAGTAATGACTTTGACCAAAAGAAATCAATTGGCCAATTTTTAAGTCTTAGATTATTCTACATATTAACTAGTATTTTTCTGTAGGTGATCACTCCCTTCTTCTAGAAACTGTGTCATTTGATTTATATGATACCATACTCTTTCTTTCCACCTACTTCACTCCTACTTGCAACTTCAGTATCTTCTTTGCTGAATCTCTAAATGAGAGTCACAAGGGTGTAGTCATGGATAGCTTCTTTCACCTCTCTGTGCTCAATCTCTACATGAACTTAGTCCATGTCACTGTTTATATGCATTCTTTATACTGATGAGTCACAATTTAATGTCTTTAGCCTTGTCTTTCTTCTGTACTTAAAACTCTTATATCCATCTGTGTCCTTAATTTATCCTCTTGGATCCACAATAGGAACCTCCATTTTAACATGTCTAAAACTAAACCTTTGATGCTTCCCCCTCCTCCCCACTCTTTTCTTAATCTTCCCTATCTCAACAAATGACAACTACATTCTACCAGCTTTCAGCATAAAAATCTGGCATTCATTTTTTTATCTCTTTTTTTCCTCTTATATGCAATCCCACAAGCAAATCTTGCTGTTATTTCTCCAGATTATTCCCAATCCTGACCCCTCTCACAGATTTCACCACCATGATACATGGCACCATCACCTTTCACCTGGGCCACTGCATTGGTCTCCCAACTAGGCCTTGTTCTACTCTCTGTCCCTAGTGTCATTCTGCTCTCCATACATTAGCCAGAGTGATTCTTGTGCAGTATATGTCAGATCAACCATTATTATCTTTAGAACTCTCATCCTAAAAAGTCAAAATCTCTCTTTACAAATAAAATATAAAAGTTTAGTAAGTCCTCAAATATCTCCTCTCCTATGATTTTATTTTGCAACCTCTTTACTCCAGGCTTAATGAACATTTTTCTGTCATTTGTACATGCCAAAACTACTTCAGAGATTTTTGCATGTGCTACTCTGCCCATAAGGCCCTTCTTCCAGATGTCTCCATGACTTGCTCCCTCACTTATTCCAAACTATTGCGCAATATCATCTCCCCAGAGAAACTTTATTTGACCACCATCTCTAAAAGAGCACTTCCCCTCACTCTATCCTCTTCCTATGCTTTATTTTATTATATTTTGCTTATCATTGTATTTATCTACTCATTACTGTGTATTATTTGTCTTCCCTGATGAAAAAGTAATATTTAAAGAGCAAAGACTTTGTCTATTTTTTCCATTGTAGTATTTTAGATTATAAGCCATGCTGGGCACATGCTTGATGTCTATAGGCTAAGCAGAAACTATCCTTTGAGAAAGCTGGAGGCAAAACACACCTTGTAGAGAAAACTACAAATACTCGGGTCTTATATTAAGAGAAAAAACACAAAAACAAAAACAAATGCTATGTAACTGACAGAAGGGAATAATACCAAAGAGGAACTCTCAGAATGAATACATGAATAAATCAATGACTCTAATAGCAAGGAAAGAGATGTTTTTCAATAGCATGTGTATAGTGACCTAGGTCTATGTAAGACCTAATTTTCTCTTGACCCTCAGCATTAATAACACCCTTGTGGCCTAACTCTAACCCTGACCTACACCCCAACAACAGCTACTTTGCCTGCATCACATGAGCTCAGCTTTCCCACACTCATTCCAACCAGCACCACACAGGCTGTCATTCTTACAGAATACAAAACATATAGCCTGATGAGGATATCCTGACTTCTGTTTAAACATGATGTGATTTTTTAAATGTTTACTTCTTTTTTGAGAAAGAGAGACAGAGACAGAGACAGAGACAGAGCATAACTGGGGAAGGGCAGAGAGAAAGGAAGACACAAAATCGGAAGCCAACTCCAGGCTCTGAGCTGTCTGCACTGAGCCAGATGGGGATCTCCAATCCATGAACTGCAAGATCATGACCTGAGCCAAAATCCAATGCTTAACTGACTGAGCCACCCAGATTCCTCTGATGTGATTTTTATTTAAAAAGATTATATCTGATGGAAACCAATTTGACAATAAACTATTTTTTTAAAAAAAGGAAATAAATAAATAAAATAAAATTGCTTGGAAATATATCACAGATTTAAAAAAAGAGAGAAAAAATATTATATCTGCAGCAAAGACAGGAAAATAAATTCTAGTTCCAGTTTTGGCAGCAGCTTAGAAGGTAGCCTTATAGTTGTGGATGCATCTCAGGTGTTTTGTGTGTTTTTTTGTTTGTTTTGTTTTGTTTTTACTGGCAAAATAGTGAGGTTTGACTGGATAATTGGTTGTCAAATTGTATGCAATAGAACTAAAACAAAAGTCCCCTTAGGGAAGAGCTAACCAGAGAAAGCAGACCTCTACATGTTGAGCTCTGTTATGACTGGAGATGCACTGAGTTTTAGGAAATATCAGGGTCCCATGTAAAATTACTTTTTAAAATAGATGTTTCTCAGGATGCCTAGGTGGTTCAATTGGTTAAGGACCTGACTCTTGATTTGGGCTCAGGTCATGATCTCACTGCTCATAAGACAGAACTCCAGGTGGGGCTCTGTGCTGTCAGCTTAGTATTCACTGCTGCTTAGTATTCACTCTCTCCCTCTATATTTACCCTCGCTCATGTTCTCTCTCTCTCTCTGTCTCTCTGTCTCTCTCTCTCTCTCTCATTCTCTCGCTCTCTTGCTCTCTCTCTCTCAAAATATACAAACATTTAAAAATAAAATGGATGTTTTTGTACAGAATGATAGATTTGTTATAAAAGAAGTATGGTTAAATTTTTAATGGTAGAATCTAAGTACGGTAAATGTGTTCACTATGAAATTATTTTAAGTTTTCCCCATATTTGAACATTTCCTTAATGTTGCCAAAAAACAATGGATACCACTATAAAAAATAAAACTACTGAATACTTTGGACTTAATCAAAACTTTACTACCTCTTATAGCCTATGAATTAATAGAGTGATAATCTAGCTTTTGGATTTAAGGGGTAGTTTTTTAAATGATGTTAATTTATTAATGCTTTACTGTTGAGAAATGATTGAATCTAAAAAATTTTCTAGAATACTGGGTAGCTCTGAGGCAGAAGTGCTCTTTTTTTTCTGTCTAGGTACTAAAACAGAGATAAGCTCATTAAACAACCATAAATGTGTGTGTGTGTGTGTGTGTGTGTGTGTGTGTGTGTGTGTGTGTGTGAAAGAGAGAGAGAGAGAGAAAGAGAGAGAGAGAGAGAGGTTGATTGATTTTTGGCCACAGAATAAACAGATGACATAATAGGTAGTAGTCATTTTTCTAAATAATTTTATTTCATTTTACTACGGCCCTCAAAACTGGCTTGTACATTTGGGTGTACAACAAAGATTTTTGTCAGGTGCAATATTCTTTCGTTTCTCTTTTTTTTTACGTGTTAAAAAATAATTCAAGGCAAACAGAATAAGAGCAACTGAGTTCAGCCAAGTACTTCCCAAAAGAGGCCCTGTGGGCTTTTTAAGCCATCATCTCCACAAGGTGCACAACTGCCACCCTATTGTCCCAACCACTTTGCAATTGTTGGCAAATCCCTCCTCACAGCATACCCAGAGAATGAGGACTGGCTTCTTTCTCTTTTTTCTCAAAATATTAGAGGATTCTGCTCAATCTCACAAAGTCAATCCTTTGAAGACTGCTGATAGAATTAAGGTTGTCTAGTTCTAGACCTTTACCGCAGACTGATTTCCCTGCATCTCCTTGGTACAGAGATAAGGATATTAACTCCCTCATAGGTTTCCCTTAAGCACAATTTAGAGAAGCCATTTACTACAGTGATGATCAAAACAGAGCAAGTAGTAAACGAAAACCTGAATGTTCTAATATTGGTATGAGAAGAAACAAATAATAAAATATAAAAGATTTTTGCGCCTGGCTCACAGGTTGTGACACCGAGCACTCAGGTATTTCAGTTAATGTTAACTGAGCTTCATAACCAGGGCGGCAGGAGGCTCCAAGCAGTTCCATTTGTGATCTGCTAGCACATTAGAGAGGAAAGTACTTTTCTCCAAATGTCTTCCACTAAGTGAGTAAACATGCAGAGAGTTTTGCTTGTGATCAAATGTAATTTTTCTTCTATACTTTAATGAATTTTAAATGGTCTGTATTCATTTTACTTGTTAACTACACTCATGTGCACCCAGAAGCTGATGAAAATCTAATTCACTCATATTAGGAATGAGTGGTGTATTTCCAAATGTCTTCACTAAGGAAAAGATAGTCCACTGACAGAGCAAATAAAACTGTTTCAAGCAGCCAGCTGGCAAAGGTTATGACCTGAATCACTCTGGGTACATCATTACCTGGTGTCTTTCAATTATAAACAATGAGTAACTGAATGGTTGGTTTGCACCAGGAACTACACTAAACGTTTCAATTTATTAATCTCACATAATCCTGACAATTTTACGAAGAAGACCATCTGATGCTTATTTCAAAAATGAGGAAACAGGATTTGTGAGGTCAACTGTTCAAGGTCACATAGCTGGCAAATGATGAAACTGACTCAACCCAGTTTTATTTGATTGTAAGACCAAAATATGGAAACACTGCATATGATGGCCTGTTCAACTACTCCTCCCTGTAACCCAGCACCCTGACTCAATTGCAGAAACTAATTTTCACCCAGAATTCTTTTGTTTGCATAACGGTCCTAATCTGTGAATATAGAATATCAAGGTGTCAACTCTTATAGACATGTCCTTTCTGAATTCTCTTCTCAGCATGGTGAAAGTGAAAATTGAAATTTATAAAAAAATCAAATAAAAGCTTCCAAAGTTTACAATGTATACATTTTGTCAAGGAATGTATATCTTCTGAATATGAACTATAAAAATGTGTAATGACCAGCAGAAATATAATAATTTTCACTCCACATTTATTATTTATTTTGCTGATAAAAGGACACAAAGCTATTTAACTAGTTTGTTAATATTCATTCTTTATTCACAAACTTTAAAGGAAGACTAAGCTTTGGAAAACTCAGTATTGTTACTCAATAAATATTTGATATTTCAGTATATCAAGTATAAATAACTGATTAATATCTTTTAACTATTATCAACTTATATTTTGCAAGGAAGTATATGTTGTAAGATTAAGTTTTTTTCTCTCTTTCCATTATAAATAGCCCACCACTTTACTTAAACTTGAAGTACTGACATCATTGTTTGGGTCTGCACAGTATTCGTTTTTCTCTTCCACTAAACAGTACCTTGATTTTCTTCTGGTGTGAAACCCCACCGCATGCTTAGACAATATATCAAAGATGCCTGAAGTTAGCCTAGGGATTGAAGGATTAGCATATGGCCAGTTAGAGCTACATATCATGGTTTAGATATGGCCAAATGACCTCATGCAGGCCAAGAAGCTCAAACCTAGGACTCTGTTTTTGTTGTTGCTGCTGTTGTTGCAGAACAGGAAAAGAAAGTATCTTTCAACGAGAGCCACTAGGCTGCCAAGAAGTGAGTCTGGATCTTCTGATGGTCCTTGTCCTACCTTAGAAGACAACTTTTCAGAGACTGGCATAGACTTTTGCAAGAAAAAGGAAGAGAAAAATTCCTGAAGACATTTTTTAACATCTGGATCCAGCTGTGCCAGAAGCTTAGAAACTTCCAGGCAAATTTTTGTTTCCTGAGCCTATAAATTTCTTATTTTGTGCAATCTGTATGAGCTGTATTTTTAGCACTTGTACCTGAAAACAGTCCTGCTAATATATTTTGTCCTGAAGGAGAGAAATATTCACTGAGGTGTGACACGAATGCAAAATTGAGAGGACTGCTTGTGCCTGATTAAAAATAGTCTTTTTATAGCATTTCTCTCTGTGATAGAAGGCAATTAGGGAAACAAATAATGGAAGTTATATGAAATGGATTTCTAGACATAGCCCTCAAATCACTATATAAAACCAATATCATATAGCTAAAACCAATAAACATATCCACTTATTCTGCAATTAACTCCATAAATTCTATACATTATTTTTTTATTGTGAAAGCATTATTGACTAAACAGAGCTCCCGTACAAAGCAAGGTGATAACTGTCAAACAAAAGACAATGCTAAAAGGTGGAGTTAAGAGTTAGTAAATGTGGCTCTAAATCACAATGACTTTTTCCTCTCTGGTTGTCAATGATCACATCTATAAAATGGGGATGATACGCTCTTCTACTACTCAGCTTTATTGACAATATAAAGCAATACTTATATGGAACTAACTGGAAGACATGACAAATATAAACATCAAAGCTGTACTGTTTGGATTAGTTTAATCACTAAAATCTATTTCACAACAGAATGGTGACATTACATCATTTACATGTATTGGTTTTTACCAACCGAACAGATATATATTTGAATATCAAAAATGCATATTACTTGTATTGCTCATGCCTTCTGAAGTTAACCATTCATCTGAGGCATAAGAAAAGAAAAAGAATTCAGCACATCTACCTTCTGTGTGTCGGGAACTATGCCATCTCTAAACCTCTAGAGGCATTTGTCCCAGATCCCAAACCCAAGAGTGATTATAGATATTTCCCAATGAATAGTCCCTACCATATTTTTAATAGGTTATTATAGTTGTCCACTGTTGGGAGTTATCCGAACTTACTGGTAGATTGAAAATCCTGGTGAGGATACAGCAAGTTTGCACAGTCTCTTGCCAAAATCTACCCTCTTGAAACTTTCATTTCTGCTTGGGCACCAAACCTCAGAGCGCTCTGCTGATTAGTGTCAGGAGCAGCTTGTCCCCCTGCCCTGTCCCTGAGGCATGATTGTACCTGGTCAGGGAAAAGATGAGTAAACTAGATACACCCTAATGCAACATATAATTTTCCCCTAAGCAATTAACTGGTAACTGACTACCTTCTGGGCCTGAACGCCTTTGTAAAAGTCACTACTGCAATAAAATGTATCAATCATCTTTGGGACTGTGAGAGCAGGCATCATGACTCCTGAGAACCTGTTTTTCTGGGAAATTTCTCTTAGAGTTATAAACAGCCTAATGACCCTTACTCATAAAAAACTGACCTTTACTGAACAATGCTGTTTGCCTCTTAGTTAAAGGTCGCTTCCTTAAGGCTAAACCTGAGGTTTTGTAAAAAATACCTATGCCAACATTGGTACCTGTAGCTAAGTTTTTTATGACAATCATTACTACTAGAATTGTAACTTCTGCAAAACCCATGTCCTGGAAAATTGTAAAAATTATCTATGAGAAATCATTTACTGCTCTTTCTTGTCCTTGTACATTTCGCCATAAATAAAGCTTGAGAACCAGACAGGGCAGAGATGCCTGCCAGAATGGCAGAGACGCCTGCCAGAGATGCCTGGTGACCAGAAAGAAACTTGAGCTCTCTCACTCTCTCTCGCCGACACCGTCCATCCTTCAGGGGAACCCTGGACCCGCTGGAGCTGGACTCCAAAAGTCCCCTACAAATGCCACAGGGTGTTCAGTCTCCTGCTCTGCCAGATGTGGCCTCTGTCCACTGTCCTGTGGACACTCTCACATCTTCACGTGTGCTTTAGCAGTATTTGTACTGCTTTTTCTTCAAATTACCCTTTATCTTCAAATTATCTCCTATCCTTTGCCTATAGTTTGGGGAACTGAAGACCAAATGTGACCCCACTGACCATCACAGACTGCTTGTTCACTGAGCCTTTAGATGAAGCCACCAAGAAGGATCCTTGAATTTACTGCCATACATAAGCTATCATCCTTCTCATGTTTCCTACTGTGCAGCTGACTGCATAAGGCTCCATGCTCATCAACTGGTATTAATTAGCAAATGTTATAAAAGTGATCATAATTGCTATTCAATTATGAATATTTCAAATTTAATTCCACTAAAATTACTTCATGAACTATGTTGTGAATGATGCCTCACTGAAAGAAAAGAGATATGAATAATTTTAAGTACATTGAATGGTCATTTGCCAACAATCCATGCCAGCAATATATATATACATATATATATATACATACACATATACATATGTGTGTGTGTGTAGAATTCTGATCATGTACATGATGACTGATAAAATATTAACATTCTGAGCTTTTCACTCATTTCCAAAGACATGGCTTAAACATTATGTTTAATTCAGTATGGCTTCATGAACTCTTCCTGTTTTTAAGTGAAATAAATTTGATACACAATGTTGCATTAGTTTCCAGTGTACAACATAGTGATTCAACAATTCTATCATTTATGAAAAGTTCCACATATCATATGTAGATATGTAGATATCACAAGTGTAGTGACTATCTGTCATCATACAACACTATTTCATTGCCACATACCATATTTCCTATGTATTTCCTTCTTGAATCAAGTCATGTCTTGTAATTATGTTATTCTAATTAAGCTAAAAATAAGCTCTCTTCCCACAAAAGATTCCTTTCCTCTCTGCCTCCTTATTTTTCCTCCTTTTCTTCTTCTCTCTTTCATTCCTCCATTTTTCCTTCCTCAATTTTTATAGAGATCTTTCTATGTTTCAGATATACCACTATGTGCTAATAGGTAGAGAATATGATAATGCATGAGATAGAAGTTCTCTTTCCTTTAAGGATATTAAATGCCAGCTGAAGAGAGTAAATTAGAATAATGGATAGATTGACGAATTATATATATAGATATGAGAATGCAAATATAGCAAAATTTTAATCTTGCAGATATCTAGGTGTTAGGTAAATATAGATGCTAAATATATCATTCATTCCATTTTTCTGTATTTGAAATTTTCACAATAACATTTTGGAGAAAAATTCAGTAGTAGAAATAGAAAACAAAACGAACAAGTCTATAAAGTATAATAATTGCCGTGATGAGAGATGTACAAAATACTATAGCAGCTAATCTTGTTTTAGGAGTAAAAGAAGGAGTCTTAAATGAAGTTGCTTATACAACACCAAAGACTTAATCATCCATTTCCTATATAAAAGGTAGCTACTTTTTTGCATGGACCTCAAGTATACTGCAGTATAGAGGTGGAATTTAAGGAAAGGTAGTAAGCAGGCTGTGTTTTAGCTTATGGGCAAGTAATAAATTGTATCATTTATCTTGAATGTATCATAGATAAGCTGCTATATAACGATTGCCACTTCAGATAGCTGTGAAATTAGGTGATTAACTAGTTGTTACTTAACCTTCTAATTTCTGTATAAGTCTAATTACATGAAATAGAAGTGGGGGTTTTGATTTTTTACTTTGCTTTTCTGTTTGGAGTGTCA
>NC_043705.1:96720570-96768786 GCF_006229205.1 Suricata suricatta | reverse complement strand
TGGGCAAGTAATAAATTGTATCATTTATCTTGAATGTATCATAGATAAGCTGCTATATAACGATTGCCACTTCAGATAGCTGTGAAATTAGGTGATTAACTAGTTGTTACTTAACCTTCTAATTTCTGTATAAGTCTAATTACATGAAATAGAAGTGGGGGTTTTGATTTTTTACTTTGCTTTTCTGTTTGGAGTGTCAATGTAACTACTGTATTGTAAATGATGGAAAATAATTGCTTATGTTAAAAAAAATTGTGTTATATTAAAAAAAATTTCCAGATGAAGATTATAATGGGAATTAAAATGGTTACTCCAACATCCATTTCATAAGAGGCATGTGGCTCATAGAGATGAACTCCATCATCCACTTCTAGATTCTGTTGGTTGAACTGATCTAGGCCTAAACCAGACAGCATTGTGACAGTTTCCTGTAATTGGGAGAGGGCAAGAATAGGTGTATGACTCATACGTGACCATATTCCTCAGGATATGGATAAATTTCTTTCCTTGATCTTTTGAAAAAAGCTATAGACAGAAGCCATTCTCTTTTTGGGGACAGTGTGATGTGTTTTGTTTGACAATGAGGACTGCTAAATTCATTTTTCTATCATGACAGAAACGGATTTAAGATGGGGCTGACAACTCAGTCCTTGGTGACATCTCAGAGCCAATGCTACAAACCAACTCAAAGGACAAATTTACTCCTATGCTTTCAAATGGTGGCAGACAATAAAGTCCTTTTAATTTTTAAATTATTCTAAGTTGTGCTTTCAATTATTGCAACACAGAATCCAAGTTTGCTTAGAGGACTATTTTTGTTGTTCATTTATTTGTTTTATTTCTAATATACGTTGTTCCTAGTTTATCAGTTTCAAATGAATAACTTTTTAAATGTTTTGCCGCTGTTGCTATGCAGTCTCTGGTGATGGATCAAAAGACAATACAAATGAAAATACATTGTTGTACCCAAATCCTACCTCTAGATATAGCAATATATGGGAATGTAGCTTATATATCTTGACTCTCCCTCCCTAGCTCCAAACTGTTTACTTGTACCCTAATCTAGACATTCCCAAATATTCCAAAATTTTCAATTTGCTCATATATTAAAATGGACAATAAACTTTTAACAGTGTTATATTCATGGGTCAGAAGTCTATATCTTCTTATCACAGGTAATTTTTTTTTTCAAATATCTATTTGGAAACAGCTCATCCCATCTGTTAGTATTTATTTGCTGTTTTTAAACCAAACTTTCTCAAATGTTTGGAATCATAGAAGGATAAACAAATAAAAACAAATGCTGGCATTGTTTAAAAAAAATCATCCGATGTTTGAGAAGTGAAGGATTTATTTCTGTATACTGAGCACGTGCTACTGGCTTACTTTTATACCTCTGTCCATGCATTTATTGAGAGAAAAATGCTAAAGAAAAGATAAAAAGGACGATATGTTGAGGCTTATGGATAGTGTGGCATATTTCACCTTCTTTACCAGTCACTAGAAATTCCAACCTATACTCCC
The DNA here is from genome assembly GCF_006229205.1 of Suricata suricatta. Lineage (NCBI taxonomy): Eukaryota > Metazoa > Chordata > Mammalia > Carnivora > Herpestidae > Suricata > Suricata suricatta. The sequence continues at coordinate 96,767,262 of NC_043705.1, read as the reverse complement.
CTTTGATTGGTCTTCCTTGCAGATATAAAAATAAGGATCTTCTTTTTTTTATCTGTAAATGACAGTAGTGTTACTCTACCAGGAGATGCAATGTTGAGAATGAAAACCACTTAAAAGCAGAAAGGGCAATACAAAGGAAGATCCAATGTGTTGCCAGTAGCCTTCAAATTTCTTTTCACAGCGCTCTTCTCTCTACACTCTGTTTCTCATCTTCCAATCCCGACACACAAGACTTCGTGCAGGAAGATCAGCTTTTACTCCATAGCCCGGTCTTTTTCTTATAACCTTGTATTCAATTTTCTATTGATACGGAAACAAATTACCACGTGCTTGGTGGCTTAAAACAACACAGATTCATTATATTACAGCTATGTAATTCAGAAATCTGGTCATTCCCTCCATCAGCTGGTTTTCTGCTTCAGGTTTCAACGGGCCAAATCAAAGTGTGAGCAGGACTGCATTATTTTTTGGACACTTTGGGGGAAAAATCTGCTTCCAAGCTTATTCAGGCGGTTGGCCAAATTTTTCTCCTTGTGCATTTAGGACCAACGTCCCTGTTTCCTCAGTGGCTATTGGCTAGGAGTCTTTCTCAACACCTCATAAGATCCACATCCCTTCACTTCTAACTCTTCTATCTTCAAGCCAACAACACATTTGGTCTTAATGCTTTAAGTATATCCAACCCTATAATTTCATTTTTCATCTCCCCTCCTCTGTTGTTTTTAAGGACTTAGGAAATTACATTGGGCCAACCAGGATAATCTCCTTATGTTAAAGTCAGTGGGTAAGCAGCCAAATTTCTTCAGCAAAGTACCAAGATTAGTGTTTTTAACAGATTTATTGAAGTGTAATTCACATTCAAAAAGTACACATGATAAAACAACTTTAGACATATGAATACCATAAACATATCCATAACCTCTAAGACTTTTCTTGTGTCATCCTGTGGTTATTTTTGTTTACTACTTTTTGTTTGTTTGTTTTATTTTGTTTTGTTGTTATGGTAAGAACACTTAACACAAGGTCTACCCACTTGTCAAATTTTTTAAAGTACACAATGCCATATTGTTAACTATAGGTATCAGGTTGTATAGCAAATCTCTAGAATTCATTCATCTTGGATAAATGAAACTTTGTAACCACTTACCAACAAATCCCCCTTTTCCTTTCTCCCCACCAGCCCCTGGCAACCACCATTCCATCTTCTACCATTCTGCTTCTATGAGTTTGACTATTTTAGATACCTCATAAAAGAGGAATCATGAAATATGGGTCTCTCTATGACTGGCTTATTTCACGTAGCATAATGTCCTCCAAGTTTATCCATATTGCTGCAAAGGCAGGATTTACTTCTTTTTTAAAGGTGAATAATATCCTAGCAAATGTATATATCATATTATATATTTCTATATCCATGTATCCATCCATGGATATTTGGGTTTTCTATATCTTAGCTATTACGAATAATGCTACAATGAACATGGAAGTGAAGATATCTCTTTAACAACCTGATTTCAATTATTTTCAATATGCACCAAGAAGTAGGATTTGGGAATCATATGGTAGTTCTATTTTTAACTTGTTGAGGAACCTCCATATTATTTTCTATAGTGACTATAAGTTTTACATTCCCACCAACAATGTACAAGTGTTCCAATTTCTCCATATTTTTTCAACACTTGTTACCTTTTGTAGTTTTTATAAAGGTCATCCTAACAGGTGTGAGGTGCTATCTCATGTTTTGATTTCCATTTGCCTGATGATTAGTGATGTTGAGCACCTTTGCATATACATAGTAGACATTTATATGTCTTCTTTGTATGAATGTCTAATCATGTTCTTGCCCTTTTTAAATGGACTTTCTTTCTTTTTCTCTTTTCTGTTCTTTTTTTTTTTTTTTTTTTTTTGCTTCTGAGTTTGAGGAACTACTTAAACACATTGGATATTAATCCATTATTTATTTATTAGATAAATGATTTGGAAGTATAATCTTGCATTCTACAGGTTGGCTTTCCACTCACTTGATTGTTTTCCTGTGAGCAGCTTTTTAGATTGGTATAGTCCCACTTGTCACTTTGCTTTTGTTTCCTTTGATTTTTTTTGTCATCTCCAAGAAATAATTGCTAAGACCACTGTTAACATGCTTTCTCATATGTTTGCTTTTAGAGTTTTACAGATTCTGGTCTTATCTGTAAATCTCTAAACCACATTAAGTTGATTTTTGTGTATTGTGTAATATGGAGATGCAATTTCATTCTTTTATATAAGGGCCAGCACCATTTATTGAAGAAACTATTTTTTCCTGATTGTGTATTCATAGCACCTTTGAAGATCAGTTGACCATATAGTATGCAGATTTATTTCTGAGCTCTCTATTGTATTCCAGTGGTTTATGTGTCTGTTTTATACCAGTACGATACTGCTTTTATTACTGCATCTTTGTAATACACTTTGATATCAGCTGGGGTAATGCCTCCAGCTGCTGTCTTTTTCTTAAGATCACTTTGACTTTTTTGGATCTTTTGTAGTTCCATATGAAATATAGGCTCCTTTTTTTGTAAAAAAAAAAAATTCCATTGGGATTTTAAGGGGATGGCATTGATTCTGTAGATCACTTCAGGTAATAAGGACAATTTTGTGAGTTTTTATTTAAACTCCAGTTAGTTAACTTACAGTATAATAGTAGTTTCAAGTGTAGAATTTACTGATTCATCACTTACATACTCCTCACAAGTGCCTTCTTTAATCCCCATCTCCTACTTAACTCATCCCACCTACCCACCATCCCCCCTCCAACAAACCTGTTTGTTCTCTATACTTAAGAGTCTGTTTCCTGGTTTGCTACTCTTTCTCCCCATATGTTCATCTGTTTTGTTTTTTAATTCTATGTCTAAGTGAAATCACTGATATTTGTTTTTCTGAGTAGAGTTACACTCTAGCTCCATCCATGTCATTGCAAATGGAAAGATTTTGTTCTTTTTAATGGTTTAGTAATATTTCATTGTATGTGTATGATATATATATATATACATATACACACACGTATATATATATATAGCACATCATCTTTCTCTGTTCATCAATCAATGGGCATTTTTGGCAATTGTTTCCATAATTTGACTATTGTTGACAATGCTGTTATTAACATCGAGTTCATGTATCCCTTCAAAACAGTATTTTTGTATCCTTTAGATAAATACCTAGTAGTGCAATTGCTGGATTGTAGGGAAGTTCTCTTTTGTTTTTTAACGTTTTGAGGAAACTCCACACTGTTTTCCAGAATGGCTGGACCAGTTTTCATTCCGACCAATATTGTCATAGGGTTCCCCTTTCTCCACATCCTCACCAACACCTACTGTTTCCTGTGTTGTTAGTTTTAGTCACTCTGACAGGCGTGAAGTGGTATCTTACCATGGTCTGATTTGTATTTCCCTCATGATGAGTGAGCTGAGCACCTTTCATATGTCTGTTAACCATATGGATGTCTTCTTTGGAAAAGTGTCTGTTCATGTCTTCTGCCCATTTTTAAAATGGATGATTTGGGTTTTGGATGTTGAGTTGATAAGTTCATTATATATTTTGGATATTAATCCTTTATATGTCATTTGCAAATATCTTCTATACAGTGGGTTGCCTTTTAGTTATATTGATTGTTTCCCTCACTGGGAAGAAGCTTTTTATTTTGATGAAGTCTCAATAGTTTATTTTTTATTTTGTTTCCCTTGCCTCAGGAGACATACTTAGTGAAAAGCTGTTATGGCCAATGTTAAAGAAGTTACTGCCAGGGCACCTGGGTGTATCAGTCGATTAAGCCTCCAACTTCGGCTCAGGTCAGATCCTGCATTTGTGGGTTCGAGCCCCGCGTTGGGCTCTGTGCTGACAGCTAGCTCAGAGCCTGGAGCCTGCTTCCAGTTCTGTGTCTCCTTCTCTCTCTGTCCCTCCCCCCTCTCATGCTCTGTCTCTCTCTGTATCAAAAATAAATAAAACATTTAAAAAATTATTTTAAAAAAAGGAAAGAAGTTACTGCCTATGTTCTCCTCTAGGATCTTGATGGGATCTTGATCTCACATTTAGGTCTTTAATCCATTTTGAATTTATTTTTGTGTATGGCATAAGAAAGTGTTCCCAAATTACATTCTTTTGCATATTTTTGTACAGTTTGTCCAACACCACTTGTTGAAGAAACTGTCTTTTGTTCAATTGGATCTTATTTTCTGTTTTGTTGAAGATGAGTTGACCACATAGTTGTGGGTCCATTTCTGGGTTTTCTCTTCTGTCCTGGTAAACTGTGTGTGTGTGTGTGTGTGTGTGTGTGTGTGTGTGTGTGTGCATGTGTTCTAGTACCATACTGTTTTAATCACTATAGCTTTGTAATATAACTTGAAGCCAGGAATTGTGATGCCTCCAGCTTTCCTTTCCTATTTCAAGACTGATTTGGCTCTTCAGGGTCTTTTGTGGCTCCATACAAATTTCAGGATTGTTTGTTTTAGCTCTGTGAAAAATGCTGGTGGTATTTTGATAGGGGTTGCATTAAATGTATTTACTGCTTTAGGTAGAACAGAAAGTTTAACAATATTTTTCTTTTGCTCCATGAGCATGGAATATTTTTCCATTTCTTTGTGTCATTTTCAATTTCTTGCATCAGTGTTTTATAGTTTCCACAATACAGATCTTTTACCTCTTTGCTTAGGTTTATTCCTAGCATTCCAACTATTTTATGGTTTTTGGTGCAAAGATAAATGGAACTGATTCCTTGATTTCTCTTTCTGCTTCTTCATTATAGGTATATAGAAATACAACAGATTTCTGGACATTCATTTTGTATCCTGCTACTTTACTGAATTCATTTATCAACTTCATTTATTAAACTTCATTTATCAAAAGTTTTAACAACTTTTTGGTAGAGTCTTTCAGTTTTCTATGTAGAAAAAGTAGCATGTCATCTGCAAACAGTGAAAGTCTCACTTTTTTGTAAATTGGGATTCCTTTTATTTCATTTTGTTGCCTTAAAGCTAAGGATAGGACTTCCAGTACTATGTTAAGTAACAATTGTGAGAGTGGACATCTCTGTCTTGCTCCTGACCATAGAGAAAAAGTTCTCAGGTTTCTCCACTGAGTATCTAAGCTGTGGGATTTTTGTATATGGCCTTTCTGATGTTGAGACCTGTTTCTGCTATCCCTACTTTGCTTAGTGTTTTTATCATGAATGGATGTTGTACTTTGTCATATGCTTTTTCGTTTTTGCATCTATCAAGAGGACCATATGGTGCTTATCATTTTTTTTTTACTTATGTGGTGTATCCTGTTGATTGATTTGCAAATATTGAATCACATTTGCAACCCAGAAATAAATCTCACTTGGCTGTGGCAAATGATTCTTTTAATGTACTGTTGGAGTTGATTTGGTTGTATTTTGCTGAGAATTTTTGCATCCATGTTCATCAGGGATATTGGCTTGTCCCTCTCCTTTAGTACAGTCTTTGGTTTTGGAATCAAAGTAATGCTGGCCTCATCAAATGAATTTGGAAGTTTTCTTTCCACTTCTAATTTTTGGAATTGTTTGAGAAGAATAAGTATTAATTCTTCTTTAAATGTTTGGTAGAATTCCCCTGGGAAGCCATCTGGCCCTGGACTTTTGTTTTTTCAGAGAGTTTTGATTACTAATTCAATTTATTTGCTAGTTATTGGTCTGTTCAAGTTTTATATTTCTTCCTGTTTCAGTTTTGGTAGTTATATATTTCTAGGAATCTAACCATTTATTCCAGATTGTCCAATTTGTTGGCATATAGTTTTTCATAGCATTCTTTTATAATTATATTTCTGTGGTGTTGTTTGTTATTTCTTCTCTCTCATTTGTGACTTTATTTACTTGAGTCCTTTTCTCTTTTCTTTCTGGTAATAAATTTTATAAACTTTTTCAAAAAACCAGCTCCTGGTTTCATTGATCCTTCCACTGTTTTTGTTTGTTTGTGTCTGTTTTTTGTTTTGCGTTTTGGGGGGGGGGCTTATTTATTTCTCCTCTAATCTTTAAAATTTCCCTTCTTCTGTTGGCTTTATTTAGGGTTTCTTTGTTGTTCTTTTTCTATCTATTTTAGGTGTAAGGTTAGGTTGATTATTCGAGATTTTTCTTGCTTCTTCAGGTATACCTATATTGCTATATATTTATCTCCTCTTATGATAGCTTTTACTGCATCACAAAGATTTTGGATCATTGTGTTTTCATCTTTATTTTCATTTATTTTTAAATTTCTTATTTAGTTTCCTTATTGGCCCATTTATTCTCTAGGATGTTCTTTAACCTTCATGTATTTGTGGATTTCCAAATTTTTGTGGTGATTGACTGAGTTTTATAGCATTGTGGTCAGAAAATATATATGTATGATCTAGATCTTTTTGTAGTTATTGAGGCCTAATTTGTGACCTATTCTGAAGAATGTTCGAAGCACTTGAAAAGTATGTGTATTCTGCTGCATTAGGATGAAATGTTCTGCATATATATGTTAATTTTATCTGGTCCAGTATGTCATAAAAAGCCATTGTTGCCTTGTTGACTTTTCTTAGAAGAACTGTCCATTGATAAATGGGGTGTTAAAGTCTCCTACTATTATTGTATTACTATCAATGAGTTCCTTTTTATTTGTTATTGTTTTATGTATTTGGGTTTTTCAAATTAGGAGCATACATGTTTATAATTTTTAGATCTTGGTGGATAGTCCCTTTTAATATGATATAAATCCGTCTTCTCTGTACAGTCCTTAGCTTAAAATCTAGTTTATCTGATACAAGTGTGGTTACTCCAGCTTTCATGTAATATCCATTTACTTGGTAAATACTTCTCCATCCCCTCACTTCAAACTGTAGGTGTCTTTAGGTCTAAAATGAGTCTTGTGTAGGCAGCATATAGATGGGTCTTATTTTTTTCCATTCTGACACCCTATTGCTTTTTGATTAGAGCATTTATTCCATTTAGATTCAAAGTAATTATTGATAGATATGTATTTAGTGCCATTTGAGTACTTATTTTATCATTGTTTTAGGAGATACTTATTCCATTTCTTTCTAATCTGCCCCATCTAATCTTTCCTTCCAATTCAAAGAGTATTTCTTGTAGGGCTGATTTAATGGTCACAAACTCCTTTAGCTTTTGTTTGGGAAATGCTTTATCTCTTTTTCTATTCTGAATGACAGCATTGCTGGATAGAGTATTGTAGCTTCAGATATTTCCCAGGCAGCACACTGAGTACATCATGCCACTCCTTCTGGCTTGCCAAGTTTCTGTAAAGAAATCTGCTAGCCTTATGGGTCTTCCCTGGTAAATTTGGGACTCCTTTGTCTTGCTGCTTTTAAGATTTTTTTTTAAATTTATCACTATATTTTGCAAATTTAATTACAAAATATCTTAATTGTGGCCTGCTTTTGTTGATTTTGATTAGAGTACTCTGTGCCTTCTGGATTTGCATGTCTGTTTACTTTCCCAGATTAGGAAAGTTTTCAGATATTATTATGTAATCAAATACATCTACTGCCCCTTTTCTCTCTTCTTCTTCTGGGCCTCCTATGATATGAATGTTTTATAATTAATGGAGTCACTGAGTTTCCTATGTCTACTTTCATGATACAAAATTTTTCTGTCTCTTGTTGGTTCACCTTCATTTTTTCCATTACTTCTTTTTTTATTATAGTTTATTGTGTAGTTGGCTTCCCTATAATACCAAGTGCTTATTCCAACAAGTGCCCTCCTTCATGTCCATCACTCATTTTTCTCTCTCCCTCACTCCAGTCAAACCTCATTTTGTTCTCAGTATTTAAGAATCTCATGGTATGCCTCTCTCTTTCTCCTTTACTATTTGTTCACCTTCACCTCCTCTATGGTCCTCTGTTAAGTTTCTCCTGTTCCGTATATGAGTGAAAACATATGGTATCTGTCTTTCTCTGCCTGACTTATTTCACTTAGCATAACACCCTCAAGTTCCATCCATGTTGCTACAAATGGCCATATTTCATTCTTTCTCATTGCCATGTAGTATTCCATTATGTATATAAAACACATCTTCTTGATCCGTTCAACAGCTGATGGACATTTAGGCTCTTTCCATGACTTGGCTATTGTAGAAAGTGTCACTATGAACATTGGGGTACATGTGCTCCTAAGCATCAGCACTTCTGTATCCCTTGGGTAGACCCCCAGCAGTGCTTTTGCGGGATCATAGGGGAGGTCTATGGATAGTTTTTTGAGGATCCTCCACACTGTTTTCCAGAGCGGCTGCACCAGTTTACATTCCCACCAACAGTGTAGGAGGGTGCCCGTCTCTCCATACCCTCGCCAGCATCTATAGTTTCTTGATTTGTTCATTTTAGCCACTCTGACTGGTGTGAGGTGGTATCTCAGTGTGGTTTTGATTTTTATTTCCCTGAGGAGTGATGCTGAGCATCGTTTCATGTGTCTGTTGGCCATCTGGATGCCCTCTGTGGAGAATTGTCTGTTCATATCTTCTGCCCATTTCTTCACTGGATAATTTGTTTTTCAGGTGTGGAGTTTGGTGAGTTCCTTGTAGATTTTGGATACTAGCCCTTTATCTGATATGCCATTTGCAACTATCTTTTCCCATTCTGTTGGTTGTCTATTAGTTATATTGATTGTTTCCTTTGCCGTGCAGAAGCTTTTTATCTTGACAAGGTCCCAACAGCTCATTTTGTCTCTTGATTCCCTTGCCTTTGGGGATGTGTTGAGTAAGAAATTGCTGCAGCTGAGGTCATGGAGGTTGTTTCTTGCTTTCTCCTCTAGGATTTTCATGATTTCCTGTCTCACATTCAGATCCTTCATCCATTTTGAGTTTATTTTTGTGAACGGTGTAAGTAAGTGGTCTAGTTTCATTCTTCTGCATGTTGCTGTCCAGTTCTCCCAGCACTATCTGTTAAAGAGGCTGTCTTTTTTCCATTGGATATTCCTTCCTGCTTTGTCAAAGATTAATTGATCATACAATTGTGGGCCCAATTCTGGGTTCTCTATTCTATTCCATTGGTCTATGTGTCTGTTTTTGTGCCAATACTATACTGTCTTGATGATAACAGTTTTGTAGTAGAAGCTAAAGTCTGGGATTGTAATGCTCGTCATTTTACTTTTCTTCTTCAATATTGCTTTGGCTATTCGGGGTCTTTTGTGGTTCCAAACAAATTTTAGGATTGTTTGTTCTATCTTTGGAAAGAATGTGGATGCAATTTTGACTGGAATTGCATTGAATGTGTATATTGCTTTGGGTAGTGTTGACATTTAACAATATTTATTCTTCCAATCAATAAGCATGGATTTTTATCCATTTTTTTGTGTCTTCTTTAATTTCCTTCATAAGTTTTCTAAAGTTTTCATCATACAGGTCTTTTACATCTTTGGTTAGGTTTATTCCTAAGTATTTTATTGGTTTTTGTGCAACTGTGAATGGGATCAGTTTCTTGATTTCTCTTTCTGTTGCTTCATTTTTGGTGTATAAAAATGCAACTGGTTTCTGTTTGTTGATTTTGTACCCTACGATTTTGCTGAATTCATGGACCAGTTCTAGCAGACTTTTGGAGGAATCTGTCAGGTTTTCCTTGTAAAGCATCATGTCGTCTATGAAAAGTGACAGTTTAACTTCATCTTTGTCAAGTCTGATGCTTTCTATTTCTTTCTGTTGTCTCATTGCTGATGCTAGGACTTCGTGCACTATGTTAAACAACAGTGGTGAGAGTGGATATCCCTGTCGCGTTTCTGATCTCAGGAAGAAAGCTCTGTTTTTCCCCATTTAGGATGGTATTAGCTGTTGGCTTCTCACAAATGACTTTTATGATGTTTAAGTATATTCCATCCATCCCGGCTTTCTTGAGGGTTTTTTAAAGAAAGGATGCTGTATTTTGTCAAATACATTTTCTGCATATATTGACAGGATCATATTGTTTTTTTCTTTTCTTTTGTTAATGTGATGTTTCCCATTGATTGATTTGTGAATATTGAACCAGCCCTGTAACCCAGAATGAATATTGCTTGATCATGGTGGATAATTCTTTTTATATACTGTTGAATTCGATTTGCAAGTATCTTGTTGAGAATTTTTGCATTCATATTCACCACGGATATCGTTTTTGGTTGGGTCTCTGTTTAGTAGAATGAGTATGGAAGTTTTCTTTCCATTTCTATTTTTTGTAACAGCTTGAAAAGAATGGGTATTAACTCTGCTTTAAATGCCTGGTAGAATTCCCCAGGGAAGCCATCTGTTCCAGAGCTCTTATTTGTTGGGAGATTTTTGATATTTGATTCAATTTCTTCACTGGTTATGGGTCTGTTCAGATTTTCTATCTCTTCCCATTTGGAATTTGGTAGTGTGTGTGTGTTTAGGCATTTGTCTATTTCTTCTAGGTTGCTCAGTTTGTTGGCATATAATTTTCATAGTATTCCCTGCTTATTACTTGTATTTCTGAGGGATTGGTTGCAGTAAATCCATTTTCATTCATGATTTTGTCTATTTGGTGATCTCTCTTTGCTTTTGAGAAGTCTGGCTAGAGGGTTATCAATTTTGTTTATTTATTTTTTTCCCAAAAAGAACTCTTGGTTTCATTGATCTGTTCAATTGTTTTTTGGGATTCTGTAATGTTTATTTCTGCCCTGATCTTTATTATTTCTCTTCTTCTGCTAGGTTTGAGGTGTTCTTCCTGCTCTGCTTCTAGTTCCTTTAGGTGTGCTGTTATATTTTGCATTTGTGGTTTTTTCTAGTTTATTGAGATAGGCCTTGATTGCAATGTATTTTCCTCTTAGGACTGCCCTTGCTGCATCCCAAAGAGTTTGGATATTTGTTTTTCCGTTTTCATTTGTTTCCATATATTTTTTTAATTTCCTCTCTAATTGCCTGGTTGATCCATTCATTCTTTATTAGAGTGTTCTTTAGCCTCCATGCTTTTGGAGGTTTTCCATATGTTCTCCTGTGGTTGATTTCACAGTTCATAGCATTGTGATCTGAAAGCATACATGGTATTATCTCAATTCTTTCATATTTATTGAGGCCTGTTTTATGACGCAGAATGTGGTCTATCTTGGAGAATGTATCATTTGCACTTGAGAAGAAAGTGAATTCCATAGCTTCAGGATGTAGAGTTCTAAATATATCTGTCAAGTCCTTCTGGTTCAATGTGTCGTTCAGATCCATTGTTTCTTTAGTGATTTTCTGTCTAGTTAATCCAACCATTGCTGTAAGTGGAGTATTAAAGTCCCTTGCAATTAGTACTTTCTTATCAATAAGATTGCTTATGTTTGTAATTTATTGTTCTATGTATTTATGTGCTCCCGAACTCAATGCATAGACATTTATAATTATTAGCGCTTCCTGATGGAGAGACCCTGTAATTATTATATAATGCCCTTATTCATCTCTTGTTATTGCCTTTACTTTCAAGTCCAGTTTGTCCAATATAGGTATGGCTACTTCAGCTTTCTTTTGACTTGTAGTTGCATGATAGATATTTCTTAATCCCCTCACTTTTGGGGCGCCTGGGTGGCTCAGTCGGTTAAGCATCCGGCTTCGGCTCAGGTCAGATCTCACGGTTCGTGGGTTCGAGCCCCGCGTCGGGCTCTGTGCTGACAGCTCAGAGCCTGGAGCCTGTTTCAGATTCTGTGTCTCCCTCTCTCTCTGACTCTCCCCTGCTCCAGCTGTCTCTCTCTGTCTCTCAAAAATAAAATAAAAAGCAATAAAAAAAAATTAATCCCCTCACTTTCAATCTGAAAGTGTCCTTAGGTCTACAATGAGTGTCTTGTAGACCACAAATAGATGGATCTTATTTTTTTTTTATCCATTTTGCTACTCTATGTATTTTGATTGGAGCATTTAGTCCAATTATATTCAGTGTTATTGATAAATATGGGTTTAGAGTCATTGTGTTCTCTTTAGGGTTTATGCTTGTAGTGGTGTCTCTGGTACTTTGTGTTGCTTGCAACAATTCCCTCATGAGTCTCCCGTACGATCTCTTGCAGGGCTGGGTAGTGGCACAGAGAACTCCCCTCAGTTTTTGTTTGTTTGGGGAAATCTTTTTTTCTCCCTCTAATATAAATGACAGGCTGGCTGGATAAAGGATTCTTAGCTGCATATTTTTTCTGTTCATCACATTGAATATTACCTGCCATTCCTTTCTGGCCTGCCAAGTTACTGTAATAGATCTGCTACTACCCTGATGTGTCTGCCTTTGTATATTAGGGCCCTTTCATCCCTAAATGCTTTCAGAATTCTCTCTTTATCCTTATATTTTGCTAGTTTCATTATGATATGTCATGCCAAAGATTGATTCAAGTTATATCTGAGGAGAGTTCTCTGTGCCTCTTGGATTTCAATGTCTGTTTCCTACCAAAGATTGGGGGAAGTTCTCAGCTATAATTTGTTCAAGTACCCCTTCAGCCCCTTTCTCTCTTGCATCTTCTTCTTCTGGAATTCCTATGATAAGGACATTGTTCTGATTGATTGCATCACTCAGTTCTCGAATTCTCCGTTTGTGCTCCTGGATCAGTTATATCTCTTTTTCTCTGCTTTCTCTTTTCCTATAATTTTATCTTCTAATTCACCTATTCTCCTCTCTGCCTCTTCAATTTGTGTACTGGCCACCTCCATTTTATTATGCTCCTCATTTATAGGATTTTTTTAATTCACCATAACTATTTTTAAGATCCATGATATTTGCAGCAATAGCACCTCTGCTGTCTTCTATGCCCTTTTCAAGCCCAGAGATTAATTTTATGGCTCTTGTTCTAAATTCTTGTTCAGTTATGTTGCTTATATCTGTTTTGATCAATTCTTTAGCTATCGCTTCTTCCTGGAATTTCTTTAGTTGAGAGTTCTTCCACTTCATCATTTTGGCTAGCTTTCTGTCTAAGTTTTAAAGGCTTCATATATGCTCTGCATCTGTGAGTACTACTATATTAAAAGAGGCTCATACACTGTCCAGGGCCTGTCCGTTCAGGTAGTGTTCTTTTAAGGGTGTCCCTTGGTGTCTCTTGTTGTAACTTTGGTTATTTCATTCCCTGCTTGTGATGTTGTGGACTCTCTACCATCTGTGCTTTGGTTTGTTCCCTGAAGGAGCCTTATGAGGCTGTCTTCCTAGTAGACTATGTCTCCTTTCCTCCCAGAATCTTGGGGTTCAGAGCCCTTTGGCTTCAGCCTTTCTTTGTTTGAGAGATGTGGGCAGCATGTTTGGAGCCTCCTATTTCTCTGCCATCTTGGCACAGTCCTTCCATAATTGTATCCTCTATATCACTTGTTCATTCCTCTGCTAATTCCATCCTTATGCTCATTACATCCAGTTTTGAATCTCAATTACTACATTTTTCATTTCTGCATGATTGTTTTTAGCTCTTTCACCTCTGCAATAAATGTCTCCCTGATATCTTCTATGCTTTTCTCAAGCTCAGCAAGTATTCATATAATTGTTGCTTTAAAGTCTCTATCAGTCATATTACTTACATCTGTTTCAATCAGATCTCTGGCCATGACCTTTTATTGTCCTTTATTTTGGGATAAATTCCTCCATCCTGTATTTTTGTCTAGGTCTCTATATTCTTCTGTGCATTTGAAAAGCCTGTTATACTTCCTATTCCTGAGAGTAATGACTTTATGAGAAAGAGGTCACATAATGTCCAGGGCCTGTCACTTCAGGAAGTGTCTCTGGTGCGTGTTATGTGTACTCTGCCTCTGTGTTTGGCTGCTCTATCCCACTGGAGCAGTTTTCCTTGTCTGGATAAGTTTTCCTTGCCTGCAGCAGGCAGTGTTTGGACGTTGGCCAGAGTGTGGCAAATTTTAACTAGATGTTCTCTGGTCTGCTTGTTAAATGAGACCTGATGCTACAGTCACTAGAACTGAAGCCCTGCAGAAGTCTATAGGCAGTAGATGTGATGAATGTGGAAGTTTCTGCTGAACATCTAGAAAGTTACTGCTGGTCCTTAGGCACCCTTGCCTGAGAAAAGCAGTACCAGCAAAGCACATAGCAGTGGGACAGTGGGACTTGGTATAAGCAGGTTAGGCAGTCAGCATTGGTGCTGTGCTGTTTATTGAAGAAAGCTGGTTTATGCTGAGGGGCAAGGGAAGGAAATGATGCCATAATTCTCATTTGTCCCCAGAGAGGAGACTCAGTGCTTGTTGCTCTAATGGAAGCACTCCCAGAAGAGGGAATAATGTTCCCTCATGCGTCCCAGGTGTTTCTCACACTGTCTCTGCCTTGCTTGCCTGCCTAGAGCAGCACAGTGTCCTCCAGTCTCTATCTCAGCTAAGCCTGCTGACTTTTCAAACTTCAAACTTTAGGGACCTGAGGTGGTGCGGACTTGCACTGATCTTCTGGAGGAGGATCAGCCTGAGTGAGGATGTTCAACCATGCCGAAGTGCAGGGGTATGGGATTTGGAGCAAAGCAGGCTAAATAGCCAGTGTCCAATGTAGCCGCTGTCAGCAGGTGCCTCAGTGCCTATGCTTGGGGAAGGGAAGGGAAATGGTGACTGCTGGCTCTTTTGTCTCTTGAGAGGCAACTACCAACATCACCTCTCCAGATGCACTTCAAGAAGAATGGACACTCTCTCTCCATGCACCCTAGGCAATCCTCAGATCACAGTCTGTTCTGTAATTTGTTTGCATGCCTTTTCTACTGGAGTTGGGCAGCGCCCTCATGTTTTATCCCAGACAAGGCAGCGACCTTTAAAACTCCAGGCTTTGAACCCTGCTGTTTGCAAAAACTCACAAAAATCCCAGCCAATGGCTTGAAAGATGTGTTCTCCATGTGCTTAACTCTGTGCTCCACTCTCTCTCCTCTTTCTTTGCAACCAAGGCTTCCCCACCTCTGGAGCACTCATGATCTGTTTCTCCCCTAAACGGTGTCTCTGCACTTCCTATCTTCCTTGATATAGCCTCTTCTCTCCCTGTAGTTGTGCAGTGTATTTCATCAGTCATCAGGTTTATTTAATAGGTATTCAGAATGATTTGATAGTTACCTAGTGTGTTTGAGGAATGAGGCAAGCATAGGGTCCTCCTTCTATGCCACCATCTTAGTTCCCCTATTTGTAATATGGACATTTTAACAATATTAAGTCTTCCAGTCCGTGAATATGGGATTTCTTTCCATTTATTTATGAGTTTTTTTTACACTTCTTTCATTAAAGTCTTGCAGTTTTCAGTGTAAAAGCCTTTAACTTCCCTGGTTAACTCCTTTTATTCTCTTAGATACTATTATAAATAAGATTGCTTTGTTAGTTTCCTTTTTTGATAGTTCCTTGGTAGTATATAGAATCACAATTTCATGTATGCTGTATACTATGTATGTTGATTTTGCATTCTGTAACTTTACAGAATTTATTTATAAATTCTAAGTTTTATGGTGAAATTGAAGGTTTTCTATATATAAAATCTGCCATCTGTAAACAGAATCAATTTTATTTCTTCCTTTCTGAATTGAATGCCAGTTTTTTTTTACTCTCTTGCCTAATTGCTCTGGATAAGACTCCCAGTAATATGTTGGATAGAATGATGCATTGTTCCTGATCTTGGAAGAAGAATTTTCAGTTTTTCCCTGGTGAGTATAATACTAGATCAGGGATTGTCATGTATATCTTTACTATATTGAAGTGCATTCTATTCTATTTTCTTTTACCTAGAAAAGCAATATAAAGATCAGTAAGTGGAAGAGATGGATTTTTTTTGAAAAGATATGCAAATTGGCAAATGTTTAAGTAGACTAAATAACAAGAAGAAAGAGAAAATGTAAATAAAAAAGGAAACATTACAACTGATGGAATGTGTTGCAAGAGACTAAACAATTAAACATCAATGTATTAGATAACTTGGAAGAAATAAATAAGTTTCTGGAAACATACAACCTACCAACATGGAATCATGAAGAAATAGAAAATCTAAACGGACCAATAACAGTAAAGAGACTGAATTAGTAATCAAAAACTTCTTATCAAAGAAATTTAACCCAGGACCAGATGGCTTCACTGGTGAATTCTGCCAAACATTTAGAGAATTAATGCCAACCCTTCTCAAACTCTTCCAAAAAATTAAAGAGGATAGAACATTTCCAAAATAATATTATAAGATCCAGAATTACCTTGAAACTAAAGCCAGACAAAGACACTACAAGAAAATGAAAATATAGGCCAATACCCAATGAACAAAAATGCAAAAGTCCATAACAAAATACTAACAACAAGTTCAACAGGACATTGAAGTGATCATACACCATAATAAAGTGGGATTTACTCCTGGGATGCAAGGATGGTTCAATACACACAAATCATAAATATGAATACTTTATACAAAAAGTTTTTAACAAAATCTAACACATTTTCATGATAAAAATACTCAAAGCTTAGATTCATATTTGATTGCAAAATCAGGGGATGTTACTCTGATGGGTGACCAATCTGTAGAATTTTCACCACCACATTCCTCCATGCTCCAAAATGTAATCTTCCTACATTCTTTTCTGCCAACTAGAGGAATGAACTTAAATTTTACTTAAGATTAATGCTGGTAAGATCCTTAATGGATCTTTCTTCTAAATCTGGGCTTAATGTATACCTTTGAAGTATTTAGGTCATTGGAAAGGCTGATGAGAGAAATTTATTGGGTTTTTTTTTTGAAGCATGCTTTAAAATATTGTGTCTTTAGTTATGGTTCTACTTTGTGTCCTCAAAATTCCTTATAGGGGATGGTGCTGTATTCCAGTTTTTAGAACCCTGAACTTCTTTCCCATGTTTAGGGAGTTCTTCACCTTATTAATATCTCCTACCTATCTAGAAAATGCTGAATACTCACTTCCCTAAGCTTCAGTGCTATCATATACACATATGACCTAGATTCAGCCAGTTAAGTGCATCAGAGCTAGTGACTGGAGCAGCAAAAGTGGTGACAATCTCTCTCTATAGCAACAGTAACAGTTTCTGAAAATAGTAAATCCCAGTGAAACTGCCAATTCTATTAAGAACCTTGTTCTATGATTTAGTTTTAGTTGTGATTTCTAGTTGCAGAGCTTTGAGTCTTGTTTCCCAGCACCCCAACAATTCTATAAACTCCCAATATCCCTTTAATAAACTCTGTCAGATTTCTCAGCCAAAGTCTGCTTTGGTTGTTCTCAACCAAGAACAATGAGTTATATAGACAACATCAAATGTGTTAATGGAGACTTTGAAGGAGTTAATGGCACTTCACAGGGGATCTAATTTACCACAATCCACAGCTCAGGTGCTGAAAGAATAGAATAGAGTTTTGCCTCTGCTGTATTTCTGCCACTCATCCAGGGACTTTCATTTGAAAGAATTTAACTATGCATTTGGAAATTGTCAGCTGAATTCCTACTTTGTTTTTGTTTTTATATCAAGTCACTTTTTTCCTATTTACATGACTAAGTGTTCAGTGAATTATAAGCAAACAAAAATTGTCATTTTTTGATACATTTGCATAAGAAATGAGTGTAATGATTTTATATTGCATTCCAGTGAAATAAATTCATAGAGTAATTCAGATGGAAATCATGCATATTTTTCATTTAATGAAATATGGAATTTTTTTCATTTAGAAGATTAAAATTAAATGTTCTTAGGCAAGCCTTGAAAATAGTTTAAAATGAGAGCAACAGAAACAACAATAAAAGGTCAGAGTTTAAACAATGTACCTAGTTTAAATCATTCATTTGGCTTCACCATGCATTTTTTTTTAATTCTTCAGTTTTTCACTCTTTATTCTTTTGCTGGAGATCACATGGAACTAAAGACAGGCCAAATATCTAATTGTGGCCACTTGTCCAAAATTATGAATGATGAATAAAATTACAGACCTACATCTCTTATAAATGAATTTCAATAAAAATTAAATTAAAAACGAGAAAGAACATAAAAGTCACATACCAATAATTATTGCTCATTGATACTGCTTCCATTTTATATTAGATATTGGCTAGAATAGTAAATAGTTAATTTATCCAGAATACATCTTTGCACCTTCTATCCTGTTTTCACAGAAGGACTATTTCTTTTCTTTTAAACCACGGATGATGGGTTCAACTGACATAACTCTCTTGCCTTATTCATGGTTTATTATTAGATCCAGTTTTAAAAGTCAAGTTAGTTTTAACAAATTCTTTAAATCATGTCACTTGTGCAAGTTATGATTCTCTCCAGCCTTTTCAAGAGGCTTTTTACCAAAAACACTATTTTGTGTCAATTTGAAATTCATGGAAAATAGATTCCAGAACTCACTCTGTATCTGTGACTAGCTGTAACAAACCTTTATTAGCAAGTCATTCCAGACAACTGTTTTGCTAAATTACATTAATTTAGTCTTACCAATCTTGATTGCAATAAATAAACAAATAAGTAGTTTCTGAGCACTAACTATAGTGTATATATTGCCAGAATGTGCGTGCGTGCGTGTGTGTGTGTGTGTGTGTATGAGCGTGTTCTTGTACCCCATATGCCAATGCCCTTTCTCCTTGAAAGGAACTCTCCTTTGCAAATATACTTGGTGGGATACCTTACATCATGTCTCTCTATAAAAAGCTGGACAGAGGAAGGCTTTAGAATCCTAATCCTTATTCTTCCCATTTTGCTGGCAGCCATATGCCAGTACATGAACCAGTCACAGACTCCCACATCTACTTTTTTTTTTTTTTTTGGTGGTTGGTAAGGCCACACTTTATTAAGATCACCAGGGTCTTATATACCATGGGTGATTACATCATTGCTTTAATGGTTACATAGTCCAAGGTCCGTGAAGACATGCTCCACATCTACTTTTATTCACCTGACTGTGAGGTCAAGAGTAAGAGCACCTGCCTCCTTCGATACAGTATATGCTTCCCTACCCTCTAACCTTCGTGTCCACATGCACACCTTACAAGTCTGATTCTCCAGCCTGTATGTTACTCTGTGAATTCCAATAAAGCTTTTTATTAAATTTACCTTCTTCTGAGGATAGTTAAAGATGGTTTTAGCTGTTTGCAGTAAAGACACTAAAAACCCAAACACCTTGACCGATATACTATTAGGCTTAAAGGACAGCATTGACTACATTTAATGGTCCCAGATATTCAGAAAAAGGAATGTATGCATTGTTGAAGAGCATGGAAAAGAATATTGATGCTAGGTTTACAAACACTGACTGATTATCTGAAATTCCCTGCTCTTCTATTTGTTTTTTTAATAACAATAAAATAACCCTGTGAAAATATCTCAGCATATTTTTCTTTTCCAAGTAAGCTAATCCAATTTTTTAAAGTAAAAAATGCCAGGCTTAAACCTTTAATCTAGAAAATATGTACCCTTTAAGAGAGAGGAAAAATGAGAAACTAAACATTTTATAAAATCAACTTTGCCATCACCATTACATACAACATTTTAGAAAACTGATTTTGTTTGCATCCCCAACCTCCCACAGTTGAGCTTATGTACTTTCACTGTTTAAATTTTACTTGTCATAAGTGAGAAGCTAAGTAAGTGAAAGTAGCTTTAAAAAGATCTGCACCCAGCATCATTGCCTCAGAGTTACAGACATCAAACTCAGGCTCATGAGCTTGCCTTCAGATTTAATTCTAGATGTCCTTTCTCTCCTGCACATGTGAATAAATAGGAAAATGATTTCCGTTAGCCAGATCCCTGGTTTAAGCAGAAATGCAATCATCATAGTTCCTAAGTGTTGTGTGTACACTCTCTAACTCAATTTTCTCAGCATTATTTAGACACACTCACTGCTTAAACCTGATAGGAAGCCTTACCGCCCATACCAATTAACCTAACCCTGCAATTTAGTTTTACCCAGTCGTCCTTGAATCCTCCCTTGTTCTCCTCTGTGCTACTTATTTGAATTGGTTTGAATCCTTTCCCAGAAAGTGTTTGTAATCTAAAAATTGTCTTAATCTCTTTGGTCCAATTTTTCCTGCTCTTTAATTTCCCATGGGACCCAGGTGGGTTTCCAAACTTCCACACATTGCATGGTACGCTATTTTTTAAGTACAATTTTCTTTGTGTGTTTTGCCCATGGGAACTGGCATTCTAAAAACAGCAGTCATGAGCCAAACCACAATAAAGACCTTCTTTTCCTTTTATTCTCATGGGGTGTCTAGATGTTTCTCTCAGTAGGATCCGGAAAGGAAAGAAGAAACAAAAATGTGTCTTAACTGCCTTGCTAATGCTACTCTATACAGATTAGGCATTGAAAAATATAAATCAGTTGAGAGGTAGAAAGTCAACTATGCCCTTGGAATGACAACTCTGGGTACTTGGGACGAGACTTAAATAGAGAAAATGAAGCTTGGATCTCCAATTTGGCTCAAATAGAAAAATATTATCCCCACATCATTTATCATTATAAAAGCAAAATACAGTCATTAGAGGGGATGAGTATGTTCTCTAAAGATTTCATTTAGAACTTAGTACTCTTTTAGGTCATCATCTTTAAAGCTTCTATGATTAACGTTGAGGTGATAATATGGTTTTATGGGTTTAAATGACATATTCTGGATGCACAAATTTATGATTTTCTGCAAAAACACTGATAGATATTCATGTCACTCTACGTGTGTTCACATTTTTCTCATATTTCTCCAGGTGGGAGTTTTTATGCTGACAATCTCTATCCTGCAAACAAATTAAGCCTTCTAATGAGACATTGGAACATACTGGTTCACTTGGGATTTAAGATCTGCACAAAATAGATTTCCTATAAAACTAATATAAAGCAACATACAATAGTATATCCAATTTCTCTTTAGTATCATAATGTTGTTAAGTGATGTCTCTATAGAGTTATATATTCTAAGGGAAACTAGAGTTTAAATAACAAAAATCCCAAAACTACTTAACTTTAATTTCTTCAAATAAGCTTCTTCCTGATAGTTCTTCCTAGTAAAACATGAAACAAAGACTCTAACAATAATAACATACTAGGCCCTGTATTTGCATAATTTCAGTTTGTCCTCAAAATAACTTTATGAGTTAGGATCCACAATACTTCAGTGTTACAGAGAGAGTGAGGGTGGCTGAGAAAGAACTGTTACTTGCAGAGTTACAGAGCTAGTGGAGCCAGTACTTGAATCCAGGTCTATGGATTCATAGGTTTGAGCTCAAGTTCTCTAACACATCTCATCTCCACGAAGAGCCACAAATATTTATATAAATGTTGTCCATATAAACTACAACCTCAAGATTCAATCTCTGCCTGGTAGGAACAACTGTACTGTGCTAGGTATCTTGGCAATGGAGAAGCCATTCTCATATAAGACAGAATCGTCCCATTGGTGCAATCACGATTTGCATTTCTCTCTTAAAAAGTTGAGAAAAATTCATGTCTTCTGCCCATTTCTTCACTGGATTATTTGTTTTGTGGGTGTGAAGTTTGGTGAGTTTCTTGTAGATTTTAGATACTAGCCCTTTATCTGATATGTCATTTGCAACTATCTTTTCCCATTCTGTCGGTTGCTATTCGTTTTCTTGATTGTTTCCTTTGCAGTGCAGAAGCTTTTTATCTTGATGAGGTCCCAAGGGTTCAGTTTTGCTTTCATTTCCCTTGCCTTTGGTGATGTGTTGAGTAGGAGATTGCTGCGGTGGAGGTCTAGGAGGTTTTTTCCTACTTTCTCCTCGAGGGTTTTGATGGTTTCCTGTCTCACATTCAGGTCCTTCAGCCATTTTGATCTTATTTTTGTGTATGGTGTAAGAGACTGGTCTAGTTTCATTCTTCTGCATGTTTCTGTCCAGTTCTCCCAGCACCACCTGCTAAAGAGGCAGTCTTTTTTCCATCGGATACTCTTTCCTGCTCTGTCAAAAATTAATTGGCCGTACATTTGTGGGCCCAGTTCTGGGTTCTCTATTCTATTCCATGGGTCTACGTGTCTGTTTTTGTGCCAATACCATACTGTCTTGATGATGACAGCTTTGTAGTAGAGGTGAAAGTCTGGGATTGTGATGCCTCCCATTTTGGTTTTCTTCTTCAATATAACTTTGGCTATTCGGGGTCTTTTGTGGTTCCATACAAATTTGAGGATAGTTTGTTCTAGCTTTGAGAAGAATGTTGATGCAATTTTGATGGGGATTGCATTGAATGTGTAGATTGCTTTGGGTACTAACGACATTCTCACCATGTTTATTCTTCTGATCCATGAACATGCAATGTTTTTCCATTTTTTGTGTCTTCTTCAATCTCTTTCATAAGTTTTCTATAGTTTTCATCATATAGGTCTTTTACATCCTTGGTTAAGTTACTCCTAGGTATTTGATAGTTTTTCGTGCAATCGGGAATGGGATCAGTTTCTTGATTTCTCTTTAGGCTGCTTCATTTGCAGTATTTAATAAGTAGCAGAATATTTACTATTGAAGCTTGAAAAGATGTGAGTTCTTTGTGTGCAATCTTTCATTTATGCATGTGAGAGGGTTTTCTTTTTTTTTTTTAATATTTTTACATTGTAGTACTTGTTTTGTTTGTTGGTGGTGTTTGCTTATTTAATACATTCCATCAGGAACAGAAATTACATGCTGTTTTTTTCCCCCTAGGAAATCTGTCTTGGGTTTTTCCCTTATTATTTTCTTTACTTTTTTTTCTCTCTTCTTTTTTTGGTGGTGGTGGTGGTTATGTTTAAATGAAGTTGCTTTTACAGCACCAAAGACTAAATCATCCATTTCCTATATAAAAGGTAGCTACTTTTCTGCATAGACCTCAAGTATATTGTAGTATAGAGGTGGAATTTAAGGAAAGGTATTAAGCAGGCTATGTTGTAGCTTATGGGCAAGTAATAAATTGTAGCATGTATCTTGAATGTATCAGAGACAAGCTGCTATATAACGATTGCCACTTCAGATAGCTGTGAAATTAGGTGATTAACTAGTTGTTACTTAACCTTCTAATTTCTGTATAAGTCTAATTACATGAAATAGAAGTTGGGGTTTTGATTTTTTACTTTGCTTTTCTGTTTGGAACGTCATTGTAACTACTGTATTGTAAATGATGGAAAATAAATGCATATGTTTAAAAAAATAAAGTTAAAAAAATAAATAAAAAAACAAAAAAGTAGAGAAAAAATGAAATTCTCCCAAATGACATGACATGAATACCAATCAACACATACCTTTTTGCCTGTCCTGAAATTATAATAATCTTTATTCCCAAAAGTTCCAAAGATAAGACCAAACAGTAAAGAGAGACCTGATAATGCAGTCGTGTTGTAGAACTATATAAGAGACCAGGATACTGTGTGTCCTAGACACAGGAAAGCGGATAGTCTGCATGGCTTACTTGTAGCACACATGTGAGTTTGTGTGGGTATTTGCAAGTGGTGGACGTAGAAAAAAAGAGGAGGAGGATTCATAAACATCTAGTCTCACAAAATTATTTTAAGAGTTACCAAATTATACATGTCTTTAAAACATTGTAATCTCCTATTTAAGGAATCCCATATGCCCTATAATTCATGCATTAGCTTAATTTTCTTCAATATTTTAAATATTTTTATCCTTCAAAGTATGCAATTAAAATTATATACTCAGAAATTGTCTTCTTGAAATTGATTTACTACTCTGATGCTTGCTAACTAGAAACAAATCAGAAAATGCTGAGATAAATAGCTAACCATATTACAGAATATAAAGTTAAGCTGTGATAAACCTAGAACTGTATATATTATATTAACATATGTTAGTAGTTTTCAGATTAACAAAAATTTATAAAATAACTGTTTTTCCCAGAACAGACATTTCACCAAGAAATATTTTTTCTTTGCTTATGTCCTAATAACTTTGAAGAAAATGTTTAATACCTGATGTGTGTGTATATGTGTGTGTGTGTGTTTTATAACTCAGAGGACAGAAAATAAGAGTCCCCAGGCCTTTGCTAGTCTACAGAAATGTTTTACTGGAATATAACATTGAGCCATATGAAAATACAGTTGATCCTTAAACTACACAGGTTTGAATTGCATGTGTCCACTTATATGCAGAATTTTTTTTACTTTTCTTTAAATATGCTTTCTTTTCCTTTTTATTCTCTTAATAACATTTTCTTTTTTATAGCTTGCTTTACTATTAGAATACAGTTTATAATACAATCTTTGTGTTATTGATAAGACTTTCAGTCAGCAGTATGGCATTAGCAGTTAAGTTTAAGGGCAGTGAAAAGTTATATATGGATTTTTTCACTGCATGAGAGGCTAAAACCCCTATATTGTTGAAAGGTCAACTGTGCATTTTCTAGATATTAGCACTCTCCTGTATAAAATGCAATTTTTGGACAAAGTGATCTCTGAGCTCCTCTGATTTGAAACAGTCTGAGTTGCTGAATGCTGACAATTGCTGTCATTTTAAACTAAAAGGAGGACTACCAATTTCTACTGCAGTGAATGCCTTCACATGGTAGGGCTACAGTCAGTGGAAGTGGAAAGCAATTTGTCAGCAACTTTCTAAGGCAGTACTGTTCAAACTTCAAAGTGTCTAAGAATCACCTGAGAACTCAAGTAAATGCAAATTCTTGGGCTATACTCTTCCAAAGACTGACTAAACAGGTCTGGAATATAAACTGACTATTGTATTTGCATTTCTAACAAGCTTTCCAGGTCATGCTGATGTTATTGGACCATAGACACATTTTGAAGAGCACTCACTGACCTAAACAAGAATCATTCAAAAGGCATTCAATTCATACCACATACAAAAATTAGCACAAATATATAATTAAAGACCTAAATATGAGAGCTATTAAAGGAAAACATACAATCTAAAAAACTATAAAACCTTAGTAGCAAACATACATAAATCTTCATGACCACAAATTGTACCAGCAACAACAAAAACAAACGAATAGATATTTTTTATAAATCTCATATATGTTAAGGGATTTGTACCTAGAATATATAAAGAACCCTTAAAATTCAATGGCACACAAATATTTGTCTATTAATATTCATAGCAGGGTTATTCATAATAGAAAAAAAGGAGAAACAACCCAATATTCCTAAAATGAGGAATAAATAAAATGTGTTATATTCACACAATGTAATACTATTTGAAAATAAAATGAAATGAAACACCGATGTACATTACAACATAGAAGAACTTTGAAAACATTATGCTAAGTAAGGGAATTCAGTTACAAAGGGGCAGATATTATATGATTCTACTACATAAAATGTCCCAACTTAATAAAGCTATAGAGACAAAAAGTAGACTAGTAGTTGCTTAGGGGTGGGAGAGGGAGAAATAGGAGGATTCTGAGGGTGTCAGCTAAGGATTATGGAGTTTCTTTGGGGATTAATGAAGATGTTCTGCAATTGATTGAGGTGGTAGATGTACAACTCTGAGAGTATACTAAAAACCCTACTAGTATACTAAAAACTCTATATGGTAAGTGGGAAAATGACATGTAATGCAGATTATATCTCAATAAAGCTGTTTTTAAAGGTATTAAATGTTTATTCAGCAGGTACTGCATTTTGAGCACTGTCTTCTTCCTCATTCTAACTTTTGAATATATCAGATTAAGTAGTAATTTCTCTACATTTTTCTAAACTTCACCTTTCTGAATGACTTGATTTGATGCTTTGATTAAATGCTTTAAACACACCTCTGCTTCCCCTTCAGAGCCTATGTTTCACTTTAACATGATAGATTATTTAATGTTTTGTCATCTTTTTCAGATTCTAAATTCCAATAACCAGGAATATTTTGTCTGCCATGCTATCCCCACAACTTAATACAGTGTCTGTTAGAGTTGGTGTTTAATAAATTATTCTCAGGTTAATGAAGGAAGGGCTCATGGCCTTATGGGACTTTATAGGGTCTTAATACTTTAGTGGCATGTGGTGAAGAGAATGTCAAGCACTTCCTGTGCTCTTCACAGTTATGAAGATAAAGCAATTTTTATTACAATCAAAGAGAACATTCAAGGACTATCTTCAAAAGAAGCATCGGATTATAGAAGATTTAGATTAAAACCCTTACCTTTTTTGTTGTTTTCTTTTAAGCCCTGCAGCTCTGGGCAGACTGCCTCCCTCAGCTAAACTTCAGTTTCCTCATCAGTAAGGCATGGACGATAATATCCACTTCTACTTTCCTGTCTGGGTCATTATGAAGAATAAAAAGATAACCTAGGTATTCACTTCTTGCAAAGATGTCAAACTACATTATCATGCTAATGGTATGACATGAGTAAAGAATTAAAAATTTGGCAACTGTAGAAAGTCATTTGTTTAGATCAGAACCAAACAGCAGACATTCTTAGTTGCCTACACAATAGCCATTTCTCTTTTCTTCTTTGCTGATAAAATTCCAATTTTGTTTGAGCAGTTGTGTGCCCTCCCCTAGGAAATCAATTCTGATTGGTCTAAGCAAATCATTAAAATTATATTTTCCTTACCTGCAATTGGTTTTCAGATAGACATTAATTCAGTCTGACCAAGGAAAACTAATGTGAATCTCATATGGTGTTTCAGGGGAAGATTTTCCTCCTTGAACAGAAGTATGCAAGAAAAAAAACCCTCTTATTTCCATCTACCTTAACTGCCTGTGTGAGATTCTGCTCTAGAAGGAGCTCAAGCAGAGGGCTATTGTTGCCAATTCCCAGTTGAGAGAGAAGGACCAAGAGAAACACAGATACTGCACAAATAACTGCCACTGATCCACAAAACTCAGAGCCAACGATCACCAGAGTTTTTGCCATGTGAAGTGAATAATTTCCTCTGACATGGAAGCTGCTATTAATGGTGTTTTGCAATAGTGGTTTTCAAAGGGCTCTGATGCTGAGCTCCTTTTTGGAAGTGTGGTGGCAGAGTGACACAGGGGAGGCCCTAGTTTCCCCTAGTCTTTCATCAGTACTTCGCCGCTATCTAAAGCAGTGCAGTCCAATGAATCCTTGCATTTTGCCACATTACAGCTAGAACAATAGGCAATTAATTTTTTGAAAATTGGAAAACTTGCTTTGAAATTAGGCAGATTAATTGAAATGATAAAAGGTATATTTAAATGTTCATGTCTAAATACTTGTCACACTAATTTTGATAAAAGAAGAGAAGACAAAGCATAGGAGAAAAGAGGATGAATTTTACAAGCCTGAAGGATTTGCTGATTTCTCATGTAGATTCCTATAGGTTCATGACACTGTTTTAAACAAGGTACAATATATAGCTGAAAAGTAATTGTGCAATTTTCTGAGTGGCTTTGGAAGCCTTACTGTCATGGCCAACACCTGTCTCTTTTATTAGAGTAACCACATCAAAACAGCTATGAAGCCCAGGAATAGATAAGTAGGCACAAGGACACATGTGTACACACAGACACACACATGCGCACACACACACAACCACACATTATTACTTATGGCAACTCTTCCTTTATCTCACTGAAGAAAGTGAGAATAATTTCTACCCAGTTGAATTTCTTTGCAGGGACTGAGGGAGGGAGTACTTTCGTTGAAAATACACAAGTGCTATTAGTTAAAGAAAGCATCCAGTGGAAACTCAGACAATAGATCTTAATGCTTTTCAACAGTGTGTCTAAAAAGAATAACTATTGACATGTATTTTTCAATGAATTTATTTTTCTTCCCTCCAGAGGGAAGACAGACTCAGCTATGGTAAGCATAGGTAAAGCTAAGTGATTTTAAGATACAGTAATGAGTTATTTGTCTAAAAAGGCTGACTCTAAGTTAACTGATCGAAGGCTCTTTGCCTTATTCATACTTGAGCTCTCAGTGCTAGGCAATATTCCTAGCACAGAGGAGGAGCTCTAAAAAGTTTTGTGGAATAACTGTTTGAGTGCACGAAGTCATGAATAAATTACTGATTTCCCAATTTTTACCACTATGTTTCTTTTAATTCTTTTTCTAGATCAGGAACATTGTATTTTTATGAAGCATCTTTCAAACTCCATGTATTATGAATACATTGAATCATGAAAAGAGATATGACTCTACATAATTTAGATTGTCATGAGCTAGAGTGAAGAATTGTTGAATTGAAGAATTGTTGTATAATATTTATAAATTGAGAGCAGGTAATATGTGATCTCCAGCAAGGATCCAGGACATTGAAAATCACTCACAGGCCCTGTAATACCTGAGCAGTCCACTGCATGTACAGAGAATCACAGGCTGATCGTCATTGCTGTGGTAAGGGCCTATCCTGGAGAATATACTTTGACCAAAAAATGGTTCATCCTCTTCATCCAAGCTCATAGCTTCAGATAAAACTCCTAGGAAATAATAAAAGAGGATCTCATCCATCTAGACACCAATATGGCTTATGAGAAGATACGATCGCCAAATTGCCCTCATGTCTCGCCCTCCTCTGTCCAGAGAAAAGGAAATGCCATAAACAACCTCCCAGTTCAGCCATATTGCCACTTGGACAATGCCCTTCATACAAAACTTGTTCACTCCCTGCTTCTAATTCCCTAGGTCATAAAAACCAAGAATATTCTTCTTAGCTCCCTCTGCTCACTAACATGCTCTTCTTTATAACAATACAGACAATCCTTTTGGAAGCAATCTCTTCCTTCCCTGAATTTCTAAACCATATGTGTGTGTGTGTGTGTGTGTGTGTGTGTATACATATATAGGTGTATATATGTGTGTACATAAATGTGGTTTCTGTATATACATATATATTTAGGTTATACATATAAATATATATAATATATATATATAACCTGCATCATTTGTCTATGCATGGTATATCTTATATGTTATAAATATAAACCATATATGTGTGTGTGTGTGTATATATATATAACCTATACCATTTCTCTATGCATGGCATATCTTATATTATTTTGCTATGTATAACCAATCCCATATCATTTTAGCATGTATAGTTTGTCCTATATCATTTCATCATTATCACCAGTATTTTTTTAAATGGATACCTTTTATTTTTTACATATTCTGTGCTAGGTGCTATGTTAGGTGCTTCATAAGTATGTGTCAGGGTCATGTCTCAGATATATCCCCCAGTGTTCCCCTTCCTTTAACCTATTCCAAAACAGAAAAAAAAACTATCAAAGAAAGCACTAGTCTATACATTCTTGACTAAAAAGTGACTCTGTCTCCCCTTAAATACCAAACAAATCATTCATCCTGATGCTTTCGTTTTATTTCTTACCTAGATCATGGACTCTGCTTTTATAAAAGCAGAGTTTGTGAAAATTCCAGGAAAAAAAACAGAGGGAAATAAAGTGGAGGACTCTGAATGGCCAAAAACAAAAAAAGTTTCCATTCTGGAAGATCTGGGAGTCGAATGGAAAGGATAATCCTCCCAGTTTCCTGGAGAATGGAGGAACCATTTTCTAAGGACACCCCAGTATCTCAACAGTCCTAGTCACTTGTAAGTGTCTGAAATAAGGGGGTCCAATTTGGGGAAGTTTATGTCATTCTCCCCACTTGTTCTACATTAAGAGGCCATGGTTCATATGATATTCAGAAGAGTTTCATTAAAAACTAGTACCATATGTGTCTATCCTGTGAGTTTACCTTGGTTACACACTTCTATAAGACTAGACTGCTATTCAATTCATCTTAAGGGTACAGTAATTATCCTATTAATCAACATATTCAATTAACTAAGATGTCCTATTCATCAAAAGCATACTTAATAAATGCAAGTTCATTTAGCTAAGGGAAAGAAAGCACAGGCCTCTTAAACTCCAGTAAATTTCAGATGGCAATAAGATTAACAAATGTTTACAATCCATTTCTATCCTCTGCCATCAAAGCAACCATCAAACTCAAGCTGTCATCATTTTGACCCTAAATCATATAAAATGTTAACAACCTGACAACAACTAAACAAAGCACAGAGCACATCTTCTTTAGGTAGTAGAATGGTCCCAGATATTTAAGCCTTTCTTACTAGTTAACCAGAGAAATTAAAACATGACTTTTATCATTTTTACTCCTCACTCTAAGACATAAAGTACTAGCTAATAAAGTTTTTCTGGTTTGCCTGCAGCATAATTTGTGACATCATTAATCATGAAGAAATTGATTATTTTTGCCACCTAATTAGTGAAACAAACCTTCACTTAGCACCTTGTGCTGAAAACATGTCAGCACTTCATTACACAGATATTGGAAACTGCAATCTGGTTGCTATGGTGACAATAAGATCCTATGGGGATTTTTGTGTGTAGCTGACACCTCGAGATCAGACAGAATATGATTAAAAGACAAGAGTCTAACTTAAAGCATTTTTGTACTGAAGACACTATAAAATTATGTTTTTAAAACTGCCAATTTCAAATAAAATGATTGCATAAGTCTCCATAGAAATAAACTTCTTTTGGTATTTGATTATCTTTGGACTTTCATTTGTTTTTACTTTGAAGATAAAAGTCATTACTATAGAAACACTCAGACCATAACCCCAAGTGTTCCAATATTTTATTGATTATAGCAATGTATAAATCATATTAGAAGCCAGAGAGTTTAGCCAAAGCAAAAAGACAAAAGATGTATCGCCTTAAAATGAAAAATAAATCAGAAACATAGATTGCTTTATGTTAATACGATTCTGTGACAGTAATTGGCAGGGAAGCTTGTTAAAAAGGCAATTCATTAAAAGTTATAGCTGTTTGGTTACATGCCAGATTTCCCCCTCTTCTTCCTTTATGCTATCCCTCTGCATTCATTTGCAGTACTTGGTTTTTACAATTTGACGTACATGTAATGGAGCTCTGGGGTTAATATTAAAATATAGAAAAATATTCCAGTCAACAAATAATGATTGAGCTCTCATTTATTTCAAAATAAATTTAGCACTTTATAATTTGTATAATTGAATTCTTTCAAAAATTTAATTGATCTCAAAGTGTCCAATGACGTATTTGCACAATGCATTTCAGCGCCTAAAGACGGCATAACCCTGCATAGCCTTGGGTAGTTAGAACCTGGCTTCTGTCAAGACTAGGGTGCTATTACTGAGAGAACAGTCAAGACCCAAAAGACTGAGAGAATCCAAGGGTGGGTATGGTTGGTGCTTAACAGGTGCACACCAGAGCACCCAATACCAGCCAAGCATGGCAAAGAAAGAAATCTCTTGGCATTGGAGCCCCAAATGGTTAGTGCCCAGGATGGCTCTTAGTAATGCACAGGATCTGAAATTTAATTGCAGGAAGGATCTCAACCTTGGAAAAAGTTAGATATTAGAGAGATTTAGGCAGAAAAACCAAGGCATTGGCATACTCACAACCTAGTTTGGGAAGCTTTTTTAAAAAAAGTATCTACCTTCCAGGGCACCTGGGTGCTCACTCTTTTGAGCTTCTGACACTAAACTTCAGCTCATGTCATGATCCCAGGGTAGTGGGATTGCACTCCATGGTCAAAGCAGAGCCTGCTTGAGATTCTCACTCATTCTCATTTGTCTCCCCGCCCCCGTGCCCCACTCTACTGCTCTCTCTCTCTCGAAGATAAATTAAAAAATGAAAAAATGTATCTAATTTTTAAGGATGCCAAGTCCACAGGAACCGCAAATCATTACTGATGCTCTAGGTGACACAGAATAGTTAGCTCTGCCACTGGACATACAGATTTAAGAATAGAAGTGATAACTCTTCTGAGAATCTAAGCATAAAATATAGTAGACTTGTATTGGTGAAAATTGACTCGAGAGCCCTAAAATCACTATAAAAGCCTATTCATAAAAGAAACTATACAGAAATCATTTTGCGAGTCTGAATAATGATTTAGCAGAATTATAAAGACAGAGAGACTTTTATATTTGACTTTAACAGTAAATAGCAAAGCTGTTAGCATAAATTATCTGGCTGGCCTCAGCTTCTCTGGAAGCACAAAAGGCAAATAATCTTCTATAAAAGGATAAAACCAACCTTTGGCTATCCAGATCCTATTTACTCAGGACAAAATAATATATACTATTCTTTTATATTTCTCTAGAATTCATAATCAAGTCAATACTAGCCATGTATATTTGGTATAATATGTCCTCAGGGCAACTTTGAGTGTCAGATAGGTGGCTCTACTTTTAGCTATATTGACATTAGCTAGAATCTCTTCTAAGTACTCTATGGAACTCTCAGCTCCACGACTGGAGCAGTGGCACTGAGGCTTACAGCTGTGGAGTAGAGTTAAGTTTCTGCCTGATTTATGAGTAAGTATCTGAACTTCAAACTTTATCATTAGATAGGTACTAAGTAAATTCCTACTTATCACTAAAGAAGGTAGATGGCTATGTTATGACTTATGTAAGTGTATCAGTCCTAGACAAATATGAAACTATAAGCTGTTTTGATTTTTCATTAAATATTTTTTAGATAATTTTAGAACCACATACAGTTATAGGAAATAATATAGGAAGATCTTGTGTACCATTATCCAGTTTCACCCAATGGTGATATCTTTATAAAACTATAGTACAATATCCCCACCAGGGTATTGACACATACTGTCAAGATGTAGAACATCTCCATCACCACAAAATCACTCATGTTGCTTTTTACAAACATACTTCATTCACAGCCCTATACCCTTTTTAGTTTCTGATAGCAACTGATCTACTCTCTGTGACCATAATTTTTCAAAAAAATATAAAGATATATATTTTTCAAACATATATATTTTTCAAATATATAAAGAGAATCATACAGGATGTAACATCTTATAAATTGGCTTATTTTATTCAATATAATTATCTGGAGATATATCCAGTTTTTTTGCACATATCAATAGTTTATTTTTTTTAAGTAGTATTACATGATAAGAATGTACCACAATTGTTTAGCTGTGTATTCATTGAAGGGCATTTGGGTTGTTTCCAGTTTTTAGCCAGTGTGAATAAAGCCACTACCAATATTTATATACAGGTTTTTTGTGTGAACGTGTTCTCATTTGTCTGTTGTAAATGCCTAGAAATATAACCACTAAGTCATATGATAGTTGCATGTTCAGTTGTTTAAGAAATCATCAAATCGTCTTTCCAGAATGGCTGTACCATTGAATGTTTCTAAAAGTGATGTATAAGTGATTCATTATTTAGCATTCTTGCGAGCATTTGATATCATTACTATATTTTATTTTAGCCATACTGGTAAGTGACATTGATTACCATTTCATTATCATATTTTCCATCTTCATGTATTCTTCATGTCTTCTGCCATTTTGTAATTGGATAAAATTGTTTTGTTTTGTTTTTACTGTTGAGCTTTGATTGAACTTTAGTCCTCTGCCATAAGCAGTTTTCAAATATTTCCTCCAAAGTTGTTAATAGTCTTTATATCTTCTTAGCAGACTTTCAGAGAGCAAAATTGTTTCAATTTTGATAAAGTTCAGTTTATCAGTTTTTTTATTTTATGTGTCATACTTTCAATGTAAATTCTAAGAACTCTGCCTAGCCTTGGATCCTGAAATTTTTCTCCTATGTTTTACTTCTAAAAGCTTTATATTTTCACATTTTACATTTAAATCCATGAACAGGGAGTCTGAGTGGCTCAGTCAGTTAAGTGTCTGACTCTTGATTTCAGATCAGGTCATGATCTCAGGGTCATGGGATTAAGACCTGCTATGGGCTCCATGTTGAGAATGGAAACTGCTTAAGATTCTCTCTCTCTCTCTCTCTCTCTCTCTCTCTCTCTCTCTCTCTCTCTCTTCCTCCCTCTGCCACCAACATGCACACTCACCCCCTCTCTCTCTAAAATAAAAATATAAAAAGAATTCATAAAAAATAAATAAATCCATGATCAATATTAACTTAATGTTTATATAATGTGTGAGACAAGTTGCAGCTCATTTTTTACCTATGCTATTCATTTGTTCCAGGACCATTTGTTCAAAAGTAATCTTTTCTCCTTGAATTAATTTCCTCCCTTGTCAATAATTACGTGGGCATCTTTGTGTGTGTCTAGTTCTACCTCTAGTCTGTTTCATTGGTCTCTGTGTCTATCTCTGCCAATACCAAATAGTTTAGATTACTGTAGATATATAAAAAGTCTTGAAATCATGTCAATTGATTCCTTTCATTTTATCCTTCTTCTTCAAAATCGTTTAAGCTATTCTATATCTTTTGTCTTCCTATTAAATTTTAGAATAACTTTGTCTATGCAAGAAATATGGCTGGGATTTTGATAGAAATTGTGTTAAACTGAATTAAAAGCAAATGTGATTCAGCAAATAATATCAAATTGAATCATTATCTCAGGAACACAGAATCGTTTCTACACCAATGAGCCACAATCTCATACTTTGTGTGTTATTATGTTCATGCTGAGATTCTTAGGTGCTTCATAGACCTCAGCTGGGGATGAAGGAGAGGCCTAGGAAGTCAAGTTTCTCCTGGTTCCTGCATAACAATCTTCAAAAGTAGCCATCCTATTGAAAACTCTTTTATCTATTGGTATTTTATGAATCATTGCTCCATATAAAATTACCCCTAAACTTAACTACTTAAAAATAAATATTTATTTCTTACTGAAGCTTTGAGACTCAGTAATGTGAAGCAGCTTAGTTATGTGGTTATGGTTCAGGGTCATTTATGAGGTCACAGTTAAGTTGTGAGCCAATGTTGCAGTCATTTGCTTCCATGATGACTCATTCACATGGCTGTTAGCTGGAAGCCTCAGCTCCTCACCCTGTGGAATCCCTACAGGGTTTGAGGATCTTCATGTCTGTACCTTCCAGAGTTGAGTGATCAAGAGAGAGAGGAAAGAGGAAGCCACAAAGCCATTTTTGACCTGGATACTCACTATCACTATTGCAATATTGTATTTTCCAGAAGATAGTCAACAAACCTAGCCTACCCTCAAAGCAAGAAGAATTAGACTCCATCTTTTGGAAGAACAAACCCACCAGAGAATTATACATGTGTTTTTTTTAAGTGTTTTGTTACATTAGAAAATATATGTGCATATATTTATAATATACATATATATATATTTGAGCAATAACAATGATAAAACTGACATCAGAATAAACACACCTTCAGAGATCAAATGGAAAGCTAGTTACCAGCTCCAATAAGAATAAGCATCTAGATTTCTTCCACTACTGATTTTCATAATAGCTAACTATTAAGAAAAAAAGGAAAGAAAACATGTTTATGGCAAGCTTTGCAAGACAGTTTTACACACAACCACACATACATTCACTTACACACACATTCATCTCTACATTACATGCCCACATCTAGGCACACAGATATATATACACACTCACTTTCCTAATTGTCATTTTTCTCATATGTAAGATAGCAATAAAAATAGCACATAATACATAATACTGAGGGTAAAATTAAACAATAAATACAAAGCACTTAGCACAACGCTGGTACATGGTTAGTGTCTAATATGTGTTAGATATTTTTGTTACTTAAATGACATCACAAATATGTCTTTCCTGTGATTATAAATAGGAAGAGAGAAGTTATATAGCATTAATTCTGCATTCTGAAATATATCATGTTAATATTAAATTTCCCAAATAGGACTATCCTATTTCTCCCCCACTATATTACTATTCTTAAGACTCAGGGGCACCTGAGTGGCTTAGTCACCTGAACGTCTAACTTCAGCCAGGTCATAATCTTAGGGTTTGTGAGTTTGAGCCCCACAACGGGCTCTATGCTGACAGCTCAGAGCCTAAAGCCTGCTTCAGATACTGTGTCGTCCTCTCTCTCTTCCCCTCCCCCACTCATGCTCGCTCTCTCTCTCTCTCAAAAAATAAATAAACATTTAAAATTTTAAGAAAAAGACTTAAAGGCACCCAGCTAATAAGCAGACAAGTTGGAATTTAAACTGTTTGCTGATCTTTCCAGTATACTACATAGACTGAATAAATGGTTTTCCAGTACATATTTTAAGTGCATCTTTTTTAACCATCCACTGATGTACAGGTATTTTCATATAACCCTCATTATATACATATGATATATTCTGATTAGATATGTGAGGTCCTCCGGGATAGGGTTCAAACTCTTTTTGCTTTCACTGTCTTCTTTGTTCATCCCTTACCCAACATAATCTCTCAGGACAATGCAATTCTATGTACAAGTAGTCAATAAATTCATGCTTCTTAAGAAGATAAATTCCTTCCTGCACTTACTTATTTATAATAGCTGTTTTTGACTATTCATCAAACATTCATCTCTGACATAGGAAAATGATCCAAATCAGATATTCAGTAGCCACGTGGAATCTATAAATGTGATAGCCACATGAACATACCTGAGTATTCTCAAGTTAGTTTTCTCATCAGTGAGTGAAGGCTTTGCTATAAATCATTTATTCATGTTTATTCATGTTGCTATTTCAAATAAATGAAAAAAAGAAAACCTTTCTCTTAGATTTCAGCACTACTCAAAAACAGCAAACTGACTGCAAGAGAAAGATACCTACCTAATGAAGAGTATAGTTCATTGGTTCTCTGAAACAAAGATTAAACATATGAATGGAAAACACAATTCAGTCCCTATATGGACAATAACTTCTGGGGAACTTATGGACAGGAGATTCTTATAAAACAACAAATTGGGCACTTGCCCATAAAGTGTAATCTAACAGATCATTTCCCAAACTCAGCTTGTCCCTCAAAGATGGAGTCAAGTCCTCTGGCTGTGCTGGGTTCTCAGGAAGAGATCAAATAGAAATGAGAGCTGGATAATGGTCTGGAGAGACTTCTTGAGTGGGCACACTATTAAATATGGTGAATTTTAAAGAAGCCCTGGTGCTGTGTTCATACCAAGTAATGTGCTTTAGCAGTTTGGTTTGAGTCTTTGATCCAGAGGGCCTGAAAAAGAATTAAAAAGTATCATGGAAATCTCTTATTATATCATATGAAGAACATCAGCCCTAGTAATAATCAGGTTGGTGAGCAGAGAAACCTTTCTCAGGGATCTAGACTCTAGAAAGAGTCTTAAAAGTTGCTGCTTGGTTCACCGGTCAACCAAGACTTGGCCTATGTACTTAATGTACTTAATAAATTCTACAAGTTCAACCAAAGTACCAGGAAGCAAACAAAGAAATAAATATGAACCACTTAGAGGAAAAAATAAGCAGAAGGCATAGAATGAGGAACTCTTAATGAAAGAGAACTACTGGGAAGAAAGACAGAAACTTGAGTAACACAAAAAAAGAGTAATAAAAGCAATTAATGACATTCAAAATTAGCACCAAATAATGACACTCAAAATTAGCATAAAAAATTCTTGTGGAAAAAAGTGACCCACAACTATACAATTCAAAAATAAAGATAAGTTGTTGAGGCATTATTGCAACCCAAATTAGTCCTGAATGATTAAGAGGAGCTATAACATAAAATTAATAATAAAGGAGATGGAAAATATTAAGAAAACATTAGAAATTTGAAGGATGGATTGAGAATACTAACTAAAAATAATAGGTAGTCTAGGAAGGAAAACAAAAGAAGAAGACTACATAGAAGAAAGAGTATAGGCAAATTGAAAAAAATTTCTGAGAAAAACTCTCAAGAAAAATCTATAACCAGAAATACAAACATCAGGACAGAGATCTCAATATTAGAGGAGAAATTGAGAGTAGGGCAAATAACTTTGCAATATACATAGTTTAAATGGGGATAATGATTTAGTGACTGAGAATATGCAATTTAAGAGCCAATCTAGGATTCTTAGCATAGAAAAGACATACTGCTAGAGAAAACATAATAATAATCTGGAACTAAAAATACTAAGATATATCTGAAAAAAATAACCAAGTATTAAAATAAGGTAGCATACAAAAGTAGACCATTCTCAGTATCTCTTCTTCCTAGAAAATGAAGACATAATAGGAAAAAGTTTATTATGAGGAGGAACTATTTATATATTACTTCCATATAATAGCTAGATGAATTCTATTTAGCTAAATGAATAGCAAAATGGTGTAATTTGTGATATTGTTTGAAAATAGTCTAATAGTGACTCAAAATTTTAAACATTTGACCCAGCAATTCCACTCCTCTGTATATATCAGAACAAATAAAAATGTATGTCCGCACAAAAATTTATACACAAATGTTTGTAGCAACTTTATTTATAATTGCCTAAAAGTGAGATCCACACAAATACCTATCAACTGATGAACTGACAAGCAAAATGTGGTATATCTATGCCACTTAGAATATTATTCAGTAATACAAAGAAACAAAGTACTGACAGATGTCACAACAGAAACAAATTTCCAGAGACTACCTATGATACCATTTTTATGAAACATTCCAAATAAACAAATCTATAGAGATAAAAATTAGAATACTGGTTTTCCAGGGTTGGAATGTGGGGGCAGAATAATTGGAAGGAAATTGGGGATTGACTACTAATGGATATGAGGTTTCTTTTCAAAGTGATGAAAAATGACTAAAATTAAGATGATGCACAACTGTTGAATGTAAACTTTAAATGGGTGAATTATATGTTATGTGAATTATATCTCAAAGCTATTATTTTTAAGTGTCAGTTGCTGTCATTTTAGGGGTCTATTTAAAGACTAAAATTTAATAAATAAGTTTAATAAATTTAAAATTCTCACGAAGATAGCGGCACAACACTAGCAAAGTCAGGTAAGGAATTACATCCATCTAGCTTTGAGAACCATGTACTTTCCATTATATTTTCTCCTTAAGGACTGCATAACTTCAAAATTCACAAGATTATACAGTGAATCACATCCTTGAAGTTCAGCACACCACATGAACAGCAACCCACAGTGATCCTGATTGGGCCACTGCTCCAAAGGGTAAAAGAGGTTTACTACTAAGTACAGCGAAACCTTGGATTATAAGCATAATTTGTTCTAGAAACATGCCTGTAATCAAAGCACTCGTATATCAAAGTGACTATCTGTATAGGAAATAATAGAAACTCAGATGATTTGTTCCACAACTCAAAAATATTCATATAAAATGATTACAATACTGTAATATAACATATAATAATAAAGAAAAGAGACAATATTGAGAAAAATAAACAAATTAACCTTCACTTACCTTTGAAACCTTCATGGCTGCTGTGAGTGAGACAAGAGAGAGGAGGGTTATCGTGTAGGGAGACTTTCACTATCACTAACAGATGTTGTCTACAGTACGATATTGATAAACTTTCATCATACACCGTATTTAATGTAACTGCCAATAAGGCAGCAGAGGGAAGGGTCTTTATCTGCAGGCTGCCTGACCTAGAATGAAGTGAAGCATTTCTAAGCTTACTATTGTATGGAAAAGCACAGGGCTGTCCATAGGTACTTTGAAGTAACAAAAAATACACCAATGCCAGTTGTGGGCACCTTCCAAGATTCTGAAAAATCACTGATTTTGGCCAAATGCCACAGCCTGAGTCTGAACATCCAAGAATGGGAGATGGTCATCCAGAATCCCACAGCAAGCGAGAAAGAGAAAAACCATTGGTTCATTTGTGATCAGGTGACAATTGGCATCAACTACTACTCATATAGCAAGACATTTATCAAGTTAAAATTTATTAGAAATGTTTGCTCATCTTGTGGAATACTCACAGAACAAGTTACTCACAATCCAAGGTATTTGAACTTCCCAAAGGTAATGTAATTCCTGATTTGTTTACTAAAACTTAGAATACACTTTGCATTCTATTATCTTTTTCCAGGACCATGAAATCAGCATTAAGAAAAGCAAGGCATTTACTGATACTTACAAGTTACTTCTCTGAAAAGGAACCAGTATGCTGGTAGGATCATGGACTGGTGTCTGGGTGAGCAAACTTGTCTCAGTGATTTTCTACAGTCAAGTAACCCCAGGCACCCTTCAAAACAAAGTTAAATCTTTTTAGCTTAAACGAATTAAAAAAAAAAAACCATATGATAGAATTTGGCAATTTAATTTGTTTCCTTTAATTTAATTTTCACATGCCAAAAGTGCAGACTAAAGAGGTGTTAAAATGCAGGCAACAACTGTATAAAATTACCCTTGCTCCCTGAAAGAGGTTATGAAGATGACATTGATGAGCATTTCTCTGAACCACTAAATTTTAATGCATGGTTGACTTAGGCATTTTGAGATGAAGTGTGTAAAGGGTTGATTTCCTTGAAATTTCACTGTGTACATAGATCATAAATGCACATCCTTGATGTTTCCCTAAGGTCCTCATGTTATCTGTTTAGAAGGCAGTACATTATACAAGTGAAATGCTGAAATTATGTCCACTCTATACAGACAGTGGATAATTTTTTCTATAAACATTGATTCTTCTTCAAAAGTTTCAGTAAATTAATGATGAGATACATTTTAAGTAATAGATTGCCATAAATTAATATGTTTAGGAAACAGTTTGAAGAGATTGTAAAGACATAGAATCTTTCCCCAACAATAGATATAATGATATATAGATAAAATGATAGATGTTACTTTGATCTTTCATTAGAAAAGTAATGATTAATCCTTAAAGAAAATGTTGAACACAGAAAACATTTTTTAATACATTAAGAACCACCATCATCAAACAATTATGTTAACATTTTGGTGCAGTTCCTCTTATTTTTTTCATATATAATTTGTTTTGTTTTGCAAAGCATCAGTTATATATTATAACCATACTGTTTAACTTTACAGGTTTGGGTTCAAAGCCTAATATTTAAGGCTGAATCATGCCATATTCTTCACACACACACACACACACACACACACACACACACACACACACCCTTCACCCAGAGTTTTATCCAAAGGACAAGTTCTGTTTACTTTCATTTCCTTAATTTAGCCAGAATATGTATGTGCTCCTTTAAGCTGAAATGTCAGGAAGAACTACCAGAATTGATCAGTCTGATCTAAACAGTTCCCAAACAGATCCCTGGGGTGGAGCAGAAACTCAGAGAAGGACAGTTGCCACTGTGAATGTTAGAATTAATCATCCTCTTGCACAGTTCCAATGCTAATGCTTGGGCCTGGGACTTTTTCTGAAAATATTATTACTCCCCCAGCAGACCACTGGGTTTGTTCAAGGTGGGACAGAGAACCTATCCACAGTATTGTGAAAGCCAAAGATGATCTACACCAACATTGGCGTTGGATCTTAACGTGACAGCTATTTGGATTCAGTCACAAAAGTTACTTTTGCTAGCACAGAAGCCTGGCTAGCATTGGGCATATCTCTGTGGCACCCAGAAAACCACTTTCTTTTGATGTGTAGCTTGACAGAAAGGGAGAGCCCACTCATTCTTTATGTGCCTTTCTCCTGCTTTGAAAAGTTTATCTCTGGAGTTATTCTGTCCTCACCTGATCCCAGGGCCTCATTTGGGGCCACTTCAATCCAACTGACTTAGAAGAAAGGGGTTGGGTCTTGCCCCTTTCTCTCCTAAAGAGCTCCCTGGAACCTGATATAAATGAGCCCATTAATTCCAAGACAAACCTTAACTTGCACCAATCAATGCTTTCCTCAAGCAACAAAATTTTATAGTACCAAACAAATCACTGTCCTCCACACATAAGATCACATCCCATGGAAGTTAAGAGTTTGGGTTCCGAAGCCTCAATGCCAGGATTCAAATCTCATCTTTGCCATTTACTTTGTTTATGTCCTTGTCAGATACCATAAATCTTCTGTCCCTAGACTTCCTCATCTGCAAAATAGGGACAATATCAAAGTCTTCTTGGTAAGAGCGTTATGAGAATTCAGAGTTAACTTATATAATGCACATAGAAAAGCACCTGACATATAGTAAACACTGAATATATGCTAGTTATTAGTATCTTGATTATTTCCACTTAAAATTATGACTATTTTCCATGTCATTTTTGGTAGCTGCCTATTTTATATCAAGTAAATGTAAACTTATTCAACAATTCTCTTATAATCGGATATTTACCTTTTTCTCAGATTTTTACTATTACTACTCTATTGACATAAATATCTTTGTGCATTAATTTTCTCATGCTTAGTCTTATATCTTTGAGTTGAAGTTTCCAAAATAGAAACAACTAACTTAAAGAATAAAGTTAACAGCACCTGATAAATTTTGCCAAAATACCTTGCAAAATCAATCTAATTGTTTTCAGCAATTTTGATGCTAATGTAGTCCCAGACCTCAAAAGGTATAATTTGAAGAAGGAAAAAGACTCTTCCCTAATTTTTAAACAAAATTCTCAAATCTAACTTTCAGACTTTATTATGGGTCTTATCTGTTCTCACCTTTTGCTCTGAGAGCAATACTATTATGCTAAACCAATACATTGAGGTCTCTAGTCTTCAGCTTTTCTAAGACTTGAATTCAAATTTGGTAAAAATGAAAAATTAGAGATGACCTTCAATAAATACAAATAGTTTCAGTTTATATGCCTCTCAGTAAATATTGCTTAAACATTCATTGTGTCAAAATGCAATCATTGAAATAAAGGGATGACTCAGAGAGAAATACCTGTGATCAACTTGAAATGTATAAATTCAGAATGGTAGATGAGGAAAACTTAGAAAAGCAAACTCATTCCCTTTCATCAGAACGTTACTATAGAATAGCAATGTAGCAAAGGGGTTCATGAAAGCTCTGGGTTAGACTGCTTAGTGTGAAGAATATTTACTTTGAGCTAGTCTTAATATTAAATACAGACTAATGGAGGCCTGAATGTAGGTCTCCACTTGTGCTACAGGGATGGCTGAATGAAACTGTTCCCTAACTCTTAATTCCCCTCAGTATGAAGTTTTGGACTGGTACTGGATCACCCAGCTAAACTATATTTTCATGCAAATCTTGCATCTGAGTTTGGTTTTGTGATAGAGTCCTGGCCATGGATACATGAGAAGAAATTGAGTATGCAAGGCCTGGATATTGCCTTTAAAAGGG
Organism: Suricata suricatta; assembly: GCF_006229205.1. NCBI lineage: Eukaryota > Metazoa > Chordata > Mammalia > Carnivora > Herpestidae > Suricata > Suricata suricatta. The sequence continues at coordinate 96,724,474 of NC_043705.1, read as the reverse complement.
ACAGGTAAACACTGGGCTTGGCTTCTTCTCATGGGTTGATGTATCATGAGATGTGGGGTACCTGCCTTGGTTCCACATGCAAAGAGCCAATGTTGTAGATGGCTGAGATGAACTGTCACATGAGAATGGGATAACGTTCCAGACACTTTAAGAGTAGAGTTTCTTGGGGTACCTGGGAGGCTCAGTCTGTTAAGCATCCAACTTTTGATTTCAGCTCAGGTAGTGATCTCAGGGTTCATAGGAATGAGCCCTACATCAGGCTCTGCACTGATAGCATGGAGCCTGCCTGGGATTCTCTCTCTCCTTCTCTCTCTGCCCCACCCCTGATCACACATACTTTCACTTTCTCTCTCTCTCTCTCTCCCTCCCTCCCTCCTTCTCTTAAAAATAAACAAAAAAAAAAGGAAAAGGAATTCTTTGTTATACCAACTTAAGCTTCAACCTTCCTAATGTAATACAACTCCAGCAAAGGTCATTTGTTTTTATTTGATTTTTTTTAAATATCCATGAAATATCATCCAAAAAACATATTCACTAATGACTTCTACATTGTTCAATGATCTTACCCTCCCTGCCAGGAATGCTGCTGGCCCACCATCTCCATCGGTCTGTTCTTCACAGTTTGCCTTAGCTGTATAAAGCCACCCTGCCCATGTTCACATCCTAATAAACAGCCTGCACATTAAAACCTTCTCATGCTCTACTTCTCAGAAAGTTCACCCTGCAATGGGATGTACCAGGGGTGGTCCCAATGGATTTTTCATGTGGATTAGTCACCCTCTGGCTGACAGCTAAGGTCCTATCATAGGCGGTAGATGGAGGACAGATGGACCCTGGTACAACTAGATGGCCCAACTGCTAAACCTCATGGGTACTGAATTGTGATGGTGTACCAGAGCAAGAGAAGGCATGAGCTAACACAACGCATCAAGCATTTGAGAAATTGGGGAAAACAGTAACCATAATGACAATGGAATTAAGTGGCTATTACTAAGCTCCACTGATAAAAGACAATGAAAAGCTGAGGGTAATTAACAGGCAATTGAAAGTGAAGTGTGAGAGCCAGAGAGCATCTTTGGTGGTAATATGCTCTCACTTCCCGTAGCAGGGGTCAAAGTTAAGGACTGGACTCAGGATTTAATTGTCACGTGAGGAATTTGTACTTTGTCTTCCAAAAACTCTAGGTTCTCCAGAGTTAGAGGTCTTGGTAATCCCTGAGGCACACTTCCACCAGGGAACTAACCAAGAGACTTTGAGTTATAAGCTAATAGCCATCGCCTGAGCACTTTGGACGCCTTGTGTCAAGAGTCCAGCTGGCAAAAAGAATCACCTCTTTAGCAGAGTTTCTATTACACAATGGGGGCAAGGAGGAATATTTTCCACACTTCAGTGTTCCACATGGGTGCTGCTTAATATCCTCTTGCCAAGTTTTGATGCTACCCCAACAAGTGAGGTACTGGCCTGAGAAGGGCAGAGTGGCCAGAAATGAGGTTCTGGACCATGCCACCAAATAAGCCAGTTAAATCACCAGGGATGCCAACCATTGCTTAGGGAAATCTGGAATGAACAGTTTGGGAGAGAGAAAATGAGAATCAGAAGTAACCCCAAAAGCAGCTGCAACAGTAGGAGCTCTGGTCTATCTCAACCAAACTTCCTTTTCTAAGTTTATCCCAGAAAGAAGGGAACCCGATTAGAATCTTGGAAGATATGCTCTCTGAAAAAAGCAAATAAATAAATTAATTTAATTTAATAAAATACACACACATTAATACATTTAATTTGTATATGTATTTATAATGAGACATATGTAAAATTTTATATATACAAATCTGAGTGCAAAGGGTGGATTACAGTGGGCACAATAAGGCACCACTTTAGGAAGGTCTTGTCTGAGTCTTTGGAAGAGATGTCAGTCAACTGTTCTTGGCTGTCAGCCCCTTAAGGAATGGCCTCAGCTGCAGAGTCACCTGGCTCAAGGTTACACCCTTTCTAGGGAAACACACATTCAGTTGCTAATTGTGGTGGGCCATCAAAAGACTAGCCATTTTGGCCGAAAGAGGGACAACTCTAATGGACCATTTTCACTCTGGAGTCAGCTGAGTCTGTCATCATCAGACTGGCATTGCAGTGCCACCTGTCTTTGACCCACTCTTCCTCCCACAGTTTTTGCTCCCTTGGGCATTCTCTAATAAACATTGCTTGTGCTACAACTGGTCTCAGCATCCGATTGCCAGAAAATCCATCCTGCTGTGACATACACTTTAACACTTATACTTCTTGAAACACATTATTCACGTTGATTATAAGACACCATAGTCTCCTGCTTTTTCATCTACTTCATCAGTCACGATTTCTTTCTCTTTTATGTCATTTGTCTAACTCACATGCACCAGGACTCCCTTTTCAGTCTTTCCCCCTCTTTTATCTCTCTACTTCTCTTGCTGACATTAGCTAGTCTTACTGCTTTAAGTATCATCCAGTCCTTTTTTAATAAAGCAGCCAAAGCAGTTATGTTAAAACACCGAATCATGTCACTCCTTCCAAAACCATCTCGTAACTTCTCACCTCAAACACAGTAAAATCCAATGTTGTTGTTGTTGTTGTTTGTCTTTGCTACAAGGGTTGACACCAGTGACTCTCAGCCCAGGATATACATTAGAATCACATGGGGAGCTGAAGATCCAGTTTAAATAAAAGTAACTACAACACTTAAACTTTACGAACTCAAAAACCTTTTAATAAAAAAAATTACATCATATTATATTATATATCCTAACATATAATATAATATTATACATTCTAACATATAATGTAATATTATATATTCTAACATATAATGTAATATTATATATACTAATTGTATATTATGTCACTATGTCAGGAACCACTCTCAACCATTACCTTAATTACATAGGTCAAATCTTAGGAATCATTTTTGGTTTTCCACTTTTTCTCACACCCATAGTTCATCCATCACCAAAGCCCATGGCTCTATTTTTCAAAAATATATCCCTTACAGAAGTAATCATTAGTTTTCAGCAAATATCTCTAATCTCCTTCCTATTTCCCAGGGCCTGTGCATGTTAGGTTGAAACCATGGAATTAAGATAAGCCAAGTACAAATAACCCAGTGAAGAAATGGGCAGAAGATATGGGCAGACACTTCTCCAAAGAGGACATCCAGATGGCCTACAGGCACATGAAACGATGCTCAACATCACTCATTATCAGGGAAACACAAATCAAAACCACACTGAGATATCACCTCACACCAGTCAGAGTGGCTAAAATGAACAAATCAAGAGACTATAGATGCTGGAGAGGGTGTGGAGAGATGGGCACCCTCCTACACTGTTGGTGGGAATGTAAACTGGTGCAGCCACTCTGGAAAACAGTGTGGAGGTTCCTCAAAAAACTATCCATAGAACTCCCTTATGACCCAGCAATAGCCCTGCTAGGGATTTACCCAAGGGACAGAGAAATGCTGATGCATCAGAGCACATGTACCCCAATGTTCATAGCAGCACTTTCAACAATAGCCAGAACATGGAACAAACCTAAATGCCCATCACCTGATGAGTGGATCAAGAAGATGTGGTATATATACACAATGGAGTACTACATGGCAATGAGAGGGAATGACATATGGCTATTTGTAAGAAAGTGGATGGACCTTGAGAGTGTCATGCTAAGTGAAATAAGTCAGGCAGAGAAGGACAGAAACCATATGTTTGCACACATAGGTCTAACAGGAAATTTTCAGAATGATCTAGCTTCAAGAAAAGCAAGCAGTTAGTAGTGCTTAAGAAAAATGGATTCAGTATCTAATGGATAATTGATACCTGTCACAACACAGCATTTTATATACTGTTATGTGAAACTGCAATACAATCTAAGTTTATTT
>NC_043705.1:96710780-96720470 GCF_006229205.1 Suricata suricatta | reverse complement strand
GTTGGTACCTAACCTTCTAATTTCTGTATAAGTCTAATTACATGAAATAGAAGCGGGGGTTTTGATTTTTTACTTTGCTTTTCTGTTTGGAGTATCATTGTAACTACTGTATTGTAAATGACGGAAAATAATTACATATGTTAAAAAAATAAATTGTATAAAAAAAAAGATAAGCCAAGTAACTTTGAACGCCAATAATGAGTATCATCTCCAGTCTAAAGAAACCAGGAGCTAGTATGCCTCCTTTATCTCTCTCTTCCTCTGCTGTAGAAACCTTGAAGGTCACACGCTCCAGATGGTATAGCTAAAAGATGGAAAAAACTTTGATTCTCGAGTCACCATTTGGAGGAGAGCTGCTTTGGACAGCTGCCCAAACTGCATCAGCCTGTGAGAGGATAAATATATTTTTATTGGGTTAAGCCATGGAGATTTGTGTCTTGTAGCAGCTAGCATTAATTACTCTAAAAAAATGAATGCCAGTACCAGGAATGGGCAAGGGTTTCTCAAAAGAAAACAAAAGCAAAAATATAAGGCATGTTTTCAAGGGTCATGTGTCAAGCATAACTATGATATCATTACTGAGTTAGCAACTCCAGGAGAAGAAATAAGAAAATAGAAAATAAGTAATGTTCATTGCTTAGTGTAGTCTCTAAAAATGTTACCTCTTCACAGAAGACTTTCTTCTCCCCACTTCCCACAGTTTCAACATTCATTCTGTTGTATATCACTTCATATTATTTACCATTATCTTTAATTGTACTATATTCTTGTTTACTCATTGAGGATCTGTCTCACTAGAATAAAATTTCCATAAGAATATGACTTAGAGTCCCATGGTTACCACTTTCTCACCAGAATATGTGGCAGTGCATGCCACACAGTAAAAATATATAAATAAATGTTAAGCAAATGAAGAAAAGAAAGAATAAATATACCTTCCTTTGAGATGAAGACTTATTAAATCAATTTGCTGTGGTAACTGTCTTTATTGTTCCTTCTTTCTTTCTCTTTCCATTTTTATGTTTTATTTATTTTTTGAGAGAGAGAGAAAGAGACAGAGACAGAGCATGAGCTGGAGACAGATAGAGAGAGAGTGAGACACAGAAACTGAAGTAGGTTCCAGGTCCTGAGGTGTCAGCACAGAGCCAGACGCAGGGCTCGAACTCATTAACTGAGATCATGACCCGAGCTAAAGTCAGACACTTACCCAACTGAGCCACTCAGGCACCCCTCTCTCCTTTTCTTTCTACTTCACATTCTTGTTCCCTCTATACATTCTTTTCTTTTTCCTTTATGTATCTGCTTATTCTTTCCTCCCTAAAGACTGGTTTCTCTGCTTCCAAGTTTACAAAACCATCCTACATCTTCCAAGGTAAGGTGTTTTCCTACTATACCATAATTTCTAAGTTATCTTAAGAAATTATCTTATTTAGGGGTGCCTGGGTTGCTCAGTTGGTTAAGTGTCTGACTCTTGGTTTTGGTCCAGGTCATGATCTCAGGGGTTTTAGGTTTAAGCCCCACGTCAGGCTGTGTGCTGACAGCATGGAGCCTGCTGAGGATGCTCTGTCTCCCTCTCCCTCTGCCCCTCCCCACTCATGTGTACTCTCTCTCTCTCTCAAAAATAAATAAACATTAATGTCATTTATGACCATTTATGGTTATTTGGGGGAGAGGAGGTGTATATACAACTGTCAATGTCCTAAGTAGAAATCTCAAAATATATCTACTACAAATGCTCCTGACAGCAGAATAAAGAAAAGAAAGCTGATTAATAAGTTTTCAAATAATAGACCCCTATTTGTGACATAAACCCTTTATCAGATTACCAACCACTTAAAAACAGTAATAAAAAAGCCCTAAAAATTGCATCCTAAAAAGGAAATAGATAGCTAAGTAACATGATTGACCATTTTGAAGAGCAAGGAAAAAGTAAATATTTTAATCACATTGTATATCAAGCAATATCTCACAATTTTTGAAGTTACTTGTTTACAACTATAGGTTTAAAGCAAAACTCTCTTTATTGGAAGCATATTCAATCACAATATTACAAAAAATATATAAGGGTTAAAAAATAGAATCACATATACTTTTTTCTATATGTAATTATTTTATCTTGTCATTCATTTAGGAAAAGAAAAACAGTTCCAGCAACAAATTTATAAGCAGATAAAAAAGCAAGTTTACCTATAGTTTACTCTGGCACTTTCCTGGAAAAGTCACAGATCAAAGGAAAGATTCTGACAGCAAATACCCTGAGTATGATTAATCCATGAATATAGCTACTGATTTAAAATAAGCTCACAGTGGGGCACCTGGCTGGCTCAGTCAGTTGGGCAGCCGACTTCAGCTCAAGTCATGATTTCACAGTAGGTGGGTTTGAGCCCCACGTTGGGCTCTGTGCTGACAGCTCGGAGCCTGGATCCTGCTTCAGGTTCTGTGTCTCCCTCTCTCTCTGCCCCTCCCCCACTCATGCTCTGTCTCTGTCTCTCTCAAAAAAATAAACATTAAAAAAAATAAATAATAAATAAATAAACTCGCAGTTTATACTATAAAAACTATGCTTTAAATATTACTTTAATTATGTCATCTAGTATAATCAGGTCTTTTGGCATTCTCATTTTAGAAAAAAAATTTTAATATATTTTATGATTATTTGATAATTCTTTAATGTACAAGTGGTATACATAGTTGTGTGATACGGATGTATGTGTAAATAAACCCAGTGTTTCGGGTCAAAAATATTAAATTTAAATAAATTTTAAAACTATATTACAAATATGTACTTATCCCACCTTTTGATTTCTCCCCTTAAATTCTTCAGATACCCATTATCTTCTGCTGCACAGAAAATGTACAATTTTACTACATTACTAAGGTCTTCTTTTTCTATTCCATAAAAGATCTCTTTTGTTTCCCTTTCCAGACTAACCAGAACATTCCAGAATGTCAAACAGATGATTCTCTTATTTTTATCCCATAAAAAAGTTTTAATGCTCCCCATATTCAGTCAAGTAGGAGACACACACACACACACACACACACCAAACTGACAGCATGCTAAGTGTTACAGAAAAAATAGCAAACAAGCCAACTTCCTAAACTTTTGTTTAAAATCTAATCAATAAAAATTGTCAATCACTATTTGCTAACACGTTATGTACAAAGTACAGTAGCTCATTTTATTCTTTCAACCCTGTGACCTATGGTTAATACCATATTAAAGATGTCAGAAATCATTTACTAAGCCAAAACTCAGATGACGTTATTTTTTGTCTGTAGATAGCTAATCCTCAAACACAAATATGAGGCATGAAGATAGTGTTTAAAGCACTATTGGACAGAATTTAAGTAAGAAAGGAAAAAACCCACAATCCTATTTCATCAAACACCTTCTCCTTCTGGATAACTGCTGAGAAAGCTAAATACATATATCACTAATAACTGGCAACCAAAACGTCACTGTAGTATGAGATAGGCTAACAGTGATACTCAAATGCAAGACTTGTTTGTAACCTAGATCAGACACACAGCTTACACTCAAGCCCTAAGTGGGCTTCTATACGTCAAAGAATGAAATCCAATCAGGATGATTCCCTGGGCTTGAAAATGCTCTGCAAGGAACATATTGGTGCAAGAGGGGTAACTGGCCCTCCCATGCATGAGTTGGCCTTATGGTGGTCTCCTTGTTGTGGAATCTGGTCTGGATCACCCAGCAAAGAACCAGGCGGCACTCGGAGATCTTGTAAGGGAAGAGGTTTATTTTAAACTGGTGGGCTCAGAGATCTCTCTCCAGAGGTCAGACCTCTGGAGAGAGATCTCTGAGCCCTGAGCATCAGAAAAGGGAATAATTTATAGCCTGTAACTTCCATGTTCCTCATTAACGCTTGCAACAAGCAGGGTGGGAAGAAGAACCCAGAAGGGGGAGCCTTTGATCAGGAACAGTTATTTCCTTATCAGTCTTGTTGCCCATTTTATAACAGATTTTCCCTATCATCCACATCCCATCTGCAGTTACTTGAGAGAAAGAGAAGTAGAAAAAGGAAGGTTGCAGTGACCTTCATTATGAATAACAAGGGTCCTACCACTGATCCAGTCAGAAGAATTAAACTAGATTTCTCTCTCTAGGGAAATAGGGGGAAAAATGGTTTGAAAAGAATGAAACCTCCTCTCCCATGAAATTAGTAAATGTTGAAGCCAGAATGTGAGCCAGGTTTTTTTCGCTTCAAGAGTTATTATTTTAACTACACTTTTTTTTAAGAATGTTGTTTTCTTGATAGTTTTAAAAGAGCTTTATTCACAAAAAAATGAACTTCTAAGCAACAGAATACTTATAGGAACCATTTTTTAAGCATACTTAATTTTTCTGCTTCTCTTTCAGCAATTGCTTCTTACCACCACACCAATTCATTCTACTCATTTCTCAAATGTGTATTCTTGCCAAAATGGTTTTCCTAGATTTTTTTTATCCCTTAATAACCCTCCAAGATGAGGAACAATCTAGAACTTCCCACTAGTGATATTTAATTGAAATAGAAAGATCAAAATAATTATTGTGATTAGATATTAACAAAAGCAATGATAATCTTAGAAGAAAACTTAGTTGACCTTACAAGAAATATATTTTTCTTCATTTTTTTTCTTTTACTTTAAACCTAAAACATTAATGAAGCAAAAAGACTTCTACTTTATAAGATATCCTCATTCTGGGTAATATGAAACATATAGCCCATGAAAGCCCAATATTAATGTTAAGTAAGTTGTGTGTGTGTGTGTGTGTGTGTGTGTGTGTGTGTGTGTGTGTGTGTGTGTGTTTTAGAGAGAGAGAAAGAGAGAGGGAGAGGGAGAGCCTTGCTTGACTGTGAGTGAGGTAGGGGCAAAGAGAGAGAGGGAGAGAGAGAATCTCTGAAGAGACTCCCTGCACAGAGCAGAGCATGATGTGAGGCTTGATCTCATGACCCTGAGATCATGACCTGAGCCAAAATCAAATCAAATTCTTAACTGATTGAGCCACCAAGGTGCCCCATCTTTATTTTCTTTTCGAAGTGTTCCTTTCCTGGGGTATCTGGGTGGCTCAGTCGGTTGAGTGTCTGACTTCGGTTCAGGTCATGATCTCACAGTTTGTGGGCTCGAGCCCTGTGTCAGACTCTGTGCAGACAGCTTGCTCAGAGCCTGGAACCTGCTTCGGATTCTGTGTCTTCCTCTCTCTCTGCCCCTCCCCTGTTTGTGCTTTGTCTCTCTGTGTCTCTCAATAAAAAAAAAAAAAAGAAGTGTTCATTTCCTGTCTCCCCCCACACCAGACTGGGATTAGATATGCTCTTCAAAATGTCTGTGCCTTTGAAGATTTGTTCCTTATTTCTGGAATTTTTTCCCCTCTCTACTTGGTGAACTATGGATTGGTAATACTCTGATCATAAGATAGGGGTGTTGGCACTTCACCTAACAAATGTACATGCCCACAAAATTGTACACTTCCTAATTTTAGAACTTGCTACAATATTTTCTGTGCCATAACACTGTGACATCCTTCAAGGAAGAGACTGTATTCCATTAAATTCTGAAATTGTCTTTCCCCAAAACTCACCATTGTACCTATGAAATGAACAATGTTTTGAAGCAAGTATAGAGACCCACAACTCCAAATTCCCAGAGAATTACTCCCCTATCTTTATCCCTTCATCAAATCTATTAATACTCATATGGATATAACAAGCAAACTTTGACTTGGTGTTTTAATCTCTATTTAGTTCTGGGCAATCCATGTTTTGTGAGGAAGCTACAGAATGAAAAGATTGATTTGTGGTGACTCATTTTGGTGACAAAATGTATAAACTAAATTTTCAGAGTCATTTACTAAGTGCCAGGTATCACTTCTGCAGGTAATGAAAAAAACAACCAGATGCATGAGACTTTATTAGAAAATGCTGAAGAAGCTCTCCAAGAAGTATTTAACTTGGGGGAAATCTTCAAAGGAGTGTCTAATGTGTGTTATAGGGATTTAGCAGGAAGAGTTTGGCCTAAATGTAGTTATTTTCAGGGATAATTGATGAGAGATCATTCTGGGAACATGAGGAATTGTTCTTATACATAACCATTTATTGATTGAGCAATGTGGATTTTGTCAAAAGGGATGCAGAGAGAGAGGTAAGCAAAGAAAGCTGTGTGTGAGAGGGAGTAGAGAAGACAGCCATAGGAAGCAAGGACATGCATTTAAAAATGCGCAGCAAAAAGGGGATGAGGTGCCATTGAAGAATTTGTTGTCACCAACAATACTGAAACAGCCTGTTCATCTAAACAAAGTATAAAGAATAAAATTATTCTATAATTAAAAGTTGGATTTATAATTTGGAAGTTATCTTTTTCTTTCTTTTAGCTTACAATATCTGGAGGAAAATATTTACTGTGTCCTCACATCTAGAAAAATGTTATATATTTTCTAATATGCTATTTTATTTTTATTTTATGAAAAGAAATTATTATATGAAAATGAAACATGGAATTGATTGGCATTCCCTTCCTTGTGCTGATCATTAGAAAACTCAGGAGCTATCTTATAATCTTCCTTAGTGAAATGGTCAGAACTTACTGGGCATAATTTTGTTATCAATACCATCCTTGGATTTATCATATTTTTCTTACTTTGCCTGTGTGTCATTAATATAATTAAAAATATGCATATTTTTGTAAATAACTTTAAATCATTCCTAGGAAAATTGAGGAATGGATGAATAAACAGAAGAATGAATGAATGATAAATAAATCAAATCTATCCCTCCAAAAATTGTTAAAAGCTGACAAATGCAAGTTCTATAGTTCTATTATTACACTACATTAAGTTGAGTACTAAAAACAAAATTGATTATTATTTAAAATTTGATGTTTGGCATCCTCCCAACACAAACTTTCCACACCAGAATGTTAGAGTTTTACTGGCCTTAATTCCTATCTTTAAACTCATTTCATATCCAAACAAATTGTTTTGTTCAATAAATATTTATAAAGCTCTCTCCTGACATGCATTCAAAGTTGTTCTGTCAAAGAGAAAAGGTTAGCAAAGCTCAATTAGACCAAATGGAATGCTTGAGAGAACAGAACTGTCTTTGGCATTTTTTGAACATTAATACTGTTAGTGGATTCTATGTCCTTGGACAAGGAATTTTGTAGCTCTGGGCTGGAATTGACAAACTTGTCAGTAGCACCTGCCCATGTCAATCTCTGTATGGGGATGAGTAATAAGCCATCACATCAGGGTTACTCATGATAATATAGAATAAATTTATTTTCAGGTAAGCATTTCCCAGCTACTCCATGTCTTTAAAAGAAAGCTTGCACAACTGCTTTGAGATTGATATGTACTCTATTCCACCTCAGGGGAAAGTACCATTTGATACTGAAATATCTGCAGAAGAGACAATATTAAGTAAAATATTTAGAGAATCTTCTGGAAAAAAAATGCTACTCTCAAGTTCACTGAAACTCTATTTTCTCAACTTTTAATTGTGCCTCTTAAGTAAAAAACTAAAATGTGCAGTAACTCCCAGCTTGATCACCAGAGAACACTCATTTAAACATGGATATAAACAGTGGAAATTGAGATTCAAACTGAGCAAATGTTCGTTTTAGGAAGACAACTACATGTTAAAGCTATAGATTTGGAAAGAAACATGTGGATCTTAAATGCAATGCCTATATCTCTATGGGACAAAACAAGAGCAAATGCAGATCTTTTTTTTATCACATGACTAATCTGTGTAACTGAGCAGAAAATAATACTACCAATAATTAAGAAGATACATGGAAGCATGAAAGAAGCTCTGATAGGAATGAAATAAAAAGGGGTAATGGATTAAATATCACCAGTTTTATTTCTTTTCTCAACTATGTGTTAGCAAAAGACGTTACCCCATAAATGAATTTTTAAATCATTAGTCAATGTTAGACATTTTCTCAGCAAACTAAAAATGCTAAGTTCTGGGGTACCTAGATGGCTTAGTTGGTTGAGCATCTGATTCTTGATTTTGGATCACGTCATGATCCCAGGGTTGTGGGATTGAGCCCCGTGTCTGGCTCCATGCTGAGTGGAAAGCCTGCTTAAGATTCTCTCACTCCCTCTGCCCTTCTCCTCTCCTCTTCTCTTTTCTCTTCTCTTCTCTTTTCTCTCTCTCAAATAAAGGGGAAAAATAAATTTAAAAAAATTTAAATGCTAAGTTTTGGCATTTAACTCTACCAGTAATTTGCTATTTGAGATTAGGCAAGTTTCTCTGTAAGACATTATTTTTATCAAAAATTGAGCTAATATCTTTTCTCTCTTTCTCCCAAGATAATAAGGATGGAACAAGATTGTAGGTAAACATAAAGTTCTGCATTTAAGTTCAAAAGCTAATTGTTCAAAATAAATCACCTGGTCCAAATATAGGGTAGGAGAAACTATGCTTAAAATTACACTGAAAAAGACAGGATTATAACTTCTTATGAAGGGACATTTCAATTAACTGGCTCCTAAAAAGCTAATGAAATCCAAGATGACATAAATAGAACTAATGTCCAGTTCAAGGAACAAAACATAGTAAGTATCATAATCTGTACTGGTCACATCAAGGTAACATTGCTCAAAACTTTGAGAAGCTTCCTAAGAAGGTGTAGTGTTTGGAAACTCTGTCTGAGGAAAAACCTTTTAAAACAATCAGGGATGATTACCCAGGAAAAGTAAGGTTTCAGAAGTGTTGTCATTACAACATCACATTAGAAAAAGAAATTGGAATTTAAATGTGCATAGCCATCAGAGCTGTCCATTAGTGAAGAGACAATGCTGCAATGTAGTGAACATCCTGTTATTAGAAGAAATCAAGTATAGGCTCTATAATCAGTCAATCACCTGCCAGCGTGGTACAGAGAAGGCATTACTAGACATGCATCAAATTCTCTTTCAACTAACTTAAAAATTGTAAATTTGTAAAATTATAATACTAAAATTAACAATTTCATACAAGGGAAAAGCAGCCATCTTACAGAACTAGGTTTCTCCAATAGAAAAATCACTAAGTAGAGGGGAGGAGCCAAGATGGCGGAGAGGAAGGGAGCTCTGTAAACTTCGTCTGCCCCATCGATCGAACTGAGAAGGACATTACTCTCATCTGCAAGAGGAGAAGGAGAAAATACGGACTCTAGAAGGAAGAGAACCTGAAGGATACCTGAACACCAAGGCGGAGCCTCTGAGAGCAGCCTCCAAGACCTACCACATCAAACCACGCCTATCCAAGAGGGGGAGCTGCCATTTTTGTTTTTTTTGTTTTTAGTTGTTGTTGTTGTTGTTTTTGCTTTTTTTAATATTTTTTTCTTCATTTTTTTTCTTTTCGTTTTTTTCTGTATGTATTTTTTATTATTATTACTTTTTTTACTTAAATTTTTAAAAAATTTTACTCCTTATTTTCCTTTCTCCTTTTCCCCTTTTTTTTTTCTCTTTTCTTTTTATATAGGAGAATATATCTCATCCCTACCTCTCCCCTCAACTGGTCATACACTTTTAGACTGTCCAATGTCCTTTGTTGTCTCTGACCCCCTTTAATTTTTTTTTAATTTTTTTTCTTCTTCTTCTTTTTCTTTTCTTCTTCTCCTCTTTTTGTCTCTTTCCTCTCCATTCTCTTTATTTTCTTTCCTCCTGTTAATGTGTTTGTTTGTTTGATTTGTCTA
>NC_043705.1:96694678-96710680 GCF_006229205.1 Suricata suricatta | reverse complement strand
TCATTTTTTAAAATATTTTTACATTGTAGTACTTGTTTTGCTTGTTGGTGGTGTTTGCTCCTTTAATACATTCTGTGAAGGACAGAAATTACATGCTGGTCCCCCCCATCCCCCCAGGGAGTGTGTCTTGGGTTTTTCCCTTATTATTTTCTTTACTTTTTTTTTCCTCTTCTTTTTATTGTGGTGGGGGTGGTTAATGAAGTTGCTTTTACAACACCAAAGACTTAATCATCCATTTTCTATATAAAAGGTAGCTACTTTTTTGCATGGACCTCAAGTATACTGTAGTATAGAGGTGGAATTTAAGGAAAGGTATTAAGCAGGCTGTGTTTTAGCTTATGGGCAAGTAATAAATTATACCATGTACCTTGAATGTATCATAGATAAGCTGCTATAGTACAATTGCCACTTCAGATAGCTGTGAAATTAGGTGATTAACTAGTTGGTACCTAACCTTCTAATTTCTGTATAAGTCTAATTACATGAAATAGAAGTGGGGGTTTTGATTTTTTACTTTGCTTTTCTGTTTGTAGTATCATTGAAACTACTGTATTGTAAATGACAGAAAATAATTGCATATGTTAAAAAAATAAATTGTATTTAAAAAAAAAGAAAAATCACTGAGTAATGTGCTAATATGCCATTACTCTGAAAACGATGGTTTTTAGCAGTAAAAAGAAGAGGAAAAGAACAATTAGCTGTCATTCACCATTTTCACAATGAATGTTGTGATTTAGGTGCTACCATCAAGCACATGATTAGAAACATACTTTTTAAGGTGAGCATAAAATTTATCTAGCATTTCTATTAATAGACACTGTATTGCTTCTGTTTTGAAAATAAACTATAAGATTTTTTTCTTAAAAGGAGTAAATTGTGGATTTTTTGGAGTTAATACCAAGAAAGCAATATCGAACAATATTATAAAGGTAACAACTTTTTCATAAAATAAGTTATGGTCCAAGAGAGATTGACTTGAGTCTTTTTTTAACTTTCTATCTCATTTCAGATTGAGATTGTTGGCATAGATTTAGGTAAATTTTCAGAATCTATGAATCAGAATCCTATGAACTAAGTAACTTGAAAATATCGTGGTTTTAGAGGACATATATTTAATTATCTGAAGCTACATATAAACAAACAACAAAAACTCTACTAGATTTTGTGGACATATGCAGGGGGAGTTCAAAATTCATTCTAAAATCTCACAATAAAATTAAATTTGTAATTTGGCCCCTTACTCTCTTTTGTTATTCAAGTACATTGAGAAAGCCCAGATAGGTTTAGCAGGCACATTCCAAAACCACATAGTTAGAATCATAAGATTTTGAGATCATAACTATCTTCAGGGAACATCTCTTGAAGGGAACACACATTATCAACTGCCTTCAGGGACTAGGAAGGTAAGAAACATAAGACTTCGGAAATGATATAGTTTGCAGACCACTATAGACTATCCCCTGGCAAAATGTATCAAATTCAATTTATAACAATTATATAATGACCAAACAAATATTTATCTATACTAGTTCTGACTCAGAGCCAATGAGGTGAAACTGTGGATTTAATTTCAGCCTTATTTTATAGATAGAAAACAGGAGTGAATACTGGATTAAACTAAGCAACTTATTCAAAGTCATAATAGTAAGTCATGGCAAAGCTAGATATAGATTCATGTTCTGTCTCTCAGTTGTATGATGTTTAGTCATTATATGATGACTCTATTTCCAATATTCAGAGCTTTCTGTCCTGGCCTATAAAACAAATAGATAGATATAGATATCAATATAGATATATAAATTGTGTTTAATTGTACACTTATGTCTTATAATCCTGATTCACAGTTGTTGTTGCTGCTTTTTTCCTATTTACAAAAGGCTACTATGTGAAGTAAAACATAGTGGAAAAAAAACTTCATAAACATATCTCATTCTATTCTGAGAGGCAGATTAAACTCATAATGAAAACTGAGTCTACCATATTCTTTATTCACATGTAGCTCTGCTGTATTTGCATACATATTTTCTTGAAAAGAACAATAAACCATTTTATACCCCCTGTGCAGTTGGCCTGGCATGGATCTTCACAGTCTGTTATTAATAAAAGAAACTTTGTTAGAAAAAAATCAAAGACTAATAAATGTTTGCTTGATAGCAAATCATTTGCAGATAGACCATCATCTCACTTTTTTTTCCCCACAGCCTAAACATGTGTCATTGAATTTTGAGAAAGATTCATTTTTGCTTAGTTGAGACATAGAAAGCAAATGGAGCCCTCAATCTGGTGATCTGCAAGAATGACACTGTACCAGAAATAATCATCATGTTTACATTGCTTATGTCCATCAGAACATTAAGCAATTGTTGCTCCTAAATAGGCCAGAGAAGAGAAACAAAAAATCTAATGAGCATCATTATTGAAGTGGCTTCAGTCTCAGAGTCCAAATTACAATTATTATTTGCCTCTCGGGCTTCTGATTATATAGGAATTCTTCAATAACAATTTATCTCTTCCAGAAATGTGTTCTTCATTTTTAAAATAGAAGCATAACTCTACTGTGAACACAATGATGAAAGATGAGAGCACGCAGCCTTGTCCATTTGTATGAATGAGTGGGTTTGATTTCCTTTTTGGCAACCTCAAACCCAATGCATTAGAAATAAATGTATTCATTCAACAAAAATGTGTCTTATTTGATTGATTAATGCAAACTTCCAAGCAAAAAAGTCTTAGAAAAATGGAAAAGATATGAGGAAGCTAATGAGATATTCATATTGTAATAGAAATTAAGCCATTCACTGAATTTTTTCTTACTTTTTTGAAGATATTCTTAATTCTCATCTAGAATATAAGAATGACATACAGCTCTTTCCTACTGACTCAAAGTTTCTAAATAGTTATAGTTACTCAGTTATCCTCTCGTCCTAAGATTAACTGTTCATCTAAGCCTCCAGCATTAGCAGTGACTGTGTCTGTTAAGACTTTTTGGTTGTAATCAACAGAAATCAACATTGAATAACCACAGAAGATTAAAAAAAATTACTCACTGGAAGATTGTCATGTAGTACACAGAATCAAAGATAATACTGATGATCCAGATTCAGAGATTGACAAGAATCAGGAAAACTGAATACTCAAATTCCCAAAGGCAAGTATCTGACTTGCCTAATTTGGGGCACTATGCTAAGAGAGAACACAACACTTTGATTGGCAATTCTGACAAAACCACATAGAAGAAAGGTAAATCCCCAGAAGAAAAAGGGAGTTCTACTATCAAGTGGGAGAGAGGGAAATAACATAAGTATGCACCATTCTGCCCTTCATATTTTGGCTGTGATCAGTTTAAGATTAGAAAGCCAGATGCTGGGGAACCTGGGTGGCTCAGTCTGATAAGCATCTGACTCTTGATTTGGGCTCAGTGATGACCTCACTGTTTGTGAGATGGAGCCCTGTGTCCATCTCTCTCCCTGTCTCTCTGCCCCTCCCCTCTTCTCTCTCTCTCAAACAGTTGGAAGAAAAAGAAAGAAATAAAAGAAAAAAAAAAGAAAGAAAGAAAGGCAGATATTAATAGAAGCCCAGAGTATCACCACAGGCTTTTGCCCATTCCTTCTGATTTGCCTCCTTCAGACTCCAGTCTTGCTCTCTGATTAAAGACACATTTTCTTTTTTTTTTTAATTTTTTTAATGTTTTATTTATTTTTGATACAGAGAGAGACAGATCATGAGAGGGGGAGGGGCAGAGAGAGAAGGAGACACAGAACTGGAAGCTGGCTCCAGGCTCTGAGCTAGCTGTCAGCACAGAGCCCGATGCGGGGCTCGAACCCACGAACGTGAGATCTGACCTGAGCCAAAGTCGGAGACTTAACCAACTGAGCCACTCAGGCGCCCCATAAAGACACATTTTCAACACTTCTGATTTGGGATCAGGCCTGTATCTGGGGACTGATTTTGTGCCTCAATATCACAAAAAAAGGAAATCAAACCATCAAAGACTTTTAACAGGAAATTTTGTGATTATTTAATTTATTTTGTAGAAAACATAACTGCTTACTACCAATAGTTTCTAGGTGTTTCTGAATATATCAGAAAGAATATTGAACAAAGACATAGTTTTATATAAATCAGAGGTTAATTACCAATTTCTCTTTTTTAGATTTACAAACTTTTAAGCTTGATGTGAAAATAAATATTGGGGGGATATTTATTTATTTATTTATTTAACAAGAATACCTAAAAACAATTTTACATGCCCAACATGCCCTGGTAAGCATTTTGGCTAATGAATATGTTATGATGTGCTTAGTAGGCCTAAATGAAATTCTTTACTGCTGCAGGAGCATCAATCAGTAAGATTTGCTATTTCCACCCCATGATGAATGCTTTTTTTTAATTTTTTAATGTTTTTGTATATATTTTGAGAGATTTTTAATGTATTTTATATATATTTTTGAGAGATAGGGACAGTGCGAGCAGGGGAGGGTCACAGAGAGGGAGACACAGAATCCGAAGCAGGCTCCAGGCTCTGAGCTAGTTGTCAGCACAAAGCCCGACGCGGGGCTCGAACCCATGAACTGTGAGATCATGACCTGAGCCAAAGCCGGACGCTTAACCATCTGAGCCACCCAGGCGCCCCCCATGATGAATACGTGGAACACATTAGTCCCTGATGTTAAGAGACACTTGTAATAAGAATGGCCCTATTTCTATGTTATGGGTAAAGACACTAAAGCCTATAGTCATTAAGTAACATACCTAGCTAGCAAATGCTTAGAACTGGGGGTTAAAGACTTCTTGAAGTTCAGTTCTTATCCACTATCCCATATTTCTCCAAAAATCACCAGATAGCTTTGAATATTATTTAATCAGATGGCTGAAATTTAATTCAGCTGACTTAGTCATAGATTGTGTCTATAAAATTTAAATAAAGGGATAGAAATCAGTGTAGGAGGGTCAAGAACTCCTATAATGTTCAAATTTCACATTGCAAAAATAAATTATAGTAACTCTCTAATGAATTCAACTGGTATCTTTTTTTCTAATTGCCCATCATTCAGATCTTACTAGGAAGCAACCACACTACTAGGGACATAATTTAACCATATGTTAAAAGTCATGGTTAATATTATTGAGTACTCACTATTTGATTAATATTGAATATAAAAAATACCCACTTCTTGTCCCATCCTATTCCTCTAGTCTTTTCTCAAACTTCAGTTATTATCTATTCTATACATGGTTTCTCATCACTGACACTGCTGATGGGGTTGAATAATTTTTTTTGTTTAGGGGTTGTCCTTTGCATTGTAGAGTGTTTAGCACCATCCATAATCTTGACCCACTGGTTGACAGTAACACCAACTCTGCAGTGTGAAAACCAAAAATATATCCGGAATTCCCCAAATGTTTGGGGGCTGAAGGAGGAGGTATAAAATCACTCTCAGCTGAAAACCACTGCTCTTTAGCTAATCCCCTTCTGTACCAACTTCTTGCCCTAGTCTCTGCCATGTTTACAAGAGTCTGCCCATCTCTATAATCACCTTGCTCTCCAGAATCTTTAAACTCTTTTGTATGAATTCTTCTCATTGGCTTTAAATATACAAGTTATTCCCTTTTAGAAATACTGATTAATTAACAACTAGCCCCTTAGGCTTGGTTTAGTCCCTGTCTTGTTTCTTTTCTCCTTTCACAGCCAAGTTCCTTTGAAGAGTCATCTATTTATGTTGTGTCCTTTACTCACTTTCCTTTCACTCTGTAGGCCCACCCAAAATTGGTTTCCAGCAATCTCCCTCTCCTTCACTTTTGTGCATGACAATCTCCTAATTTTATTTTCCTTCTGGAAATCTCCCTCTCTCTCTCTCTCTCTCTCTCTCTCTCTCTCTCTCTCTCTCTCTCTCTCTCTCATGCTCATTCTCCATTACCTCACCGTAAAATGGTAGAGTTTTTCAAGGCTAATTCCTAATTCACCTTTTTTTCCCCTTAAGATTCTGTGATCCCAGAGCTTAAAAATCCACATATGTGATATACAGTAATAGCTCACAATATTCTTAGGTATCTCCTCAGAGCACCAACTAATTGTATGGTTCTAATTGATTATTTGGCATTTCCATTTGGAAACCCAAGAGCACCTCAAATGCCCCATGTCCAAAATAAAACTCATGATCATCTTACCTATAAAACCATTTTTGTTCATTTTTCTATACTGTAATTGGATCTTTGACTCACCTTGTTTTACAGTTGAGGAGCCTAAATGTTATTTTTGAAACCTCCATTTTCTTTTACCTCCATATCCATTTAATCACAAAATTATGTAAATTCTACCTCCTAAATATCACTCAATTCTATCTATCTTTTCTATATGCATCAATTCTGGCCTAGTCCATACACTCAGAGTTATGACAATAGTCTCCCACTAACTCTACCAGAATCCACTCAGGCCTGCTCCAGATGGAGTGATATATTTAAAACAGATCACTGATCTCACTATTCTACACCTTTAAAAACTTTTACAGTCTCTCCAATGCCATGCAAAGCACACATTATTTAAAGTTTATACTAGAAGCAAATAACTGTACAATGCACTGTAGCTAATTCCTCATCAAGGTATACAGCCATGAAATCTATAACAATGACAACAAAACAACAACCAAAATATCCAGCTAGGAGCCACATACTATTCTAAGTACTTTACATTCACTGAATAGTTTCATCTTTTCAACAGTCCTAAAAGGTAAATATTTTTTTCATATCCATTTCGTAGATAAAAATACTGAGTCACAGAGAGTGAGAAGTAATCTGAAAAGATTATACACGATGAAGGGTCAGAGGCAGGATTATAACGCAGACATTCTGGTTGCAGGTTCACAGTCTAGACAATGACACTATTCTTAATAATATAACAATTCTAACCACTTCACAAAATATACACCAAGATTTTTATTTCACTGAACTTTTCTTACCACATTTACAGTGATAACTAGTGTAAAAACATTGGAAGAAAACAATGGTCTTCATTTACTAGCATTTAACAAACATTTAATATTTTCAATCAAATGTGTGTTACAATAATGCCCCTTCTGACATGTTTGGACATGAGAGGGAGTAGGTTCACCCAGCTAACTATGAAACAGAATGCATCTAGAAAGAGTGGGAGAGCCAGGCTAAAGGCAAAAAGTGCTTCCACGGCATCAAGGAGATTAAATGCATTAGTGAAAAAGAAATTCATAAAGGTATACTTTTGTTGTAAATAACCATCAAAAACAATACAAGCAGTGCTGAAACTTAGTGAGCATTTACTATAAACAAAAAATTGAGTGGAGCCCTTTATGTGTCCTAATTAATTTGCTTCCTAAAGAAACTCTATTTGTAATAAATATCATTACCTGTAATTCACAAGTGAGTCAACTGAGACTCAAGACCACAGAGCAAGAAAACCAGGCCTGGAATTTGGGTTCAACTTGCTTAAGCTCTAGTGATCATAAAATAAAATTTTAAAAATTTAACATACTACTTCTTATAAAGTAAAATAAGATAAAATAATAAAAAATAAATAATAAAATAATAAAATTAAAATAAAATAAAGAAGCATACTTATGCAAACATAGGTCAGATCTCTCCAGGTCCTGGTCAATGGTAAGTCTGCCTTGCCAAGAAACAACTGAGAAATACATGAGAAAATCTTCAGAGCCTCAAAAAAACAGGAGCTGGGTTTATTTATATAGTTGCCCTATTTGCCTGCTCTGCTCTTTGCCTCTGCTGTGCTCTGAGAATTTGGTAATTGGTTTTTAAAGCAAGAAGTTGTTCTTTAGCAAAAGGCTCTTGGTCCAACCTTTACATAGATTAATTTTTTAAGCCTTCACAGCTTATTCTTCAAACACTACTCTCCAGCACTGCCTGAAGAAGGCAATCACTTAAGGCCCTCAACAAACAGCCAGTATTGGAAAGTGTAATCGGTTGAACAACAATAACAGAAAGGAAAAACATGGTTGAATTCAAATAGAAGTTGAATTAGAAGTTGACCTTTACTCTTCCTGACCTCTGAGGAACTTGCCTAAAAATAATTTATTTTGGTGCATATCAGTATTCCTGAATCAGAGACCACCCTTCTGGGGTACAGACAGTAGAAGAAATTAAATGTTGTCTGAAGACACCTTTACAGTAACAGCTTCTGACACAAGTCTTCTTGTAGAATTCTTCTCAGGATCTGCCTGACCATAGCTTCTCTCTCAGACATATCTGTGATGTCTGATGAGATGTCTCTCATCAGAGACATCTTTCACACATATGAAACATTAAATTTCCAAAACCAATAGGAATTTAGAAAGAACAAAATTATCTGGTTGTGGAGAAAAATAACACTGCATAATATTAGGGGGATTTGTAAAAAAAACAAAAGCAAAAAAAAAAAAAACCTTTCTTTTCCTTCAGATGGATTGACTATAAAGCATTCTCAGACTCAGTGATGAGGCATATGCCAAGACTTCAACGACCATTCCTTCATGATCAGTGGAGCATGATGTGGTAAATAAGAGCTTGATCAAAATTTCTTCTGCACTTTGTAGTGGAAAGGAGTGTAACCTGAGTATGCAGGCCACAGTTCACAACCCCATTCTAAATTCAAGTCATAAAAGAAATGGAGATGGTTTCTAGGTAGGTTGCAAGAGCATCTAAAGTACCTCAACATGGTCTATAGAAGATAACAGAATTCTGTTCCACTATTGCTATTACAAAATAAGACCCATTTTACTGATAGTAGAAATTTTTTAGTTAGGCTAAAATACTCTAAAAATAAACCCACAACTCTAATGTCTCAAACATAATAGTTGCTTATTTCTTTTTCAGTGAAAAGTAGGTGATGCCGGCAGGTAGCTCTTATCTGCACAGTGAAATGGGGTCCAAACTTCCTCCATTCTGCCATTCCTAGAACCCAGTCAGTGCCTAGATCCTACCAGAAGAGGGGAACAAAGAAGACACCAACTTTTTCAGGGTCATAGCCCAGAAAAGGCACACAGCAATTCCATTTCATTTAATTAATGAAAGTTACATGCATAATCCATATATCTAGATGCCAAAGGGGCAGAGAACTCTAGTCTCTGTCTGAGCAGTTGCCATTCAACCATGCTTCTGTGGGCACAGAAAAGGAAAAAGGATTCTGATGGACACTTAGTCAACTCCATCACAAATCAACAAGAGTACAAACAAGTTCAGCTTAACTGACAACAGAAAGTTAATAATTTAGGTTCCAATGACCAATCATTCAAAAATCAATGTAAAAATATCAGGAAAATAGCAAACACAATTTTAAAATTGAAAGAATCAAAGTGTTCTCATAGAAGAGAACTAAAAATTCAATCTTGGATCAATGATCAATAATTATGGTATTTTATGCTAGAGGAACAGAGGAACCAGTACATAACAGGAGCTTCAGGTAGACCCAGTATAATTGAAGGCTCTGTGTATTTCCAGCTGTGTGAGCTTGAAGCAGTAAGCTAAGTTATCTCTTGGTTGCCTGTTCTCTAAAATGCAGTTAATATCACCTATCTACATGACTTTCAGTAATTTATTAATATATAAAAAGAATTTAGCAGGGTTTATGGTACAAAGAAAGCCAGTGCCAGTATTATTTTTGTGACATAGTTTAAATTTAGAGGTTACCATAACATATTCAAAGCCAAGTTCATTATCTTCTACTGCAACTCTTTTCTGGTTCTTTGCCTCAGAGATGCTTCTATTATTAGAAAAACAACTGTACCTCGACTGAAACCTTTGTAGCCAGCTTCGATTGCCTCTCTATCCAAATTCCAGGTATATAAACAGCCATCATGTGACCATCCAATCTTCCTAATTCACATTTCTGTTATGTTTTTTTATTAGTTTCAACTTCCCTACTAGGAGCCTTTTTATCCATCAGTGGCAGATCACCTTGAAAGACAGTAAGAGAAAAGTAGTTCAAACTATATTCTATTCTGTGTAGTTAACACCATTCCAATAAAAATTTTCAAATTCACCTAATTTTGTGAGATATGTGGATTTTTATTAGAAAAAGAGAGAGTATGCAAGTGAGGGAGAGGGGCAGACAGAAGAGGGGAGAGAGGGAGAGAGGGGAGGAGAGAGGGCAGAGAGAGGGAGAGAAGGAGAGAGAATATGAATCTCAATCAGGGTCCATGCTCAGGATGGAACCGGACACAGGGCTAGATCCCATGACCCTGAGATCATGATCTGAGCTGAAAACAAGAGTCTGATTCTCAACTGACTGAGCCACCCAGGCACCCCTACATGTGTAGATTTTAAATCAAGGCTTAATTCAAACTGTTTTCTCAGATTTTAACAAATCACAGTAGAAATTCCAAAGCACGGGATATTAACTGGTCTAGCATTTTTAAATGATTGTCATTTAAAAGCAAGTACATAAAATCATTTTACATCTTTGCTTAAACACACACAGACAAAAAACTCACTTATATTACCTAGCATAAAGGCAACTCCTGCCATATTGAAACACCATAAATCTTATTTCCAAGTACCTATAACATTTCTTTCATCATTGAACCATCTGATTTCTTTAGCAAATCTGACATGTTTCTATTACCTTTTTCTGATTGTTTGTCCAAACTAAGGACTTCTCAAATGAATTATCATCATCACCTAATTTGTCTCCATGTTTCCTGTATTTCCTTGGCATACTAATTTACTTTTTCAATTGGGCAACATTTGAATAAATAATGCAGCATGGCACCTAAAATGATAGCTGGAGGAAAAAGATTATTTTCTCAAACTCCTTCCTTTTACACCATTTAATCTGAGCTGTTCCATGACCATTTTACTTACTGAGTGTGGAAAAACTTTTAATAGGTGTAAAGTATGGGCTTTAGAATCTGATAGACCTATTATTTGCCCTTGACGCTACAAATTATTGCCTACGTTAACCTGGATGTGTTAGTTAACTTCAAGACTTACTTTACTTACCCTTAAAATGGGAATATGGCATCATGCCCTTAAAATTACTATGGAGTTTAGATAGGCTAGCTTTTAAATTCCTTGAAATCAAATACCGAGTCTTGATCATTCAATCACTCACTGTTCCCAAAGCCTAAAACAATGTCCTACACATGATAAGCAGTCGATAAACCATAAGTCAGTGTTATTCCTAATAAAATGTTACAAAAAATAAGAAACTCTGGAGTAGTCAAATATTGTACTAGATAAAAGTAAACACTTATGTGCCACAAATAATAGATTTTATTAAGATCACAGAAGCAGTGAACAAATAACAAAACCATCAAGCTAAAAAATCAACCCTCAATGAGTCACTAATCTTTAAAGGGGGGGGGGGAAACTCCTAAGGTGCTAAATTTAGTGTTAGTACATGACTAAATAACTTATCTAGCCCTAAGATACAGAAAACCCTCAATGTCCTAAGGAAAATAACTTCAGGAAAAGGGAAGGAGAAAAAAGCAAAATTTGACCTCTCTGTTCAAAGTCAGAACAAAAGTGAATCTCTAGTATTTCCAGTTTGAAGGTGTGGGGAAGCTGGTGAGAATTAGTCTCCAAATGAATAACCTAAGGCATGAGATCCTTTCTGAGAGGTTTCTGTTGCAAAACAGGCTTCTAGACACCTTCATTTTGACTGTGTGGCCATTATACTAGAAATAGGACAATATTAGTAAAATCCTCTTTAACTACATATGCACTGAGATCATCAAAATGTTGTAAAGGCCCAACAGCACCATCTGCTTATTTTCATTGATCCCTGAACTAACTTATTCTATTCACATGCAATGGTTACTTAATCAACATCTCGGTTTAAAACAGAAATTGGTCTTTTTCACTTCTGTTCTTTGGAACTGCATGTTTCCATAAAACAATACGGTATACTTTAATTTTTACTGCATGACATGACACATTCAGCTCCAATGACTTGTACTGAATTACTCAAATTATAAACAGCAGTTCCAAGGCACAAATGCAACCTGGGTCTGGTCACATTTTTGTATTGTAAAACACAGAGGAGAAATGGCAAGGGAACAACCGCTGTGCAGTGTCTCATGGAGCTTTGTTTTCAGTCAGTGTCACAAAGTGAGTCATGTATTCAGCATGGCTCCTTTTAAACCAGCTGAGCAAGAGCTTACCATGAAGGTGTGCTATAGTTCTAGCAGACTCAGTAAGTTGTGTATCAACATTTCCTATTTTTTGGTACCTCAGCACTTTGTAGCTCCTTTTCCAAGAGATAACTTTAATATGCATCAAAGAGTGTAGCCCTGCAGTTCTGTTCCTTCTTGAGTCTGTGCTCATCAGAATGTCTAACTGAACAGCAGAAGCCAGGACTGGGGAAAAAAAAAAAAAAGTAGAAGAAACATGTCTGAGAAGAAACAAAAGATGGGCTTGTTTGGGTTATTGTTCCTTCCTCCAACTATGATCCTTTGTAATGCTGAAAAAGGGGCAAGTATCTTGGAAGCACATTTATAGGGTATAGGACTTTGGAACCTACATATTCTGCCGGAAAGGCCTGGTAAGACAAAACCCTGTGGTGCCAAATCACAACACTCAAACCCACAAGTCCAGGTACTAGGAAACTGTAGCCAAGGTCCCACATCTTTTAACGACTTAAGGAACAATTGCTTTATAATCATTAAGGGAGGCAAGAGGGAGTTGAAATATATTTGCATTTATATACATAAATCAGTTATTTGAAAAGTCTTACTAGTGTAACCCAGACATCTCAAAGTCCTCTGACCTTTGGGGGTCCCATTTGCAATATTCAGATAAGGTGAATCCATTCCATGAACAGCGGGGGAAACATCCAATATTTTCATGGTCTCTCAAGGGGCTTATATTCCTCTTTATTCATTTATAATGTAGCTTCATTGGTAACTACTACTATTATCCTCTTACCGTTTCTCCTTTATGACTGATTTCCTATTCCAGGATAGAGTAGGCAGTGTAGCACATGGAAAAATAAAGTTGAGGGAAGATCAAGGTGCTGCTCTGCTCTGTGACGTATTAACACACTCATATAATTAAAGGTAGATCAAATTGATGAGTTTAATGTCCTGGCAGGAAATTCCTCATAGTTGGGTATTATTAGCTGTGTATTAGGATTTCTGATTTATAATATTTATTACCAATTGCCTTATCTAACCTTATCAAACAAAAATATGCAGCGTTAGTGCAATTTTTAAATTTGTTTAATGAGTTTACTTCAGAGGTTGTGGATACAGTTTTCCAAGGGTCTCAAAAGAAAGATCAGAGTGCATATTTAAAATACTATTTTTTTAACCTTAGCACTTAGCTTGTCCCATTTTAGAACTGTGGAGAGTAACAACCAGACATATTAAGTATCTAGCTCAAAATCACAGATGGAATTGAAAGCCAGTTTTAAAAGATGTTCTCCTGACTGGTAGATTATTTCTTGGCTGGGCAGATGGCCCTAGCTTTCTGAACCAAGATCCTAGATGTCTACCTCCCTTCCAGAACTTACATTTCACTGAGCCCAACAAGTATTTCAAATTCTTCTTTCAGGCACTGATTCTCAATCAGATTAAAGCAAGGAAAGATACTAATACAAAAGTCCCTTCAGAGGAGTGTCTTCTTACAATGCTTGGGTACAGTTGAGTGACATCTTGACTTTCAGCCATATGACCTTTCTACAAAGTCTCAGAAAATTAAATTCATGTAATGATACTATAGGGAAAGGTTGCTACAGAGATGATAGTGTTTCATAATGAGAATTATTTTTACACCAAGATACTCAGAGTCTTCATTCTTTTACTACTCTAGGGGTAAAAAATAATGCCTTGAAATTTCTAGGTGGAAAGAGAAGACAGGCTTTACTTTTTTTTTGTTATTATTATTGTTGTTGTTTTAATATACTCAATGAAATAAAGTTGATTGATACATTCTAAGAAATTAATCTGAATTGAAAATGTATTTAAAAATAGTTATATTATCTAGATATGTTTCCAATTTAGAAGTCCATCTTCCCATCAATCTTCCCTTCAAAAACTTTCAAGGTAAATGAATAGCAGTATGTAAATTTTAGGTATACAATGTATTATATTTGGTTCAATTAGTTAATGTTACTAATAGCTACTTTTTTTCTTTTTTGTGTTTTCTGTATGCTAAATTGTGAGCTAAGCACTTTAAAGCAATTATCTCTAATCCCTACAGCAATTTTTTTAAGGGATGAGCTTAATAAATACGTGCATGTTTTCAGTTACCATACCATACCCTTTTTCATCCAAAGGGAGAGAGCACAAACACTAGGCTAGCCATTGAGCATACTATCATTTACCTGACCACAGTAATAACCCAAGAAGTATCAATAAGATAATGGCTTAGGCCTTTGAGAGCAACAATTCTTCTGGACTTTCTATTGTGGGGATACACATCTGGAAATGACAGAGACCTCCTTGACTGATAAGATAGAGTATGAGAATGACGCCGAGTAGGAAACAACAAAGCAAACAGGTAAAAAGAGAAACACTGCTCCAGCAACACCTGTTGAACCTCTGCACTGAACTATACCTAAAGCCAAACTACCCTTGGATTTCAGTTACATGGCCAATTCTCTTGCTGGTCAGTGTAGTTAGATTTAGATTTCTTTCACTTGTAGCCAAACCAAGCCCAACCAAACTTTATAAGTGAATCCCATTTTACAGTTGAGAAAAGTGAGACTTGGAGATGCAAAATAAATAACTCAAGGTCATCTAAATAGTTGGTGAAGTCAACGTTTTAAAACTAGAGTCTCTAAACCTGATAGTCATGTGCTAGAAGTTGGCATGAGAGCCTGTTTACTGCCCTTGAAGACATATATAATTAGAGTTTGTGTTCCTCTAGCTGGCCACAATATGTCACCTGTGCTCTAAATCTGGGTCCTCCTTACTAACCATGGAGCACAGTTCTGAGCCTGTGGCTGAGACCAGCACACTGAAACTAACCAGAATGCCCAATATCCAATCTTGAGCACTGCGTTAAACAATGGGTGTAAGAGAAAAAGCAGATGATGAAGAAGAAAGACAAACCCTGCCCTCAAGGAGCAGTGAATTAAAGATCGTACAGAGAGACACATGAATAAGTAATTACAATATAATGTGATAAGTATTGTATCAGTGTTGTTTATGCACAGTGATCTATAAAAGCAAGAGCAAAGTGTGAAAAGTTATCAAGCAAATGTGAGAAAATTCCCCAAAAGATAAGACTTAAAATGAGAATTAAAAGAATAGAAACTTGCCCATTATAGAAAGTAGAAAGAATATTCCTGATCAAGAACATATTTTCAAAGACACACAGAGTCAGAGTCAGATAGAGTCAGAAAATGGATTTTGATGAGCATCAAATCCATGAATCTAATTTCATTAGTACTGACTGCTTTTGCATTATTCTTCAAACTTAATAAATCAGTCCTTTAATCCCAGTGCTTTTGTTATTCTTCTAGGATGCTTTCAGGTCAATCTATTTTACTCAGTTCAACAAATATTTATTGAGCACTTTTTATACACCAGATTCCATGCCAGGAGATATGTTTGGGCAGGTGTGGTGCCCAGGCAGAAGGAGTTACTGGGGAACAGTGTTGAGTGATGGGGTGTGCACTCATCAATGTCCAGGTCTTCAAAGACTCTATATAGAGGGAAGATAGATACAGATGAATAATCTCCATACAAAAAGGTAAGTATCCATTTTTTGCTGTAAAGGCATAAAGAAAGGGCTCAGAGGAAGCTACCCAGAGATGAGGACTTCTGAGCTAAATATTGAAGGAAGAGTTAGAATGAGACTGACTGAAAAAAATGATGACAAGTGTCTTCCAGGTTGAAGAAATGACTTGAGCAAATACAGATGGAGGGAAACTACACAGAGTATGCAAAAAGAAAATCAAAATGTGGTGATATTTCAGCAAAAAGTATATGACAGAACATGGCTGGAGAGATAGAGAGAGACTGGGTCATGGAAGGATAAAAGACCTAAAAGTTTATTCCACAGGCCATGAGGAACCATCCAAGTGTTTTAAGC
>NC_043705.1:96693264-96694578 GCF_006229205.1 Suricata suricatta | reverse complement strand
GAAGAAATGACTTGAGCAAATACAGATGGAGGGAAACTACACAGAGTATGCAAAAAGAAAATCAAAATGTGGTGATATTTCAGCAAAAAGTATATGACAGAACATGGCTGGAGAGATAGAGAGAGACTGGGTCATGGAAGGATAAAAGACCTAAAAGTTTATTCCACAGGCCATGAGGAACCATCCAAGTGTTTTAAGCAGAAGTATGACTATGCTATCTGGTTTTAGCTGCATTGGAAAATGGAGGAAAGGAAGGAGGAAGTGAAGACTAAGTCATTAGTAAGAAGGCTAGTGCAAAATTAATATGTACTAGGTGCATTTTTAAACCAAGTTTAAGCAACAGCTACAATTCAGGAGCATTCAGACTCGATTCTCTCTTAGCCAAGGTATTGCTAAGAGCTGTCAAAATCCTTTGTCCTCTTCAGATTATAAAAGCAAGGTGATTGTGCACTTCACTGTATAGGTAATAGATGAAAGTCATACATAAGGTAGCTGTTAAAGAAGCCTCTCCATCTTTAAATATTCCTCTACAGAAAAATAGATTCTACTTAGGTCTTCCTTTGTGAGCCGAATCAAACAAAATATTGTTGGCAAGGAAACAAATTATACAGTTCATTGCTCAAACCAATCCAATAAAATCAATTTGTTTGGATGGCCTTTTATTATAACAGCTCAGAGGTAAATGCCAAATCCAGATCATTTCAGAGTTGTGCTGGAATGGATCTTGAAAGTGCATTTATCCTGTGGGGTTTTTTTCATTGTGATTTTTTTTTTCTAGAGGTGTTTCAGTACATAGCCTACAATCACCACTATAGTAAATGAGAAAAGCAATTCCAGGGATAGGATCTTTCCCACTTATACTGTTCAAACTAACTGAAGTTTTCAGAGTTAGTATGTACTAGGAGGTGAGGAAAAATTGGCTTTATGGAGTAGTTTAAATGTTTAGAAATTCTCTATGAAGCCCAATATAAATTTTATATTTGAAAGTAATCTGATTTCACATAATGAAATCATCCTCTTAAATTATTCTATGCTATAGAGCTTATTAAAGAAATAGTGGTGGGGCACCTGGGTGGCTCAGTAGGTTAAGCCTCCAACTTTGTCTCAGATAGTGACCTCATGGCTTTGAGATTCGAGCTCCGCGTTGGACTCTGTGCTGACAGCTCAGAGCCTGGAGCCTGATTCGGATTCTGCGTCCCTCTTTTGCTCTGCCCCTCCCTAACTCATGCTTGCTTGCGCTCTCACTCTCTCTCTCTCTCTCTCTCTCTCTCTCTCTCTCTCTCTCTCTCTCTCTCTCTCTCTCTCTCTCTCTCT
>NC_043705.1:96691474-96693164 GCF_006229205.1 Suricata suricatta | reverse complement strand
CACACACACACACACACACACACACACACACACACACAATGGAATACTACACAGCAATGAGAAAGAATGAAATCTGTAGATTTGTAGAAATGTGGATGGAACTTGAGGGTATTATATTAAGTGAAATAAGTCAGGCAGAGAAAGACAGATACCATATGTTTTCACTTATATGTGGAACAGGAGAAAGTTAAAAGAGGACCATGGGGGAGGGTAAGGGGAAAATAGCTGGGAAGAGGGAGGGAGGCAAACAGAGACTCTTGAGTACTGAGAATAAACTAAGGGCTTTTGGGGGTGGGGAGAAGGGGCATGTAGGGCATGGAGGAGGAGGACACTTTTTGGTATGAGTCTGGGTGTTATATGGAAACCAACTTGACAATAAACCATAAAAGAAAAATAAATAAAAGTAAATAAAAATTGACAGAGCAAAAAAAAAGAAAATAAATTATTTACTGGTATTTACTTAATTATGATTAATTAAATGCTTAAATAAAATTTACTTGTGAAGTTTTTATTTATTAAATATTCATTCGATGTTTACTATTTATTGTTTGACATATAATGTACCTAATGATCTTGAGGTATGGGTGAGGAATTTAGAAAACAATGTTATCGTAGTATTTGTTTATTATTGTTTGTCTTTAGCAAGGAACTTCAGGAAAAAGGTCAGATAATTATTAGTGTGCAAGTGTGAATAAAAGGGGAGCATGAATAAAAGGGAAATAGAATTTCAGAAAATTTCAGGTTTGGAAGAGGCTATTGTTTCTCATTTCTAGTGGGTAAAAGATAATACTGAGAGGGGCTGTGCTTTACAAATGCAAATGAAAACTCCCAAGACTTGTTTTGGCCATTGCTTCGTGAGGGGAAGTAACACATGTAGTTGTTAAACTCTCTCTTCCTCAGTTCTGTGGTCATGGAAGGCTGTCTCAAAATGGAACTTCCATCAGCCTGAGTCATGGAGACACTACTTGGGCAGAAGTCCCTTGCCAGTATAGATAGAACATAATCTGTACTGTCCTGATTGAAAGAGTCAACTCCATTAAGAATTCAGAAAGAAATCCTGAAAGTGATTTTTTATGGTTATGCTTGTGAAAGCATGGGCTATAATCTCATCCTTGAACAAATCACCATAAAAGAATAAAGTATGCTGAGTGGTTTAGGGACAGGCCTTAAGACTCTCTGGGAGATGAGAGTAGAAGGGTATCCATCAGATCAAACTTGATGTGAGGAAAAATCTTGGTTTTCACAAAGTCTGGCATTTAATGGATGTTCTGTTCATTGGTGTGGCTGAAAAGATGGATAGTAAAATCAATATCTATCTGATCCACCAATAATTTCATGCCATTTGTATCACCAACATTTGGCTCCTCAATAGTTCTATTTTTCTTTGTTTTTTACAGGATATACCAATACCCTTCTAACTTTTTTTCTTGCTTGAGAAAAATTAAATTAGTTTTCATTCACTGTTAATGTGACAAACTAACTTAAGTCATAATCTGAATTCTTGAATTAAAGTGCATCAAATTCGATAAATATGCTATAATGATAAATAGTGATGACTCCTACTGTTTCTTTAAAACATTTTTAAATTATTATTTCTGAGAGAGAGAGAGAGAGAAAGAGAGAGAGAGAGATTGAGAGAGAGAGAGAGAGAGAGAGAGAGAGAGAGAGAGAGAGAGAGAGAGAGAGAGAG
>NC_043705.1:96540628-96691374 GCF_006229205.1 Suricata suricatta | reverse complement strand
TATATATATATATATATATATATATATACCACATCTTCTTGATCCATTCATCAGTTGATGGACATTTAGGCTCTTTCCATGATTTGGCTATTATTGACAGCGCTGCTATGAACATTGGGGTACATGTTTCCCTATGCATCAGCACACCTGTATCACTTGGGTAAACTCCTAGCAGTGCTATTGCTGGGTCATAGGGAAGTTCTATTCTTAATTTTTTGAGGAACCTCTACACTGTTTTTCAGAGGGGCTGTACCAGTTTACATTCTCATCAACAGTGTAGGAGCATGCCCATTTCTCCACATCATGGCGAGCATCTATAGTCTCCTGATTTATTCATGTTAGCCACTCTGACCAGCGTAAGGTGGTCTCAGTGTGGTTTTTATTTTTATTTCCCTGATAATGAGTGATGCTAAGCATCGTTTCCTGTGTTGGCCATCTGGATATCCTCTGTGGAGAATTGTCGGTTCACATCTTCTGCCCATTTCGTCACTGAATTTGTCTTTCAGGTGTGGCGTTTGGTGAGTTCCTTATAGATTATGGATACTAGCCCTTTATCTGATATGTCATTTGCAACTATCTTTTCCCATTCCATCTGTTGCCCATTAGTTTTATGGGTTATTTTCTTTGCCATGAAGAAGCTTTTTATCTTGACAAGGTCCCAATAGTTCATTTTGTCTCTTGATTCCCTTGCCTTTGGGGATGTGTCCAGTAAGAAATTGCTGTGGCTGAGGGCATGGAGGTTGTTTCATGCTTTCTCCTCGAGGGTTTTGATGATTTCCTGTCTCACATTCAGGTCCTTCATCCATTTTGATTATTTTTGTGTATGGTGTAAGGAAGTGGTCTAGTTTCATTCTTCTGCATGTTGCTGTCCAGTTCTCCCAGCACCATCTTTTAAAGAGGCTGTCTTTTTTCCATTGGATACTACTTCCTGCTTTGTCAAAGATTACTTGGCCATATAATTGTGGGCCCAATTCTGAGTTCTCTATTCTATTCCATTGGTCTATGTCTCTGTTTTTTTTTTTTTTTTGCCAATACTATATGTCTTGATGATTACAGCTTTATAGTATAGGCTAACGTCTGTGATTATGATACCCCCCCCCATTACAGTTTTCTTTTTCAATATTGCTTTGGCTATTCAGGGTCTTTTGTGATTCCAAACAAATTTTAGGATTGTTTGTTCTGGTTTTGAGAAGAACGCTGGTGCAATTTTGATTGGAATTGCATTGAATGTGTAGATTGCTTTGGTTAGTATTGACATTTTAACAATATTTTTTTCCTCCAATCCATAAGCATGGAATTTTATCCTTTTTTGTGTGTGCCTTCTTCAGTTTCCTTCATAAGTTTTCTATAGTTGTCATCATACAGATCTTATATATCTTTGGTTAGGTTTATTGCTAGGTATTTTATGGTTTTAGGTGCAATTGTGAATGGGATCAGTTTCTTGATTTCTCTTTCTGTTGCTTCATTTTTGGCGTATAAAAATGGCACTGATTTCTGTTCGTTGATTTTGTACCCTGTTGCTTTGCTGAATTCATGGATCTGTTCTAGTAGGCTTCTGGTGGAGTCAGTCGGGTTTTCCATGTAGAGTATTATGTCATCTGCAGAAACAAAGTTTGGCTCTATCTTTGCCAAATCTGATACCTTTAATATTCTTTTGTTGTCTGATTGCTGATGCTAGGACTTCCAGCACTATGTTAAAGAACAGTGGTGATAGTGGACATCCCTGTCATGTTCCTGATCTCAGGGAGAAAGCACTCAGTTTTCCCCATTGAGGATGATATTAGCTGTGGGCTTTTCATAAATGGCTTTTATGATGTTTAAGTAAGATCCTTCTATCCTGGCTTTCTCGAGGGTCTTTATTGAAAAGGATGCTGTATTTTGTCAAATGCTTTTTCTGCATCTGTTGACAGGATCATATGATTTTTATCTTTTCTTTTGTTAATGTGATGTATCACATTGATGGATTTGTGAATATTGAACCAGCCCTGTAACCCAGGAATGAATCCCACTTTATCATGATAGATAATTCTTTTTATATGCTATTGAATTCAATTTCCAAATATCTTGTTCAGTATTTTTGCATCCATATTCATCAGGGATATTAGACTATAGTTCTCTCTCTCTGTCTCTCTTTTTTTTTTTTTCCCCTGGGTCTCTGTCTGGTTTGGGAATCAAAGTGATGCTGGCTTCATAAAATGAATCCAGAAGTTTTTCTTCCGTTTCTACTTTTTGGAATAGCTTGAGAAGAATGGGTATTAACTCTACTTTAAATGTCTGGTAGAATTCCCCAAGGAATCCATCTGGCCCTGGGCTCTTATTTATTGAGATATTTTTGGTAACTGATTCAATTTCTTCAGTAGTTATGGCTCTGTTCAGATTTTCTATTTCTTCCCATTTGAATTTTAATAGTGCATGTGTGTTTAGGAATTTGTCCATTTCTTCTAGGTTGTCCAGTTTGTTGGCATATAATTTTTCATAGTATTCCCTGATAAGTGCTTATATTTATGAGGGATTGGTGCAATAAATCCATTTTCACTCATGATTTTGTCTATTTGGGTGCTCTCTCTTTTCTTTTTGAGAAGCCTATCTAGAGGGTTATCAATTTTGTTTACTTTTTTATAAAACCAACTCTTGGTTTCATTAATCTGTTCAACTGCTCTTTTGGGAAACTATATTGTTTATTTCTGCCCTGATCTTTATTATTTCTCTTCTTCTGCTGGATTTGGGGTGTTTTTGCTTCTCTGCTTCTAGTTCCTTTAAGTGTGCTGTTAGATTTTGTATTTGCACTTTTTCTAGTTTCTTGAAGTAGGCCTGGATTGCAGTGTACTTTCCTCTTAGGACTGCCTTTGCTGCATCCCAAAGAGTTTGGATTGTTGTATTTTAATTTTCATTTGTTTCCATATATTTTTAAATTTCTTCTCTAATTGCCTGATTGGTCCATTTATTCTTTAGTAAGGTGTTCATTAACCTCCATGTTTTTGGAGGTTCTCTAGACTTTTTGCTGTGATTGATTTCAATTTTCCTAACAGTGTGTCTTAAGTGTGCATGGTATGATCTCAATTCTTTTATATTTGTGTAGGGCTGCTCTATGACCTAGTATGTGGTCTACTTTGGAGAATTTGCCATGTGCACTCAAGAAGAAAGTGAACTCCATAGCCTCAGGATGTAGAATTCTAAATATATTTGTCAAATCCATCTGGTCTAATGTGTAATTCAGGTCCATTGTTTCTTTGCTGATTTTCTATCTAGCTGATCTATCCATTGCTGTAAGTGGAGTATTAAAGTCAACTGCCATTAGTACATTCTTATCAATAAGATTGTTTCTGTTTAGAATTTATTGTTTTATATATTTGGGTGTTTCCGACATTTATAATTTTTAGCTCTTCCTGATGGAAAGATCCTGTAATTATTATATAATGTCTTCTTCATCTCTTGTCACTGCCTTTAAAGTCCAGTTTGTCTGACATAAGTATGGCTCCTTCAGCTTTCTTGTGACTTCCAGTTGCATGATAGATATTTCTCCATCCCCATACTTTCAATATGAAGGTGTCTTCAGGTTTAAGATGAGTGTCTTATAGACAGCAAATAGATGGATCTTGTTTTTTTAATCATTCTGATACTCTATGTCTTTTGATTGGAGCATTTAGTCCAATTACATTCAACGTTATTATTGAAAAGATATGGGTTTAGAGTCATTGTGTTCTCTGTAGCATTCATGCTTGTAGTGGTGTCTCTGATACCTTGATACTTACAACATTTCCCTCATAGAGACCCCCTTAGAATTTCTTGTAGGGCTGGTTTAGTGGTGATGAATTTCTTCAATTTTTGCTTATTTGGGAAAACCTTTATCTCTCCTTCTATTCTGAATGACAGGCTTGTTGTATAAAGGATTCTTAGCTGCAGATTTTTTCTGTTCATCACATTGAAGATTTCCTGCCATTCCTTTCTGGCTTGCCAAGTTTCAGTAGATAGGTCTGCAACTACTCTGATAGGTTTCCCTTTGTATGTTAGGGCCATTTTATCCCTAGCTGCTCTCAGAATTCTATCTTTAACCTTATATTTTGCTAGTTTTACTATGATATGTCATGCAGAAGATCAATTCAAATTACATCTGAGTGGAGAATTCTCTGTGCCTCTTGGATTTCAATG
The DNA here is from genome assembly GCF_006229205.1 of Suricata suricatta. Lineage (NCBI taxonomy): Eukaryota > Metazoa > Chordata > Mammalia > Carnivora > Herpestidae > Suricata > Suricata suricatta. The sequence continues at coordinate 96,687,225 of NC_043705.1, read as the reverse complement.
TCTGTTTCCTTCCCCAGATTGGGGAAGTTCTCAGCTATAATTTGTCCAAGTACCCCTTCAACCCAATTTTCTCTAATTCTTCTGGGATTCCTATGATAAGGATATTGTTCTGATTGATTGCATCACTCAGTTCTCAAATTCTCCTTTCATGCTCCTGGATCAATTTATCTTTATCTCAGCTTCCTCTTTTTCTATAATGTGTCTTCTAATTCATGTATTCTCCTCTCTGCGTCTTCATTCCGTGCAGTGGTCACCTCCATTTTATTATGCACCTAATTTATAGCATTTTCAAATTCATCACAACTATTTTAAGGTCCATAATTTTTGTAGCAATAGCTTCTCTGGTGTCTTCCATGCCTTTTTCAAGCCCAGAGATTAATTTTATGACTATTCTTCTAAATTCTTGGTCAATTATGTTGCTTATATCTGTTTTGAGCAATTCTTTAGCTGTCATTTCTTCCTGGAATTTCTTTAGAGCAGAATTCTTCCATTTCATCATTTTGGCTAGCTTTATGTCTCTTATAAGCTTTAAAATCTTGTGATGCGCTCTGCACCTGGAAGTACTGCTGTATTAAAGGAGGCTCATTGACTGTCCAGGGCCTGTCCATTTGGGAAGTGTTCTTTTAATGGTGTCCCTTGGTCTCTCTTCCTGTGCTTTTGGTTATTTTATTTCCCTATTCATAGTGATATTTGGGACTTTCCACCATATGTATTTTCGCTTGTTTCTTGAGGTAGCCCTCAATTACATAAAGCCAGAAAATTACTGCAATCAATATTTCAACACCATGGACAATCCCCCTATCATGTGGTCAAAAGATGGAGGTAATTCAATAGTTCAGCAGTCCATCCAGTGCTGCGACAATCATCCTCCAGGTCCACATCGCACCCTGCGGTGCCTGGCAGGCTGCAGCTTCATAACAATTTAACCTGTATTACACATTTGATGTATATTTGTTACAGCAAATTACTAAAATGAAAGGGCTTAAAGCAATCCAAATTTATTCTCTTTTGGTTTTGACTACAAAAAGTCTGACACAGGTTTCACCAAACTAAAATCAAGGTATCAGCAATGTTCTGTTCCTTTCTGGAGACTGTTGGGGAAAATCTGTTTCCTGCCATTTCCAGCTTTTATTGGCTGCCCACATTACTTGGCTTACGGCCCTCTTCAGAACCAGCAATACTGCCTCCCTCTGACTCTTCTTATATAGTCATATCTCTCTCTGACTAGCAGCAAAATGTTTTCCAGTGTTAAGAATTCATAATTAGATTGAGCTCATCCAGATAATCCAGGATATTCTCCCTATCTCAAGACCTTTACCTTAACCACATCCAAAAATTTTCTTTGGAGTATCAGGAAATGACTGTGTTTTTGTGGGGGAGGGGGAAGATTATTCTTACACTACAGTGTTCCTGAGTCTTTGGGATGTTTCCAAGTGTAAGGATGTAGGTCTGAACCAAACTGATTCTAATCATTAGACAATAGAAGGGCACACATTGCTCAAGGCAGGAGGGACCACCCTTGTAACACCCAATCAGGAAAGGCCAGCTAACACCCTTAACATTTCTAAGGGCAGGTCTAGAGATAGAAGCTACACCTTATGTGTGGGTCCTGGGTCCTGGGTCCACTCTGTAATTAGTTAACACTCTAAATGTTGTGACTGGGTCTCGCCAAAAGTAACAAATAATCTAGGCAATGTGAATGGTTAAACCCGCTGTCTATAATATTGTATAATAATGATTGGACCAGTATACCTGTGTCACAATTTCCTGTAACTCCTCCCCCTCCCAAGCCCATAAAGGCCCTACCCCGCCTTTGTTTGGGGCTCTCAGCATAGATCCACTGTGCTGGTAAAGTCTGTGAGCCTGAGTTTAGGCCTGGCCATCCTAAATCCATAATAAAGCCGTTTGCTTTTGCATGCGTGACTCAGTCTCCCTGGTGGTCTCTGGTTTTGGGGACGATAATGAAAATCTGGGCATAACACAAGACCTTATACAGTAGACAAAATTACACAAATACAGGTATAAGAAAACTTAGCTCTTTACTTAGACAACCATATTGTAAAAATAACACCAAAGTTTAAGGAAGTTGTCTTTACATTAAACTAGTTTTATGTGATTCTAAAATAATAGGCATAGTATGAGATCTCCATAGGGTTATCAGAAAAATTACTGTGAAACTCCTTGGTAAGAGTAGCATAGACTTTTATTTATTTATTTTCAATTTTTTTAATGTTTATTTATTTCTGAGAGAGAGAGAGCACAAGCAGGGGAGGGGCAGAGAGAGAGAAGGAGACACAGAAGCAGAAGCTTCCAGGCTGTCAGCATTGAGCCCAATGCAGGGCTCAGGCCCATAATTGTGAGATCATAACCTGAGCTGAGGTAGAGGCTTAACCAACTGAGCCACTCAGGCATGTGGAGTAGGATAGACTTTTAAAATCTCACATTACATAAACCACTGTTCTGTCCATTTGTCATATTGACAGTCTATTAGAATTACTTAAAAGTAGATGCATTTTTTATTAATATATTATTATAATTAGCATGGTCACACAGAGGTTTTATCTCCTAGAAAATAAAGAATTGAGTCTATATAGTTAGCTGTCCTTTTTGAGAAATTTGCCTAATTTATTTTCCAGGGATAGGCTGTATAATTTTTTTTTAATTTGCTACTTGATACATGTGCAGGAATTTATCATTCTATCCCATATAAAAGAGTTCCCAGATTTCAAGACTACTTGTCTTAATTTATAACTCTGTGTTTGTTTCATTGTATACGCAGATAAAAGAAAAACACTTTTATAATATGTAAATACCCAGTGTATATAATAATTTTTTAAAAATCATATCTGTATAAACAAACATATCACATATATACACATGCACACTATGTATGTGTGTGAGCATGTGTGGCATATCTGCCTACTTATGAAATCCAATTCAAAACAAAGAGTGCTATTTAAAATATTTAACAGCTGGGGGTGCCTGGGTAGCTCAGTTGGTCAAGCATCCAACTTCTGCTCAGGTCATGATGTTGCAGTCCATGGATTCAAGCCCAGAGTCAGGCTCTGTGCTGACAGCTATAAACTTATGTACTTATTAAATATATATTACTAGCCCTAACAACAATGTTTAGCATTTATTTCAATTACTTGATTGGAAAGACACTACAAAATGGGGTGAACTGTGCTAAATACCTATCCAAAATAATAGACAAGCCATGACATGTATAAGCAATGGAATTATGAACATACCTACTTAGGCAAATACTCTCTTCTTTCCAGTTTTTCATAAGCCATATAGAGAAAAACAGGTGAAGAACTAGTAGGGGCTTAAAAGCTTAATAAATGGCATAATTTAGATTTAAGGCACATAATCCTATTTCAAAGTTCACGCAGTCAGCGTCCATATTTTCGAGAATTTTAAAATGCACACAAGACATATATCCACCGTTATGACCCAGCTAAAATAACATATTTTAGAAATATATTATCCAAAGTGACTGGGTCTTCTAGAGAATGCACTAGTTGAGGAAAATAGTGGTTTTTTTTATTCTTTTGGTACTATGACTAAGTGACTATTAAAAATAATAGGCATACTAATTAGTAGATTTAGGAAAGATTAGTTTCTCCAATTTAGCCTTGGATCCTAGCAATTTATCTACCCATTCATTTAATGAAAAGGTATCTATCACAAGTACTGGAAATTAAAGAATGAAGAAAGTAAATGTACTTTTCCTGAAATTCTGCTTGCCTTTTGATATCGGACTCCAGACTCCTCCAGGTTATTTCTTACTAATGCTTAAGAACTCTGTTTAAGGGTCATATTTTCTAGAAAGCGTATCTTGATCCCTCAAGAATGAAAGAGGCCATTTTTATGTTTCCATAATATTCCCCACTTAGTTCTTTTGTAACATTTTTACCATGGTTATCTTCATGCCTAAATTGTCCCTGCCCTATGCAATTACTATACCATTCACCATAGTGTTCTCAAAATGCCAAAAATGTGTTCAAATAACCAGATCTCTATAAATATATACTAATTGAATTAATGTGGAATAATCCCAGGGTGGTACCTCTACTTTACAAATAATTCTTTAATAAGTCAAACAAACAGACATAGGTACTGCTGGATTATACCGATTATCATAAATACAGACTGCAATGAAAGCACAAAGGAGGTGTAATTAACAGGATTTGGGTGAGCTATGGTCATCTCAAGGGTTTGCTTAGCTAAAAGGCTAAGCATCTAAAAGGCTAAGTAGTAAGTAATGGAAAAATGATCAGTGCTTCCTAAGCAATTGCATTTCTTGGACCTTACCAAAATTATCATAGTTTTTTCCTGTTTTTCCTCCTGTCAAATCATTATGGAATGCCCTACTCTGAAAGGCAGACAAGAACAGAAGTTCTCTCCATTTCAAGTTAATCAATGTTTTACTGTAAATTTGGAAGAATAAGTAGATAAATCTCCCACACAAAGAGCTAAATGACTAAAAGAAGCTTATCAACTGTCATTTCCATCAGAGTGCCCCAAATTTACATTCTGGCACTCTTGTTATTATGGAAGGGAAAAGACACCAACTTGGAACAAAGATCAAGAGAAACACAGACTGAAATGGAATTGGTTTTTGTAACTTTTCTTCAGAACAGATAGCTACAGGCAGAAATTAGAAATTTACATTAAAATTCAGAGAGAATGACCTGTATTGGTTAAAAGAATTTGGCTTCGTGAACAGCTGAAAATGTCCTCTCCTCCTCCCATAAAGTTTAAATGTTTCCCTTTCTTCTTACACATAAAACTCCAATTAATGATAATGGAAATTATCTACACACAATGGGGGAGAAATTGACCTATTATCTGTGCAGTTCTAATAATAATGAAAGAAAATTAATCCTTAATTAGCTAGCACTGCAGTTGGAAGTATTTTATAAATGCCTTTAAATGCCTTTGACTTTATTTGTGTACAATCTTCTTCCATTATGAAGTAATGTTAAACAAATCTATCATAAGTTGAAAATATTGTAAGTTAGAAGTGCATTTGATATACATAACTTACTGAACATAACCTAGTTTAGACTAGCCTGCTTTAAACATGCTCAGAGCACTTACATTAGTCTACACTTGGGCAAAATCATCTAACCCAAAGCCTATTTTACAGGACAATGTTGAATATCTCATGTAACTTACTGAATGCCATAGTGAATGTGAAAAACCCAACGGCTCTACAGGTATAGGATGGTAAGTCTATGGGTGGTTTGCTCTCATGAGAGCACAGCTGATGGGGAGATGTGGCTCACTGTCCCTGCCCAGCTTTAAGATAAAGCATCACACCACTAATCACTAGCCCAGGAAAAGACTAAAATTCAAAAGTCAAAGCACAGTTTCTACTGAAAGTATAGAGCTTTTCCACAATCCTAAAGCTGAAAAATCATAAGTCAAACAATTATAAAAAGGGGACTGTCTGCACATAGAGAGGCAGTATTTCATGGCCATTTCTGATATACAACTAGAAGTCCCCATTTTTCTTATTTTAAAATATGGAGATTTATGAGAGAATTTTTTTTTAAAAATCATTTCTTGTAGTTATCATAGGAGCTTCCTGTGCTAAAAAATATTTTCTCCATCAGGAGAAAATCTGCTTGACCGAGCTTGGGCTTAATAAAGTTATTAGATATGGCACCAGGGCAAAATTCCTAAAAAATTTTGTTTAGTTAGACTTGATTAAAATTAAAAACTCTTTTGAGAGAATGCAAAAAGAAGCCACGAACTGAGAAAATCTTTGAAAGCCACATACTTGATAAAGAATTAAATTTAAAAATAGCCAAATTTTTACAAATCTTAATTACAATTTTTAAAAAATAGCCAAAAGGTCAGAACAGATGTCTCACTAAAGATATACTGATAGCAAATAAGCATATAAAAAAAATGTCCGACATGATTTGTCATTAGAAAAAGGCCATCATTTGTCATTAGGAAAACACAAAGTAAAACAACGCAGAGACACCACCATATACCTATTATAATGACTAAAGTCCAAAACACTGACAACTCTAATTTGTGTGAAGCAACAGGAACTCTTATTTGTTGCTAGTGGAAATACAAATGGTACATCCACTTTGGAAGATTGGCAATTTTTATAAAGTTAAGTAAAGTCTTACCATCCAACTCAGCAATCATACTTTTAGGTTTCTACCTAATTGAGTTGAGATTTATGTCCACAGAATACTTTCATATGAATATTTACAGAAGCTTTATTCATAATTTTCAAAAACAGGAAGCAATCAAGACACCTCTCAATAGGCGAAAGGATGAACAAACTGTGCTACCTTTATACAATTGAATACTATTCAGCAATAATAATGAAAGAGCTATTAAACCATGCACAGACATTGATGAATCATATATACACATTGCTAAGTGAAGGAGCCAGTCTAAAAAGGTTACATTCTATATATTTCCATTTATATGACATTGGGAAAGGCAAACCTATAGATATGGTAAAAAGATCAGTGATTGGTAGGGAATCGAATGGGTGAGGCACAGAGGATTTTTTAGAGCAGTGAAATTACTCTGGGTAGCAATATAGTGGTGGATACATGGTATTATGCCATGTGTTTGACAATACCCAGAGAATCCTACATCTTCAACTTTAATATATACAAATTTAAAAAAAAGAGAAAAGTGAGGAGCCTAAAATGGCATAGTGATGTTGATGAAAGTATCTGACTGTACTATAAATGTATGACACAATCTCACTGAACAGGGAGGAAGGAAAGGTGCTACCCTAAATAATTTTGGAAACAATAGAGATTATGAGACTAAAGACAAAAGGAATCATACATGAGCACCATACTGTGGTTGGTACAGTGGTTTCCCATAGGATTAACAATCCTAAAAACATAGTACGTGTATACTGGGACTGAATGAAGAAATACATGGATGACACGTGGTAGGTGCCAGGTTTCTCGTTGCTGGAGTGAACTGTTACAGATAAGCAAGGGAGGAAGGCTAAAATAATCTACTCAATGTGGAATAAAAGTCAGAATCATCAGCATGAATTCATGTTTAGTTTAATAATGATACAAATGAAGATTGATATTGATACAGATACAAATATTTCCTGATGTGTGTACAAACACAGGTTGGTATACATGCCCCTATTTCCTGGCTCTATTTGCTAAGAGAGCCTAGAAGCAATGACACGCCACAGCAAAGAGGCCCTTTCTGTCCTAAATCCAATCATATGGCACTCATCACTTTACAGTATCCCATGTAGTCACTGTGTGTTTCACCATCTGTCCCTGACTTCAAGATTGTATATAGAGGATTCACATCTCTTCTAACCAGTAGGTTCAGTAGGATGGTTAAAGGAAACACATAATTATATCCAAGAGGAAAATACCCTATGATATTAAAATTTAAGGACATAAAGCTAAGGCATTATTCATCTATTCAGTTCTTCTATGACTTTCTATTGAATGCCTACTATTCTGGGAACCGTCTTAAGTACTAGAGATACATAAAGGAACCAAAAAGTGAAGCCTCATCATAGGGGAAATTAGTTTATTGTAAAGAGAAAGAAAATTAAAAACAAAAAGCAATGTAATGGCACCAAGATAGTAAAATCATGAGAAATATTAAAAAGCAAATAAATTAGAGTGATGTATAGAAGAAATTTAAGTTAAGACTGCTTTAGAAAAGGGAAAGTCTCTCTGAGATTACATTTATGTCTGAAATTGAAAGAGTTAAAAGAGTAACATTTATTCTATGATTAACACGTGAAAACTTTAGACAGAAAGCAGGGGAAGCAGGTGCACACGAGTTGTTCAATGACAAGGGAAGCCTGTATAGCTAAACCATAGAGAGACGGTTAGCATGGTATCAGAAGTGACACACAGTGTCCTAAAGAAAAGCACTGAAACTGGGGATTTGTTTAGTTTATGTTTTAATATTACAACTCTGTGCTCTCTACAAAGTAAATTGTTGTAGACCAAAACTGTAAGTAAAAGGATCAGTTCGGATACTGCTTGAAGGGTCCAGTGATTACCATACAAAGTTGGACCAGTGTGGGACTCCTAAAAAGCATCCCAAAGATTTCACTATGCCTCTCCTAGAGAGATACCACACATATAACTTTTCTTGATTCCCTCCAAGTTCTGCATCTTACGTTTAACCTTCTGTTAAAGCCAGTTCCGATTCTTACGGGCATATAGAATGCCTCCTCTACTTCAGCAGAGGCTTGTGTTCAGCGAGGGAATGAGTGCCTTCCCATGAGCTCTCCCAATCTAATAGAAGAAAATGACAGCGTATGATGAAAATCTGAGGATCTGCTGTGTGCACCACAAGATAAGATTCCCACTGGTTTCTCTCAAACCTACCTCCTTCACACTTCACAGGATACATATAGAATTTGACAGTCAATCCCTATTAGTTAGGATCTTTAGTATCTCCTTTCTAAACCCTATTTACCTCTTTTCTTTCCTGTATGAAAACTTATTTTTTTTCTTTCAATCTGAACAGTTTACACTGATGTTCCTCTCCTGTCTGTAAGGAGAGTTGAGGCTTCGTATGGGATTTAGACACACTTTTAGTGGGCAGAGCTGAAGATAAGGATGCAATCTAAGCAAGGCTGTTTAATTTTCTTTTAATAAAAGCTTCAGATGAGAAGCAAAAAGCTCAAAGACTTACATTTATTCTCTTTGCTAGAAGATGTGATGAAAGCAAATAAATTTAAACATATATTTTGCTTTAAATATTTTAAAGCACTTGCACTTGAAGATAAAGTAAAACCTTCCACGTGCCAGTGAGATTCTAATAATTTAATTTTGATTTTTCCAGAACTTGCTTTCTTCTCTTAAACAACATTGAAGGACACCAGTTCAGATCAATAGTACCACACTTGCCTAAACAAATCTGGGTCAAGCATCATTGTGCTCTAATCTCCACTTTCTCACATTTATTCTACATGTTTCAAGTGTAAGAATTATATTCTTTACTGTTGATTTTCCTCAAAAGTCAATGACAGGGGGAGGTGTTTTTTAAATGACAGCATAATAAAGACATATATGATAAACTAATTTGGAAAGTTTGCAGAAAGAGATTCATGGCACCCATTAATCATCTTTATAAGATGATTTATAAAAAATGATCCGAATTTCTTAAGCAGCAGTATATTTATTTCAAAAAATATATATCCTAAATTCAAATATGTGAAATGAGAGATGGAGAGGAAAAGTCTAATTAGAAAATCTAACTATGCCACAGCAGACTTAGGAACTAAATTTTAAGCAGTAAGGATAAAATTTAAGATGCAAAATTTTAAATTACTCACATGGAAAATAAAGATGTATTTCTCTAGATATAAATGTATGAGGGGCTTTCTGCTTCCAGGATTTTGATGGGCTAGAATCCCTGAAGAGGTGTATAACTAGCATACAACTGTCCTTGAGGAAGTTAAAGGCTATTTCCAAAGAAAGGAGAGGAGGAGAGAGGAAGAGACAGCTGACATCTGTGAACAGTAAATGATGCAAGTTGTTGTTAGGACTAAATGCCAGTCAGAGGAGGAAGAAAAGACCAAGCTTTAGCTCCACAAGAGAGGGAGGCACATCCAGAGACCTTCTTTAAAAGAGCTAAAGTGAGGATGCGGTAGAGTCCCTCTTTAAGGAATGTGGTGATACCCTCAAGACAAAGGAAGGCAACCTGCCTATGGGTGAGTGCACGACATTCCTCATGTATGTTACAAAGGTAACATAGACTGCCCATTCTGACTGTATGTTACCATATATGGGAGACAAAGCAACAAAAACTGTATGAAAGACAACCCCCCCCCACTGCTCTTGGGGCTCAGCCTTTTGGGGTCTTAGATTGCTAAGCCAGTGCTGGCACAAATAAAGCTGCTTCCTGGAAAGAAAGCCTCAGTATCCTGACTCTTTGTGTGTGACTCACTGATACAGGGATTCCTGGGTAGCTCAGTTGGTAGGTTTTGGATCAGGTCATGATCTCACAGTCACTGGGTTCAGGTTCCATGATGTCAGGCTCCACGTTCACAGCAGGAAGCCTGCCTAGGATTCTGTGTCCTTTCTCTCTCCCTCCCTCTCTCTCACTCTCTCTCCCTCTCTCCCTCTCAAAATAAATAGATTAACTTAAAAAAAAAAAGCTAAAGAGGTCCCAGGGTAGTATCAGTTCCTCATTAGAAGCAATTGCAAATACTCTGAAAAGAAAATATGTACCTAATTTAGATATAGGATTTTCAAAGATTAGGCTCAGTATATGGGCTAACATTAAAAAATAATGTACAGGTGGAGGGGGCAAGATGGTAAACTTTGTCTGGCCCATCTATCAAACTGAGAAGGACATTACTCTTATCTGTAAGAGTGTGAGGAGAAAATACAGATGCTAAAAAGAAGACAACCTCAAAGATGCCTGAGTGAGGGCGAACTGGGGAGATTGGGAAACGGGTCAGCCCAAGAGGTACAGGGGAGGTGGGAGCCCGAGGCCAATACAGGGAAAGTGCACGGAGCCCCTGAGAGACAAAGGGAAAAGAAAGAGAAACTGAACACTCTCATAGTAATGTCTCTAGAGATGAGATAAAGAACTTAAGCCAGGACTGAGAGAAAAACTCTCACCCCATATACGACTGATGCGTTCAAGGAGAGAAACTTGTCCAATATAGCGGGCGAATTCTTCCTTGGGCTCTGTGGCATCAGCACTGACCTGGGATGGTGCCAGAAAAAAAAAAAAAACAGCCCCCTCCCCTTGTGCAGTCCTGGCTGGGAGGCAGGCGGCTGCTGGCAGGAGCACACCTCACCTCCAGCAGCAACAGCGTGAATCTTGGGTGGCACCAGGATAAACAGCCCCCACCCCTACAGGATCCGGGCAGAGAGCTGGCAGAGGCTGCAGGAGCACACCTTGCCTCCAGAAGCAGCAGCAGCAGCAGTGTGAATCCCAAGAGAAACAGCTCCCTCCCCCTATGAGATCAGAGCTAAGAAGTCGGCCACCAAAGCAAGTGCATCTCATCTGTGGTAGCATTAAAGTGCATGGACTAGGATTTTGAAGGGAGTCAGGCCTGGAAAATACAGCTTGGCTAGCCCACACGGCACAAGGCGATCAGACTCATAAGAGTGGCTTGCAGCACTTAGTTCAGGCAGAGCTTGCAGTGCCCGCCATTCTTTTCTCTGCAACCACCAAGGTGGGACATCTGAGAGCCACCCTTGAGACCTAACTATACCAAAACATGCCTATCCGTGAGAGGAAGCTGCTGCTTTTTTGTAATTATTTTTTATTATTATTATTATTTCTTTTACTCTTAATTTTTTTTTAATTTTTACTCTTTATTTTCCTTTTTCCTTTCTCCTTTTTTATTTCCTCTTGCCATCTACATATATTCTACCTTACCTCATCCTGATCTCTCCCCTCCACTGGCTATACAGTTATAGAGACTGTCCTTCATTGTCTCTGTCCCCCTTTATTTTCTTCTTCTCTTTTCTGTTCTTCTCTTTCTTCTCCCTTCCTTTTCTTTTCTTTCTTTCCCATTTTAATTTGTTTGTTTGTTTGACTTGTTTGTGCATTTGCATGCTTCTGTTCCCTGTGTTTTTGTCTGTTTTCCTTTTCAAAGCTATCCTAAGAAACAAGCCAAAGTACACATGACAGAGAGTCCCAAATATCACTGAGTAGGGAAATAGAATAATCAAAGGCACAACAAGAGAAACTGAGAGACACCATTAAAAGAAGACTTCCTGAAACGACAGGCCCTGGACAGTCAATAAGACTCCTCTAACAGAACAATACTAACAGGTGCACAGTGCACAATAAGCTTTTAAAACTGACAAGAGACAGAAAGCTAACCAAAATGACAAAACCAAAGAACTCTCCCCTAAAGAAATTCCAGGAAGAAGTCACAACCACAGAACTGCTCAAAACAGATCTAAGCAACATAACTGAACAAGAATTTAGAACAACTGTCATAAAATTAATCGCTGGGCTTGAAAACAGCATCAGAGAAGCTACTGATATAATGACTAGGGACTTTCAAAATAGATGTGACAGGTTTAATAAAGCTATAAATGAGGTGAAATAAAATGGAGGGGGCCACGTCATGGACAGAAGAGGCAGAGAGAGGAATAGGTGAATTAGAAGACACAGTTATAGCAAAAGAGGAAGCTGAGAAAAAAAGAGAGAAATTGATCCAGGAACAGGAAAGGAGATTTGAGACCTGAGTGATACAATCAAAAAGAACAATATCCATATCATAGGAATTCCTGAAGAAGAAGAAGAAAGAGAAAAAGGTCAGGAAGGAGTGGTAGATCAAATTATAACTGACAATGTCCTGAATCTGGGGAAAGAAATAGACATTCAAATTCAAGAGGCACAAAGAACCCCCTTAAGACATAACTGGAATCAACCTTCAGCATGATATATCATATTGAAACTGGCAAAATATAAAGATAAAGAGAGAATTTTAAAAGCAGCTAGGGATAAAAGGGCCCTAAAATACAAAGGGAAACCTATCAGAGTGGTAACAGGCCTATCTAATGAAACTTGGCAGGCCAGGAAGGAATGGCAAAAAATCTTCAATGTAATGAACAGAAAAAACATGCAGCCAAGAATCCTTTATCCAGCAAACCTGTCAGTCATATAAAATAGGAGAGATAAAGATGTTCCCAAATAAACAAAAATTGAGAGAATTGATCACCACCAAACCAATGCGACAAGAAATCCTAAGAGGGATGTTATGAGAGAAATTTTGCAAAGAATTCAAGGTGCCAGAGACATCACTACAAACATGAATTCTATGGAGAACACAATGACTCTAAACCCATATTTTTCAATAATAAACTGAATGTAAATGGATTGAATGCTCCAACAAAATGACACAAGGTGGCAGAATGGATAAAAAAAAAAAACAATATCAATCTATTTGCTGTCTACAAGACACTCATTTTAGACCTGAAGACACCTTCATATTGAAAGTAAAGGGATGGAAAAATATCTATCATGCGACTGGAAGCCAAAAGAAAGCTGGAGTAGCCATACTTATATCAGACAAACTGGACTTTAAAGGAAAGGCAGTAACAAGAGATGACGAAGACATTATATAATAATTAGAGGATCTCTCCATCAGGAAGAGCTAACAATTATAAACATCTATGCACCAAATTGGGAACACCCAAATACATAAAATAATTAATCACAAACAGAAACAATCTTATTGATAAGAATGTGTTAATAGCAGGGGACTTTAATACTCAACTTAGAGCAATGGATAGATCAACCAGACAGAAAAATCACTAAAGAAACAATGGATCTTAACAACACATTGGAACAGATGGAATTGATAGATATATGTAGAGCTCTGCATTCTGAAGTTAGGAAATTCACTTTCCTCTTGAGTGCACATGGCACATTCTCTGAAATAGATCACACACTGGTGCATAAAGCAGCCCTCCATAAATATAAACCAATGGAGATCATACCATGTACACTTTCAGATCACAATGCAATGAAACTTGAAATTAACCATAGGAAAAATTCTGGAAAACCTCCAAAAGTGTGGATGTTAAAAACCACCCAACGAAAGAATGAGTGGGCTAATCAGGCAATTAGAGAAGAATTTAAAAATATATGGAAACAAATAAAAATGAAAATACAACAATTCAAACTCTCTGGGACGCAGAAAAGGCAGTCCTAAGAGGAAAGTTTATTGCAATCCAGGTTATATCAACAAACTAGAAAAAGTGCAAATTCAAAATCTAACAGAGCACCTACTGGAACTAGAAGGGGAGCAGCAAGAGCACCCCAAACCCAGCAGAAGAAGAGAAATAAAGATCAGGGCAAAAATAAACAATATAGAATCAAAAAAAATAGTTGAGCATATCAATGAAACCAAGAGTTGGTTTTTTGAAAAAATAAACAAAATTGATAAACCTCTAGCCAGGCTCCTTAGAAAGAAAAGACAGAACACCCACATAGACAAAATCATGAATGAAAATGGATCTATTACAACCAATCCTTAGAAATACAAGCAATCATTGAAGATTACTATGAAAAACTAGTTGCCAACATACCGGACAATCTAGAAGAAATGGACAAATTCCTAAAGATACATGTACTACCAAAATTCAAATGAGAAGAGATAGAAAGTATGAACAGACCAATAAACAGTGAGGAAATTGAATCCATTGTCAAAAATCTCCCAACGAATAAAAGCCCAGGGACAGATGGCTTCCCAGGGGAATTCTACTAGACATTTAAAGCAGAGCTAATATCCACTCTTCTCAAGCTATTCCAAAAAATAGAAATAGAAGGAAAACTTCCAAACTCATTCTATGAAGCCAGCATCACCTTGATTCCCAAACCAGATAGAGACCCAGCAAAAAAAGAGAACTACAGACCAATATCCTTAATGAATACAGATGTAAAAATACTCAATAAGATACTAGCAAATCGAGTTCAACAGCATATAAAAAGAATTATCCATCATGATCAAGTGGGATTCATTCCTGGGTTATAGGGCTGGTTCAATATTCACAAATCCATCAATGTGATCCATCACGTTAACAAAAGAAAAGATAAAACCCATATGATCCTGTCGATAGATGCAGAAAAAGCATTTTACAAAATACAGCACCCTTTCTTAAGAAAAACCCTTGAGAATGATGGAATAGATGGAACTTACTTAAACATTACAAAAGCAATTTATGAAAATCCCACAGCTAATATCATCCTCAATGGGGAAAAACTGAGAGCTTTCCCCCTGAGATCAGGAACACGACAGGGGTGTCCACTCTCACACTGTTGTTTAACATAGTGCTAGAAGTCCTAGCATCAGCAATCAGACAACAAAAGGAAATAAAATGCATCAGAATTGGCAAAGAAGAAGTCAAACTTTCACTTTTTGCAGGTGACATGTTACTATACATGGAAAACCCCATCGACTCCAGCAGAAGCCTTCTAGAATTGATCAATGAATTCAGTAAAGTTGCAGGGTACAAAATCAATATACAGATATCAGTTCCATTTCTATATGCCAATAATGAAGCAATGGAAAGAGAAATCAAGAAACTGATCCCATTCATAATTGCACCAAAACCATAAAATAACTATGGATAAACCTAACCATGGATGTAAAAGACATATGATGAAAACCATAGAAAATATGAAAGAAACTGAAGAAGACTCCAAAAATGGAAAAATATTCCATTCTCATGGAATGTTTAAGAATAAACATTATTAAAATGTCATTATTATATAAGGCAATCTACACATTCTATGCAATCCCCATCAAAATTGCACCAGCATTTTTCTCAAAGCTAGAACAAATTATCCTAAAATTTGTATGGAACCACAAAAGACCCCAAATAGCCACTTATATTGAAGAAGAAAACCAAAACAGGAGGCATCACAATCCCAGACTTTAGCCTCTACTGCAAAGCTGTCATCATCAAGATAGTATGGTATTGGCACAAAAACAGACACATAGACCAATGGAATCAAATAGAGAACCCAGAACTGGGCCCACAAATGTTCAGCCAATTAATTTTTGACAAAGCAGGAAAGAGTATCCGATGGAAACAAGACTACCTCTTTAGCAGGTGGTGCTGGGAGAACTGGACAGCAACATGCAGAAGAATGAAACTAAACCAGTTTGTTATACCATACACAAAAATAAACCCAAAATGGCTGAAGGACCTGAATGTGAGACAGGAATCTGTTGGGGCCCATCCAGCCAAAAAGCCTGCGAAGGTGATTCTACTGTGATGGCAAAGCCTCCGGGGGGAGCATATGTAATCGCAAAGTCCCTAGCTTTGTCTAGGAAGGTGCTACCCTGGATAACAGTTGGCCCTCCCCCCATTTGAGGATCAGGACTAAAAGAACATAGGTCCTGGGAGACTGGGGTACAGTGCTGTGTGTCCTTTGGGACCCTGCTTCCCCCTACTTGAGTATGTGTGTGCTTGACTGCTTGACCTAAATGAATCATTGACTGGGGTTAGTTCTCCTATTATTCATACCTCATGGTGATTGTGGTTTCAGTAAATGGGCAGATTTTCTAATTGAAACTTCCTCCCTGGTTAGAAGCACCTTACTCACAGACTATTGTTTGAACCTTTAAAGAAAAATAGCCTTGTCATAAGCTTCAGTTAGTATTACACTATATATGCAAAATAAGACCCCCACTGATGTATTTTGAGTGACAAATTATGTTTCTTGATCTTCTGTATTGTACCTCATTCCTGTCTTTGGTTTTCTGTTCTCTCTTCCGTGAAAACAATGATCTCTTCTGAAACATGAGATTCCTAAGAAGTTGCAAACAATGTAATCATTAAAAGAAAGATGTAATCACCTATGGTATATAAGACACCAAATTTCACAGTAAAGAGTGGTCTCTTCCACCATTCATGTTGTCTGTGTTCTTTCTTGTAGATATTTCACCGACACCAACACCCTACTCAGGGACTCTTAGACTCTGGTCCGTGGGCTGGTCCCCCGCAGGAATCTATCAAAACCCTCGAGGAGAAAGTAGGAAACAGCCTTCTTGACCTCCACCACAGCAATTTCCTACTCAACACATCCCCAAAGGCAAGGGAAATGAAAGCAGAACTGAACTCTTGGGACCTCATCAAGATAAAAAGCTTCTGCAAGGCAAAGGAAACAATCAAGAAAACTAATAGGCAACCGACAGAATGGGAAAAGCTAGTTGCAAATGACATATCAGATAAAGGGCTAGTATCCAAAATCTACAAGGAACTCACCAAACTCCACACCTGAAAAATGAATAATCCAGTGAAGAAATGGGCAGAAGACATAAACAGACACTTCTCCAAAGAGGACATCCAGATGTCCTATTGACACATAAAACGATGCTCAGCATCACTCATCATCAGGGAAATACAAATCAAAATCACACTCAGATAGCACCTCACACTGGTCAGAGTGGCTAAAATGAACAAATCAGGAGACTATAGATGCTGACGAGGATGTGGAGAAACGGGCACCCTCCTACACTGTTGGTGGGAATGTAAACTGGTGCAGCCGCTCTGGAAAACAGTGTGGAGGTTCCTCAAAAAACTATTAGTAGATCTCCCCTATGACCCAGAAATAGCATTGCTAGGGATTTACCCAAGGGATACAGAAGTGCTAATGCGTAGGGGCACATGTACCCCAATGTTCATAGTGGCACTTTCTACAATAGCCAAATCGTAGAATGAGCCTAAATGTCCCTCAACTGATAAATGCATCAAGAAGATGTGGTATATATATACAACGGAGTACTACATGGCAATGAGAAAGAATGAAATATGGCCATTTGTAGCAAAGTGGATGGACCTGGAGGGTGTCATGCTAAGCGAAATAAATCAGCCACAGAAGGACAGATACTATATGTTTGCACTCATAGGTCTAATAGGAAAAATCTAACAGAGGACCATAATGAGGGGAAGGGGTAAAGAGAGTTGGGGACAGAGAGGGTCACAAATCATGAGAGACTATTGAATGCTGAAAACAAACCGAAAGCTGAAGGGGGAGGGGGTGGGAGGTGGGGGGTGGTAATGGAGGAGGGCACTTGTGGGGAAGAGCACTGGGTGCTACATGGAAACCAATTTGACCATAAACTATTTAAAAATAATAATAATAATTAAAATAAAATCATAAATGCCAACATTTTGGGCCAAGAAAAAAAATAAATTAAAATAAGAAATAAGAAATAAAAAATAAAAAAATAATATACCAGAAAACAAAAGTTTTTATATGAGATTGACCAGAAACAAAAATATATAACAGTAAATGTTCCCAAATATTTAAGATTAACATTAAGTACAAATATTAATATTTTTATATTGCCAGTGTGAATATATAATAGTTATTATTGAAATATGTTTTAAAGGAGGAAATAACAAAGATGAAAAGCAAAAGGACACTATTAAGAATAACTAGGTAGGGGTGCCTAGGTGGCTCTGTCTGTTAAGCATCCAACTTGGCTCAGGTCATGATCTCACCATCTCTGAGTTCAGGCATCATGTCAGACTCGTCTGACAGCTCAGAGCCTGGAGCCTGCCTCGGATTCAGTGTCTCCCTCTTTCTCTGTCCCTTTCCCACTCACACTGTCTCTCTGTCTCTCTGTTTCTCTCTCTCCAAAATAAATAAACATTAAAAAAAGAAAGAATAACGAGGCATACCAAAAACAAGTAAACAAAAAAAGGTCAAAGGGAATTTCTATCACTTCAGAATATAAAAATTGAAATTTTAAAACAGTGGACAAATTAAAAAGTAGATTAGAAACCAACTAAAAAAACTACATAAAATATATACCTAAATAAATTGCCCAAAGTAGAACACTGAGAGACAAAATGAGAAATATGAAAGAGGTATTAAGAGAATTTGTAGAACAGAATAAGTTTCAATATATCCAGAGTTCCATCACAAAAGAAAAAAAATAGAGGGAGAAAATTGAAAAATAATAATGGTTAGGAACTTTTCAAAACTGAAGAAGGACATAATAGTAAAAATGTATCCAACACTATAGAAATCATGAGATCCCAAGTTAGACCTATTGTCATGATAGTAAAGGGCCCAAAAAAATAATAAAATATTAAACTTAATCAGAAAAAAGATTGAGGAGGAGCAAGAATAGAGTAACACCAGTCCTCTTAACAGCAATAGAACAAGAACACAAGAACATAATATGCTCAAAGAACTGAGAAGGAGAAAAGTCCTCTTAAGTCTGTATTCCCAGCAAAACTAGCTTTCATGGATAAGCTTAAAGTAAAATTGCTTTGGAATAAATAAAACAAAACAAAACAAAAAAATGTGATCTGTTTTACCACCTACAGAGCTTCACTACAGAAATTTCCATATATATACTGCCAAAAAAAAAAAAGGAACATAGTCTGTAAAGTCTGTGACAAAGATGAAAAATTTGAGTAAAAATATCCATGAATTATGGATATACTATACTCCTAGCATTTAGCGGGACCAACAATGCTTGAATTGTGTTAAAGGGAAATGGCAAGACCACTTTTAATGCTTGATGATAAAAGAAACATTACAATGTTTCATTTTAGTATTATTCATATCTAATTATCAGAATCTCAGCTTTTAAAAAAATTAATGTTTATCCATTTTTGAGAGAGAAGGAGAGACAGAGAGTGAGCGGAAAGGAGTAGAGAGAGAGGGAGACACAGAATCCGAAGCAGGCTCCAGCCTCTGAGCTGTCAGCCTAGAGCCCTACATAAGGCTCAAACTCATGAACCACAAGATCATGACCTGAGCCGAAGTTGCATGCTTAGCCAACTCAGCCACCCCAGGTGACCCTAGATTTGCAGTTTAAAAAAAAATTTACTTTTATCTTTATAACAGCAATTTATATTGACATCATTTGGAAAATATTAAAAACCACCTATTATAAAAATTACATAATTGCACTGCACCAAAAAATCTTTGACTATCAATCTATCATTTGGGGGGATACCAGTATTAAAATGTTTGTTTTATGTGTAACTACATATCTGAAAAATTAAATTGTGGTCATATTATACAAGTTATTTTACATCCAGTTTATTTTTTAATTATCCAAATATTTGTTATAGTCCTAAGTTACCTCCATGTCAGTGAAACATTTTCCAGTTTCTAAGGCTGCTTCATGTTCCAGCATTTGATGTATTACAGCTGATCTAATCAAGCATCTAACGTCCAACTCCTAGATTGCATCTAATGTTTGCTATTACAAATGATGCTGATATTTCTTGCCTTTATTGCTCTTTTTGCCAAGTAAACTATATTTCCTTTGGTTATACCTTTCTGAGAGTTTTAAAAGTCTCATATTTGGCTTATATCCAATTATGATTAATTTTTATTTTTTAGTAACTAGCACATATTGCTTCAATCCATATTTTTTTTAGAGAGAGAAAGCTTGTGCCCATGCACATGAACAAAAAAGAGGAAGACAGAGAGAGAAGGAGGGAGGGAGGGAGAGAGAGAGAGAGCGAGCGAGCGCACACTGAGCCTTAAGCAGGCTCCATGCTCAGCTGGGAGCCTGATGTCAGGCCTGATCCAAAAATCCTGGGATCATGACCTGAGCCAAAATCAAGAGTTGGGCGCTTAACCAACTGAGCCATCCAGATGCCCCCCTTTGAAATTTCTAATTTTCAAAGTGAAATCTTATCTTTTAAGTCCCTTTATTTATGTCATAATTTGGCACATTTTAAAACATGCAAACTCCCTCCTTCATGGCTTTGCTTAATAATGCAATTCTGAATTTGAGATACAAAGTTTACCTAAATTACTCTTTTTATTTTATAAAGTTTACTTTAAAATATTCTCACATTTGCATATGGTTTTTAAACCACCAGTCAGATGCTTATATATAACTGGTTCTAGCGCCCACCCTTGTCCTGCTGTACCCATTTCATGTTATTTACCACTGTAGAAAACTTGAAATCAAACTCTACTGAAATGTTTTTCACATATTATAAATTTCACTCCTTTCAAGTAATGATGCAGGGGGGTTTACTATATTTATAGATTGTGCATCCATTGCCACTATCTAATCCCAAAATATTTCCATCATTCCCCAAAGAAATCTCATATTTGTTAGCAGTCATTCCTTTTGCCCCTCCTCTCAGCCCCTGAAAAACACTAATGTGCTTTCTATTTCTTTGGTTTTTCTTATCTGAACATTTCCCATAAATGGAATCAAACAAGCAATAAAATGTATTGACTGAGGAATCAATCCCAATGTTATGCAATAAGTACTTATTCAATTACAGAATTCTATACTTATTTATTAATATAGTCCTAGTTTTCCATGATGACTTAAAGATCATCACCCTGTTTCACTTTATAAGTGAGGATAATTATGACTAGAAGATGAAATGACTGTGTTAGAACCACCCAGGGTAGGGATAACCCTGATCTCCTGATTGAAGTTTCCTTTTTTTTTTTTCCTCACTAAGCTACATGTATCCTATCCTGAGACCTGCAAAAGACACACCAGGACGTGACAAAAGTGGACCTGAATGAGTTCTCTTGCTAGATAATATGAAATTCATCAAACAAGGGAGAATCGGGAACATAGGAGTGTTAATTATACATGTTGGCAAACCAATCAATGCTATTGACTGCAAAGATCCTCAGCTCAGAGTCACTAAAAATTATTATCAAAATCATCTCTTTTCTTTTACATCTAAACAGTTTCTAGGAGCCTAATTTCTTTCATGTGTGCTTACTATATGGCATTTATTTTTAACTGTTATTTCAGACACCCTTTACTGTGTTGTGATTTGTTTTAGAGGCAAGATTGAGATGACCAGATCCTTGGCACTGTGACATATTCCTAGGTAGGGGATGGGGCTGGGAATAAGGGTGCTGTAGGTTGAGTATCTGAGACAGAGACATATAAAGTTGTATCTGAGTGGACTTTAAGCAACAGGCAAACACTGAAATATGAAAAAAATTAAAAGTGGTGAGAAAAAAAAACCCTGTTGCTATAGATATGAACTATTGAAAATTATGTGTTAATCCATACAGAATAAAGTCTTTATCTTAAGGCTCAGAGATTAATTCAACTTTCATTGGCAGCAATAAGCAATGTTTCTTTTGTATCCTTCTAGAAAGATTCATTAGTTTTTATTTTTAATTGGGCTTGTTTCCTTCCCTTCCCTTCCTTTCCCCTAATTTCCTTAACCATTCAGTCCTAAATCCATTAGATAGGGCAAAACAAATAGGTATTCACACACTGGGAAAGGAGGAACATGTTCACCCAGACATGGGTGGCCTAAGGTACCTCCAGAGATGCATGACTCCAAGCAGAGTACTGAGAACCTGAACAATTATAAGGAGGGCAAATCTGTAGACAGACAACCTAGTGTGGAATGAAAGTACCACAGCTCACACAGGATGAGAAGGTCATCCACAGGGTTGGGGGAAAGACTACGGTATACCCAATAAGTTATGGATTTATCATCAACTTGAGTAGAAGGAAAGAAAAGCAACCTTCTTTGGGTGTGGTCCAGAATAGTGTGAGCCCAAGGAGGGTGAGAAGGGCGTCTCTATAGTGTAAGCAGGCATCCAGGAGAGAGAAGTCAGAGCTGAGCAGAGTGAAGAGGGCATCGGCACACAGAAGAGGTGGCAATGGAAATAGAATATTGGTTGTATAGAAGGAATTAGTCAAATAAGTAAATACATAAGGATAATGCAAGCCAGTCTTCTCAGCTGCAGAGAATGCAGTTACAAATATGCAAAAGGAGAACTATTATGACCCATGTGGTAGAAGACTGAAATTGGAAGGATGGGGGGTGGTGCCTGCGTGGCTCAGTCAGTTAAGCATCTGACTTTGGCTCAGGTCATGATCTCATGGTTGGTGGGTTCGAGCCCTGTGTTGGGCTCTTGCTGACAGCTCAGAGCCAGGAGCCTGCTTCAGATTCTGTGTCTCCCTCTCTCTCTGCCCTTTCCCTGCTCATGCTCTGTCTGTCTGTCTCTCAAAAGTGAATAAACATTAAAAAAAAAAGAAATTGGAAGCATGGAGTGAATTTATGATTTCCAACGTATGGATATAGAAATAAGCAGAAAGGTAAACATTTTACATGTATATGTGCAATATATATCATGTTTACAGAGGTGGCCTAGGTTCAATGACACCCACAGGAATAATCATACTTAATGCCCAGCTTTTGGCTTCTAAATACCATTTTCCAACAAAAGGAAGTAGGATGCTCTAGAAATGACTGCTTCTAATACCAAGTCAGGGAAAATAGAAGAATGGCCAGGGATGTATTTTGGGGTCTAAGAGCAAACAAGTATTCAAGGAATGATTAAGCCATGCCAGAAGGACATAAGGGACAGCTTGAAGAGGCTCTTGTTGACGAAATTGAAGGCAATTTGGGTTCAAAATAATCAAAGTAATGGATTATAAGGCACTGACAAAAATAGGAAACCATGATTCCATAACTTGATGAGTAATGATTAAAAAATAAGGTCCCACAAGAATTTCAAAAGAAAAAATATAGTTGCTGACACACATGAACTTAAGGGATCAAAATGAGCATCATTAGTAGCATCACATCTTAAAAGAGTGTGCCACCTGACAGGACACAGGGAGAAGGACACACCATCACTTCTGAAATATTCCTCAAAAAGAGTCATAATTTAATGTAATCATGAGCAAGCAAAAGACAGAGACAAATTGGAGGGCATTTGAAAAAATAACTACACTCATCTTTAAAAGGCCAAGGTCATGAAATCCAGAAAAAAATCTGAAGAACTGTCCCCAAGTAAAGGAGAATAAAGATCCATGAACTAACTGCAGTGAAAAGTTCTAAGTTGGATCTTTTCATTATAAAAGATATTATCAGGACAACTGGTACAGGATTAGAATAGGATTAGAGGTTCAGAGGATGCTAATATATCTGTATTGTCATGCTTTTTATAGTTTATTATGATGAGGTAAGAGAATAGGGAATGTACTGCATGTAGGCCAATATTCTGGTTATTTAAAAGGATAAAAGACCATTTTCAAAACCAGAGGTATCACAGAAAAAATGCTGAAGTAATTCATTAAACACACACACATACATAAAACAGTAAACACACACTACATTATTAGGTGGTTAGGAAGTATCAGGTCAGGTGAGCCCCTGTCAAATGTTACAGAGAAAAAAAGTATTTGTAGCTTTCCTACAAATTTCAGATCACTTGAAAATACTGTAAAATTTCATTTTAAGAAAGGACCTGAATTATAGATAAACAATATTGTCCAGTTCTTTACATGACATACAGAAGCCAGCATATGACTTAAGGTATCAGAAATATCTCATTAGGCTCAGCAAGATTGTCATTTCTGATTTTTCACACCTAAGAGAAACAGAGCCATAAAATAATTGTGCCCCTTTGTCAGTTCTAAGGGAACATTTACTAACCAAAGCTCAGTTCTCTTTCTGCTTCTTGCATACAGTATTGTTGTGCATATTTGCCAAGTATCTCCTGAATCTAGACCCTAATACACTTTTTGGCACAGTATTAACATTATTAATGTCTAATGCAGTATCAACAGAAATATTAGCAATACATATCAGGCATTGCTCCCAGGGATAACATTCATGAATTCATTTAATTCACAGGGCAAGCCAATAAGATTATGCAATTATTGCATTCCCATTTTACAAATAAAAAAACTGATACACAGAGAAATAAAGCCATTTACTCAAGGTCATACAGCCTGTAAATCTCCAAGCTAGAATTTAAAGACAGAGGATTTGACTGTAGAGTCATATAAGTAAATATTTCTTTTCTGAAATTTAATAAATTTACTTTCCTTGAGTGGTTTGTTAAGAACAAAAAGCCTAAGTTTCCCACTGGATTACTTTTAAAAATAACCAAGACATAATGTAGCTCTGGTTTCTTTAAAAATATATCAGAATCTAAGAGGAATATTAAGCCATACACATCTTATTTTCATTATATGCACAATATGAGCATATCTTTAGTAAACCCACTCTTTTTCCATTATTATACAAAAGTTATCAGTTTTTAAATACAAATTTTAAACCTGAAATACTTTATGCATTTCCTAAGTACAATCTCATAAATTGAATGAAACCATACAAAATTAAATTCTGACAATGCCATGATAAGTGAATCCATTGTTTCAACAAACAAATATGATTGAGCAAGCATTATGTACCAACTCTTTTCAAGGCAATGGACAAAAGTTTTCAAAAAGGAAATAAAACATACAATTAAAGTAGTGAGAATATTATACAGAGGTCTTACTAATAAATCCAATTTTTTAAATAAGAGCTAAAAAGATTTGTTCATTTCATTCAAAATATACTTATTTTTTACTGTGTCCTAGAATATGGCTGTAGGTATGAGATCAATGACAATGACAAAGACTCCAACAAGCTTAAGCAAGTCACTGAAAAAAATACCCCAAATATTGTCACTAAATTTTTTTAAAAAACCTGTTTTAGCAAATACAAATACTTAAAAGCCAATCCATTCATCATCTGTAATGAACTGAATGATCTTTAAAAGGCCCCTGAAGAACAACAGCTGTTGACGTCAGGAAATACAGACACCTATTCAGAAAACTACTTTCAGGCAAAGAACTTTGTGTCCCTGAATCACGAATCACGCCACTATGGGCACTCGCATGCCTAACGCCGTGAGCACCTATGCATAACGCTAACCAGGCCTCTCTCTGTGTGTATTTCAGGCCCTGAGTTTAGTCAAAATGAAAAGACTGCCACCTACTGTAATACAAGCGACTACATTTGCAATCTTGTAAATTTAATTTAACCCGCTGGAGCTCTTCCTTTTTCTACTGCAGACGTTGCCTATTCCGGGCATTTTGGTACAAGACAAGAGGATGCCCAGCACACAGGTTGTGATTGGCAGTTGATTAGGAATAATTTACACAAAAACAACTCTGACTGACAAAATAAAGTAATAATAAGATAATTCTCAACTCAATATAATTAGTCAAAACAGTATAACACAATAAATTCCTTGAGATACTTTCTAATATAAATATTGAAACTTTATTTCACCTTTTCTGCCTGCTGAGGTTGTTAACAACCTTTTTCTTGCTGAAACAGTAAAATCAAAATAGTGAGCTAAAGGGCTATAAAAACTACCAAAAGAAAGGAGGACAAATCATAAAGATTTCTTATGCCTTTCTGTGTTTGCATCTTCATTCAATGCCATCCCTAACTCTTGCTATCTATAACTTCACAAATTTTGCCCTGTATATAAAAGTGAAGAGTCTCTTCAAAAGTCATAGCATAGCAAGAAAGGAGCAGTCTGGTCACTGACAGTGAGGGGGATTGTTTTTTAGGGGCAACAATAGGAAAGAAACAGATTTCCCCATTAATCATAATTACCTGAGGTTTAACAAAAAATTAATGTTGAGAAATCAAAAAATAACTAATTAGGAGAAAATAATAGATCACCTTCAAATTCAATACTCATGATTGTTGGCATTCATTAGCTAAAACAGAAAAGGCACAAAAGCAGATACCACATAATTTACAGAGAGGTTACCTGAATGATGCCAAACATTCACCAAATGCAAATAAAAGCTTGATTAATGGCTGAACAGCCATTGAAGTTCATTTAAAGTCACTCATGGGGGAAAATGCAATTTTCAAACTAAGCTAATAAGTCTCACTGTTTCTTGAACTAAATTAACTTTATTAACTTCATTGTTTAAATCCATGATTACTTAACATTTAAAATATATTTACTACTAAAAACTCAATAGTTGACTTCATTATTTTAATAAGTCATTAATCAAATACCAAAAAACACCTTAAATTACATCTGCCAACTTGTTAATGTGTCAGGTGTGTGTGTATGTGTTTGGAAATGGCCTGACTCCTACTCCTACACACACACACACACACACACACACACACGTATGTATGTAGATAGGTATGTATTCTGCATCCTAAAATATTTTGCTATTATTTTAAAATTCAGCAAGGGATGAATTTTTTTATACAAATAAATCAGAGCCCTCAAGTTACTGCTGAAGTGTCAAAGTAATCTATTTGCTATAAAATTTCTAAGGATATCACTCCCCCCCCAAATTAAATACATATAGATATGGAAGTTTTGTTTAAGGTAGAACTACTGAAGGTAGTAGCTAAAGCTATTGAGATCTTGTAATGTCTTAGAAGATGCCTACTTAGGAATTTAGGGAGAAAGAATTTTGAGGTATACAACCTACTTTCTAAAGATTCAGCAAAAGAGATAAATAAAGCAAGTATGTCTGAATATTTGCTTAGCAATCACAATAACAAATAATAATCTAACTATATTTTGGCTTATATACTATGTACTATATATTGTAATTTTAATATAATTTAATACAAATTTAATATTTAATATGATATTAATATTTGAACTTTTCTATTTGTTTGAAAATTCTGGTAATACATGTCACATATTGGAGACAAGAAATAGCAGAGAGCTCAAGAACAAGAGACTTCTTATTTGTTATCTTGAGCAACACTAAGCTTCCAAGACACCATTCTTGAGTTTCTTGAGTACTACTGATATGAATTTCAGTACAAATAAATATCTTTATCATCATGATCTAACACCAGAACTGCTGATACCTACACTGCTAGGTATAGGCATAGGCATTGCTATCTGCAGGCATTTCAGGGTCTTATTGTTAGGAAGCCCAAAGAGAGTGAAAGACTCATCAATTGTTTTGAAAGGTCAGGCATCCAAATCAGTAAAGAAGATTGAAAGATTGATATTCAAAGGACTAGTCAAAGAGTTGAATAAACATGCCCCTACTAAGAAAGCATTCTCATGACTTTGAGTTCATTGTAATCAATAGAATTTCAAGAGTAAACTATCAGAAATAAAGTACCTAAGTCCTTTAGCATATTAATGCATATGTCAGCCAGGCTAGTCCAGATCATAATTTTTAAAAGTAGATTTAGTGTATACCTCTGGAATGTAAAAGGAAGGAGCTCTAAATGGACCTGCTCCTGAGGGAGACTGGTAAATTATTTAAAATATATATATTTAAGTTCTGTGGAAATGGTCATAAGGTCATACAACAAATGAAGAAACATTTGAATCAAGAAAACCTACTAAAACCAGGAAAGAATAACTATCTTTGACATCTGTACTACAGACTGATCTCTCCCTTCTCCAACCCAGCCTAGCATAATATAAACTCTATTCTTGTGATGTAATGAAGACTATACGGCTCCTCTCTTCTAACGACCAGTCAAGAATTACAGTATTTGGGGTATATTATCATGAGGAGCAGGCTGTCAGCATTTCTCATGCCCTCCCTCAGCTATCTACTGGAGAAGCTAAATTCCAGGCAGGGCAGCTGAAAGTCAAGAGCTGCCTTCTCACATCTAGCCTCCACTTGTGGATGATACTGAGGACACTGGGGGCCCAACTGCCTTCAGTTGGTTTATCTGTAGGGAAGAGATGCTATGCCAGGCAAGACAAGTGAAGAAGACAGATAAAAACCAAATCCACTGTGCTGCAAGCCCTAATCCTAAAGTAGGGTTGTCACACAGAAAAGCACACTCGTGTCCTTGCCCCCATCTCAAGAGCCCTGGCTCAGAGATTTGTCCAGAGTAAAAGGAAGACCATAAAGCAGAGGCTCTGAAATTCTTCCCCACAAAAAAAAAGAAAGAAAAAGAAAAGGGAAAAGGAAGGAAGGAAGGAAGGAAGGAAGGAAAGAAGGAAAGAAGGAAGGAGGGAAGGAAGGAAGAAATGGGGAAAAATGCCTAAGGAAGAGTCAAAGACATTGGAGATTTTGTTGAAAAGTCACTAATAGAAAATTGGTAGCATAATTAGGGATTATGGCAAACTACTGGCAAACTAGTTTACCAAAAAGAAATAGGGAGAAATGACAGGTAAGAGCCCTCGTGGGTCAGAACAAACCTCAAGTACTGACCTCAGAAACTATGCCTGGAAAGGAGCCAGGATTAGTCTATGAAGCAATTTATGCATCAAGGCATTGTTGAAAATAATAGAGCATTCAGTTGGAATTTAGTGAAGCTTAACAGCTAGGTATGGTCAGTGGGGAAAACAATAACAGTCACAGGGAAGCCTGGTAGGACAAGTATCATCTGAGAAAGATGAGGCACATGCCCAAGTGATTATTCACATTCCCTCTCAGGACTAACACCACAGGGGAAACAGACTTCACGAAAACTGTTACTAAACAAATAAACATGCATACAACAGTAACAAGTCCAAGTGGGAAACCAGTACCCAGAGTTGCTACAATAAATTATTTTATAACAATATAATTATATATTATATACATTATTTAAATATATGACCTGTTTTCAAAAACTATGAACTACGCAAAGAAACAGGAAAGTGTGACCCATACACAGGAATGACAGCAGTGAGCGGAAACCTTCTGTGAAGAGGACCAAAAAATGGATTTAATAAAGACTTCAAACTTGCCTCTGTTAAAAGAACTAAAGGCACCCATAATCATGATGATGATGTCTTATCAAACAGAACTTACCCAAAGAACCATAAGGAATTCTGGAGTTGAAAAATAAAGTAACTTAAATTAAAAATTTACTGAGGGGTGGGACTCAATGGTAGGTTGGAACTGACATAAGAAATAATCAGTGACCTTGAAAAACGTAAGAGTTTATGCAATCTGAAAAAACAGCAAAAAGAATGAAGAAAAATTCGTGAGCCTCAGAGAAAATGGAAAACCATTATCCACACCAACATACCCTTCTATCAGGGCGTGTTAGTGTGGCTAATGGTTTTAACCATACACTCCTGTGGTTGTAAAATATACCCTCCTATCAAGAGTGCCAGAGAAAGAGACATAAAAAGAAGAAAAAAGGATATTCAAAGAAATAATTCCTGAAACCTTCCCAATTTTATTGAAGAATAACAGCCTATACATTCAAAAAAGCCTAGCAAACTCAAAATAGGAAAAACACAAAGAAATCTACATACAGATACACCGTTGTAAAAATTCTGAAAAACAGATGACAAAATCTTAGAAAAGAAAAACAATTCTTCACCTACTAGGAAACCCGAAGGGTAACAGCAATAATAATAGCAGACTTCCCCTTATAAACAATGGAGATCAGATGAGTGAAAAACATACATAAAGTATTAAAAACAAATCTGCTGCCTATGAATTCAATATCCACAATAACTGTTTTTAAATGAAGGAAAAATAGCCGCAGCAGCCTATTCAGCCATGCTTTCTGCACCTGGCTCTCAGCCTGCCCCGAAGCATCATGAAGAGAGTCACCTGTGGGCTTCGTCTCACATGGGCAGGCCTGCCGGCCTTGGAAGCCAGTGACCTGGTGGATAGACAGTCCCTTCTGTCATGACTGGGAAAGCCCGATTGTTGGAGGGCTCCTGTGCATCGCTGGAATCCTGAGAGCTTTGAGTGGAAAATGCAAATGCAAGAACAATAAGAAGCACAGCGGCTTGCTGGAGAGAGCCACTCCCCTCATCACTCCAGACTCTGTCAGCACCTGCTGAGCACAGGACCAGCTTTGTGGCACTCCCAGTACCAGCTCCCATGCTGTTCGCTCCCCACTTGGGGCCCTTACCCTCCATGCTGGCCTTTCTCTCCAAAGCTGGGCCCTTCAGCGCCCATCTGATCAGGATACTGTCCAAGGCTTATTTCTAAATTAAACTGTCTCACTCCTCCAATCAATCAATCAATCAGTCAATAATAAATGAAGTAAAATAATGACAATCACAAATAACCAAAATCTGAGAGAATTTGATTTTAAGACATAATTTCCAAGAAATTCATTTATTAATGAAAGTGCCCAGACTGAAACTAAGTGACTTCAAACAGTAATTAAAAAACACATTTAAAAAATCAGAGCACTGGTAAAAGTAATTATAAAAGAGTATAAATATGTATTTCTTCTCCTTTGTTCACTTAACTAATTTCAAAAGCAATTATATAAGAAGTATGTATGATTATACTGTTGTGACTGTAACATATAAAAATGTAGTCATACACTGGAATATTTTTCAACAATAAAACAAAGCACATACTGATACCTGCTACAACATAGTAATCCTTCAAATATTATAGTAAATGCTAGAAGCCTGTCATAAAAGGCCAACTGTTAGATGCTCTAGCTTATAAGAAATATTTAAGATAAAGAAACCTATAGATATAGGGAGTAGATTTGTGAATGCTTAGCAGTGAAACTGATGAAAGTTGAGGCACTGATAGATGAAGGGTATAGGGTTTTTTTGATGGGTGATGATCAGTTAAAAATGGATTCTATTAATTGTTGAACAATTCTGTGGATTGGAGGACAATGTCATGTCCTCAATCACTAAAATGGAGAATTTTATAGTATGTACATTGTATTTCAATAAAGTTGATACCAAAAATATTCATCTCACTTTTCCTTTCTCTTATTTTTATTTTATCAATAAAAACATATTTTTCCATTAGTGGTGTATACAGTAATAACTATTCCTATTCCTTAGGGCAATGGTGAGAACACATCTACAAACACTTAAGAAATCAGAGGAAGGGACATCTGAACGGATTCCTGAAGAAGTATAGTGTAGTGTGCAAAATACTCCAGCTATATGCAAGGAATGTGCAAGTTTAGAGGCGAGAGAAATTGTTTGGCCTGCCATCAAATTATAATCACCAGCAAGCACAGTTCAAGGATGAGGTGAAAGGCTTGAGGTCAACAATGTAAGTAGAGACTAGATTTTCTTGTCAATTGGCAAAAGTGAAGTCAAGCTTGATATTTACATATGGGTACCACCCACTTCTTTCTAAAGTACCATCTCATCCTATACTGTGTCCATTATAGCTCCTGACTCTCCAGTTAGTATGCTTATAGTTGTTACTAGCACATATCACAGACTCATGAAATATTAGGAAAATTTTTATTTTGCCATTTATATTCAGTGTTTCTGAAATGCCATGTTTTCTCAATCTCAAATGTTCATGTTTCCTTTTTCAAATTAAACCACCTGAAATCGTTTTCTTCATAGATATTCCCTCTCTTATATTTTAATATTGTTTTGTTCCCCTGATAGAATATAACTGCCATAAAAGTAAAAACCTATCTTTCTTTGCTGGGAGCCGCATTGGCCTTGCTAGATGACAAGTGACAGCAAGGAAATGGCAGACATTTGCTCGGCTCCTGCCATGAAGCAAAACTGGTATCTCCTTCTATTATTGGCTCATATTGGGAATGGGACTGCTGTTATTAATTAGGCCTCACAATGTTCCAAGTCTGACTGATATTCCCCACACAGATACCTCATGAGAAGAAATATATTCACACCTCTACAAAGAAGATTTTAGACAAAGCACTGCAGATGTTTGCCAAAAGGCTCTTCTAATGAGCTTTGCAGACCCAACACGTAAATTATAAGGGGGGCTAAAATCACAAGAGTTACAATTAACTCTGGCCTGGAGAAGAAGAGCCTAACTAAGATAAAAGAAACAGACAAGGACCAGACATAAGTTACTGCACATACCTCTTTGCTAATTGATGCCACAAATACCTTCCCTTACACTAACATCCATAATGAGGATGGATGATGAAGACGGGTAAGGGTAACTAAAACATAACCATATATAAGGGCTGGCATATTTAGGGCCCCTATGGTATTCACACCCTCAGCATTAAAACAAAAGGGCTTATACAAGCAATCTATTAGCCAGTCCAAATACATCCTTCTTCTTGCAAGCCAGAAGAGATGACTCCCACCCTGTCTATATATCACTCAAACTATGACTTAATCTTAACATTATTGATACAAACAAATGTGTGTGTCTTTCACTTAGAACATCCTATCTTCCTCTTAATTGTAGAATTTACTGCTCACTGTAAATAGGATAGTTTTGCCAGAATGCCTCTGTAAAGCTTGTGTCTGTACACTTTTAAAAGCATCCTATCACAGAGATTTGTTCATTGTGAAAGTTCCACCTGCTGATGTCCTGTTATCACTTAACTTATAAATAAAGACACAAAAACCAACAGAGCAGAAGGATGCCTGCCTGGTAAATGAGAAAGAAAGCCAAGGCTCACTCACTCTCTTTTTTTCACCGACACCGTCTCTCCTTCAGGGAGCCCTGGACCTGCTGGAGCCGGACTCCAGCATTTCTTGTCTCAGCTGCATCTTCAGTGCCTAGAACAGCATATGATACATTGGAGGCACTCAACAAATACAAGTAAATGAATGAATATTAATCTCTCATTAATTCCTTTTTCAAATCTGTTTAAACTTAAAAAAAAGAGATTATGGAATCTACACACCTTTTAAACGATTTCCCATGAACAGAAGAAGAGTTGGTGATAGGGAAGGGGCTAGGTAAGGGTCAAAAACTGTTGTTTTTCTCAAAACTTAGGTTTCTGAAAGACAGATATCCTGATCCTCAAGAAAGTTGAGAACATACCATTCCCTGTCTCTTTGGTCTGAAAGAGTCTCATCAAAGTATTGAACCTTGGAGTACATGTCAGATACAACTGATCTTCCTAGGTAAGCAATGATCCAAAGCTCCATCTGGATTTTCTATTTGTCTTTGTAATATTTAGTTTGGAGAAACCTGACTTACATGGTTGCCATGGAAACTGAGCACAATGGTGAATCATGAAGCTTTGGGAAGAGTGCTGCATGAATGTAAGGCAGTGCAATTTTTATTGATGTTTGTTTAAAAAAATTGGTAATTCTCAGTGTAAGAAAGATACTATAGAAAATAAGAAAAGTAGATTATTGCAGTTTTTACCATTACATTTTATATATTCAATAAAAAATATAAATACATTGTTGCAATGAATCAAGGCAAATATAAGAAGACTACTTCTGAATGTTAATTTATTATTTTATAAGTGTATGTCTATCATAAATCATAAGTCCTTTGAATCAATATATCCAATATAACAGCAATTTATTAATACCTAGGTTCTTCTCCTCAGTCTTAGCCTCATAGAGCATGTCCACTTTCTTTTCTTTTTTTTTTAAGTTTTTATTTAAATTCTAGTTGGTTAAGATATACTGTAATATTAGTTTCAGGAGTACAATTTAGGGATTCAGCACTTCCATACATCACCCAGCATCTTTTCAACTATAGCATTCAGCTCACTGAAAAATATTTTTTTAACATTTATTCACTTTTGCCAGACAGAGCACAAATGGGGAAGGGACAGAGAGACAGGGAGACACAGAATCTGAAGCAGGCTCCAGGCTCTAAGCTGTCAGCACAAATCCCGAGATGGGGCTTAAACCCACTAACCATGAGGTCATGACCTGAGCCGAAGTTGGATGCTTAACCAACTGAGCCACCCAGGCGCCCTTCAGCTCATTTTTTAAAGCCCAATATGCAATAAATAAACACAGATAAGTAAAATATAGTAATTGGCAACTATAAAATAAACTAACTTTTTAAAGTAGCATTTGCCTTTGCTGCCTTCTGATACAAAAAGAAATGAGTATTGATCTGTCAATTCAATATGGCAAGTGTAGTGGGAAACCAGTATACATGACATGCTTATTGACCAGAATTTGGGACAATAAAAAGAGGCACAGGATATAGTCATATTTTCCATATGGAAAATAAGTACCAAGGAACAATAGCCCTCACCTTTCTGTAGTATATTTTAAATTACATTTTCATTATTTTTGGCATATATAGTTTTATTTATCAAGTTTAATACTTTTAAATTGGCTTTATTCAGAGCTATATGTAATAGCCACAGTGGAATCATTTCCCTCCACCATCAGTAATAGTAACTTATGCTGGCCCTTCTGATTCCAAAGTAAATGATTTATTTATTGCATTATGGCTACTGCCATTTTTTAAGACTGTTATCATATCTAAATGGTATTCATTGAGCATAGTATGCTTTCCTCTTTTGTTCCAAAGCTAATTTTTAAATCCTTTTGTCATTTAGAAAAAGAAAGTAACCATGAGAAGTGGAAAGCTAAGGTGAAGCTACCTACAAGTCTAGTTTTCTGGATGTCAAGGGATATTTGCCACATAGCATGCTTCTCCTTATAATATTAACCAGTATAAAATAAAACTTTATTTTCAATTTAAATTTTTAAGTCCTCATAGTGTTCTAAAGTTTCTTTCTATAGGAAGTGAACATCTTTTTCTCCACGAAGCACTAGAGAATTTCAGAATTGCCTTTAAGGCTCCTACAATTATAATTCATTTAAACTTGATAAGTCTCATTTATCCTCCCAAGAATATTATGTTCTAAGATCAATAAATAATACAAAATACATTTGCCTGTTATGGAAGGTCAAGAAAAGTAATTTTCTTCCAGTGATAGGGAGAAATATTAGGAGACAAAGGTAATGTTCAAAAGATTGTATGTGGTTTTGAAGTTACCTGCCATGATAGAATAATCAATAGCTAACCAGGAAGACCTTCATTTGATCATTCATGCCTCATTGCTCATGAGCATTATTAAGTATTTTCTTGGTTTCTCAGCAGGTTGTCTTTGAAGTTGCCACATACAATAGTTTTTTGCAATGAAGAATTATAATTCCCCCAAAATGTGATAGTGAGGTGTAGCTACAAGATAAAAGAGATATAAATTTGCACATTATTTATCATTGTTCAGTGACCTTGGGTTATAAGATTATTTTTAGCAAAATAGGCCAGTCTGTTCTTCAAAAGTCAGTTTTGCCAAATGGCCAACCATATTCTATGGATCATGTGGTCATATCAGACATAGGAAAAACATTTAAACATAGATGTTGCAATGTATGTGAGAATTTCACATAGAAGCAAGTCATCTTTT
Organism: Suricata suricatta; assembly: GCF_006229205.1. Lineage (NCBI taxonomy): Eukaryota > Metazoa > Chordata > Mammalia > Carnivora > Herpestidae > Suricata > Suricata suricatta. Next base: position 96,651,958 of record NC_043705.1, on the reverse strand, counting down.
TCATCCAAATAGACTCTGTTAAGAGTTACAATGAACTGAAATCATTTTCTTCAAGGATGTCATATTTGCCAACAAAATTATTAATGAAAGTATTTGTTGAGTCAAAACTGAAACTTAGAGGCACTGTGCATGTGTAGCAAACACAAATCAGAACACAAGTATTAGGTAGGTAACTAAGAGGACTTTTATGCACAATCACAAAGGACATGTAGTTAAAAGCATTAAAATGATTGATGTTTTAAAAAATTCTGTCATTTTTGAAGAATATTCTTAGGAATGAATCACTTTTGACTAGCTTTATGTTTCCAACATGAAACATGTATGTATCCATTTGAAACAATCTCCAAAACCCATTCTAAGGTAAGAGTGAGATGAAATTTACACTAAGAAGCTAATCCAATATTCCTCAATAATGACAAATCTCTCATTTAAAACAAAATTTTAATGTTTATTTATTCTTGAGAGACAGAGCAAGAGTGGGGAGTGGCAGAGAGACAGAGGGAGACATAGAATCTTAAGGAGGCTCCCAGGCTCTGAGCTGTCAGCAAGGAGCCCATTACAGGGCTCAAACCCACAAACCATGAGATCATAACCTGAGTTGAATTCAATGCTTAAATGACTGAACCACCAAGTCATCCAGGAAAATCTTTCATTTTAAAACCATGCTCCCCCACTCAGTCAAAGGACATTTATTAGCATTTCCTATGGGCCAAGATTTATAGCAGGAGCTGAGAATACAACAGTAAATAAGCCAATTCCTTACTCTAAAATAATGGGGAAGTGAGGCATACAGATGGACTGCATTATCCTATAATGGAACCATGATCAAAGTAAGCCTGATCTACCTGGGAATATCAAGAGAATGGCCACAGATAAGATTATGCTTTAACTTAGTCTAGATGAATAAATTTGCTAGACTGAGAAAATATGAGAAGATAATCTGTGGAAAGAACATAGGTTTGGAAAAGGATTGGGAGTTTTGTAACTCATGGGTGACCTGAAAATTATGAAAAACTCATAGAATGCAAAGCATGAGGTAGCTAATATAGCTGAAGAGGGATTTGTTTTCATATTTTGAATATTTTCAGTAGTTAAGACAAGAGACAGCAGTTTAACACAATTTCAGTTATAGTAGGGATAACATTATGGGACCTAATCAATAAACTTTGTAGTTGAGTACATTGGTAAATATGGGTAAAGGCAGAAATTAAAGATGATGCTAGTCCTTCCTGCATAGATTTTTAAGTCAACAGTAATGTCATTAACCAAGATAGGAAATAGAAATATGGAACCAACAGAAAGAAAATGAATTCTCTTTTGGACATTTCAAGTTTGAGTTTCCTGAGGAACACCAATAGGTAAGGTAAAAAGTCAAATATAAACAGAGAAGTGGATTTCAGGAGAGCGCTTAGGAGCAGGAGACATGTAGTTGGAAATAAATAGCTCTACGTGGTACCTGAGATCATGGAAGTGAAGAATATCACCCAGGAGAAGAGAATGAAAAAGATAAAATTTCAGAGAATTCCAAATTTTAAGGAATGAAGGAAAGTGAACAGGGGTCAAATTTTGGAGGAAATCTCTAAGGGCATGGAAGCAAAGAGGAGGAAGAATATTAGTAAAATAGAATGATTTTCTGGAAGCCAGAAAAAGATTACAAGGAAGAAAAGCAAGAGGTCTTTGTCAAGACCATGAAAAGTGAAGAAAGGTTAAAGAAGAAACTACAATAGATCACTGGATTTAGCAATCAGAAAAAAGCAACTGAAATTTTCAAGAAGAATTTCTGTGTAGTAGAAATAGAAGCCTGGTCAGAGGGCTGAAGAGTAGGAATGAGGAGATGATGTTGAAAGAATAAACTTATACTACATGGCCGAGGAGTTCCAGAAGGATGGAAGAAGGTGACCAAATGAGGCTAGCTTAAGGCAAAGATAAGTATGAGTGCAGGTTTGCTGTTGATGTTTTATTTTATTTTTATTCAGACAAGAGAAGAGCAAACAGTGTGCTTTTAAACAAAAGAACTTATAAACAAAGGGACTGCAGAGAGGCAAACATGAACGTACAAAGTCCTAAAGAATTTTCAGGAGAGTCTTTATCTTAAAAAAGATAAGCCACACTGCTTGCTTTCAGATAACACAGATACAATGACACCTGGAAGTGTAGGTATATTTAGAAACAGAAAGAAGTGATAAAATTTGCAAACTAATAGCTACTTTCTTTGGACTATAAGCTTCTAATCTGAAAGGATATTAAAAGACCATACATCATTGTGTTACATATGTTTTGAGTCACATGGTACTTAAAATATAGGAATGTTTAACCAAGAATTCCTAGCATAACCAAGAGCTGTTGGCTAGAGATTTATATATGGACTTAATGGTCTTCTAAACAATATTATCTTCTCACTCGCTTTCTGTTGTTTTTCTACCTTAAGAAACAAATCTCGAAAACTAGTTCATTCAAATTTTATTCCTGCAAAGCACAGTTAAATTGCAAATGTTGGGGGGAAATTGTCCAAAACTTGGAAATGCACAAGAGATTACAGGGTGTCTCAAAGAGGCACACTCCGTGGTTTCTAATGGGCTCTCTGGGAATTATCTGATTCTATAAACTGGACATCCTTGACTTTCTGTCTCTCACATGGCAGAAGATAACTTGGAAAAATCTGATAGGGATGCAAATCATTCTTATCCATTACAATGTAGATGAACTTTGTCTAATGGAGAATCCATTGATCTATGCCTTGTAGAGAAGATAAACATGACATTTTATTGTACTATATGACATTAATCAGTTTTGCATCTATGAACAAATTAGCTTTTACATTCCTGCATGTGTACACGTGTACACATACACACACCAGTTCTTCAATTTCCTCTTTGAACTAGTTTTAACTCTTAGTGTTTCCCTCACTAATTAATCAATTTTTAAAATTCTTGATATGCATTCATTTTATATTTTTAAGGTAATCATTTGCCTTTTTAAAATTGAGCTTTAGCACAAATAAGTTAAGTAAACTGGATAACTACATTTAAGAGAAACTTGTCTAAAAGATTGTCTTCCAGATCTTTCAAATAGACCTCATTATATCAACCTCACAGCATCAATAAATACATTTGCAATCATCCTCCTGTAAATATGGATTCATCACTTGAGTATATTCATTTTTGTCAAACAAAAAAAATTAAGTCAAATATATCTAATCACATTAAAACTATACATATTTTTGTAGTAATAGAACCTCTATTTAATTGAACTATCATATTCGTATAGAAATAAAACCTCTATTTTTTTTGAGGAAGAAATGTTACACAGAACGAGTATTAGTTAGAATGTGGAAGAGTATACCCTTAGTCACTGGGGAGCTATTTTTACAATAAAACCTGCACTTTGTCTAACAAGTTCCCTTGGGAATTATGAGAAAAATATGTTGAAATGGAAAAAAGATGCAGTTGGAAATTTCAGCCTAACAACTATATGGTCTAGCTTCATATTTAAGGTAAATATTCTCAACATATTTTTAAAGCCCTAATTTTTCATGTTATGAAATAGAAGAAATTATTCAATCCTTTAATTATATCTAAAATTCAGATAAAAAATAATTATTTGAAAAAGCAGGTATAGATTAACAAAACATGAACCATCCTGCTTTTAAGGAAATAGGTATGGACTTACTGGTCTTAATTCACCGATGCCATAAAAACGACTTATTTTATTAACTCCATTTTGTCTCAAAAATAAACAATTTCATCACTCAGAGAATGCATTAATTTAATTACCCAGAAGTGTTTACCAACTTAGTGACTCACAGACAGACTTACCATTTAAACACACAGAAAAAAACATTAATATAATGACCATAACAACAAGAAACTAATAAACCAAACCACACTATTATTTACTCTAAACACAACTGTGCAATGAGATTTTACAGTTCAATCTTTTAAGAGACAACTAAGTACAAGACCAGCATATTCCAAATTTTTCAGTACTTGGGATTTGATCTACATCCATGTTTTAATATTTTACTATGGATTAAGTACATTACTTACAAAAAAGTTCTCAGGATATAATTTGAAATGAAAAACTTAAAATAATATAAAATATCAAATGAGTAAAAAATTATATAAATACATATACACATATATACATAGGCATATGTACTGTGCAAATATATTTTATTATACATAATTATATATTTATTATATTTTATATTATATATGTAAACTAGAGGCAATTCTCTGAATTCTAGGCTGTTAATAGTGATATTCCTTGAACCAGTTTTTGTCACTTCTTCGTAAGTGATTGCTTTCAAATTTTTGACAGTGAAATGAAAATTACCAAAAAAAATCCATGCTTTTCCATTTGTCACACACTGAGCTATACACATTTTTCTGTCTTCAAAGTTTCACCTGTCATTTCTTCACTCAGGTATGTCAAAAGTTCAGGAAGAATCATGATTCCCACTGTTTTTTCAATTGTTTCTACCTTTGTAATTGAACTGAATTCACTCAGTATGCCTTCTAAACTTCCAGCTAGGGCAGGGTTTTTTTGTTCACACCTTGTCCCTGATATATTATAAATGTTTTACATCATTTTATGCCCAAAGAACTCACTCTGAAGCCATGTCCATGACTAATTGGAAGTATATTGACCTGGGCATTTGCAAAATCAGCATGGAAATGACTAGAGAGCATATTTTCAGTAGTTAAATACCCTTGTCCTAATAGACATTTTATTTACAAATTATTCTACTTCTTGAGTTTTAATTGGTTACAAAGTAAAAGTGCAAAATGTAAAGGCATTTTTAGTATACTCATTAATTTTAGTCTAATATTTAGGAAAGTCCCAAGAATGCAATATCATTTCTGCAGCCCAGAGGATCTTAGAAGATGGTGGATTGAATGACTTCCAGCTTGGTTAGTATTTCAAGTCTCACCTGCCCTTCCACTTTTGCTATGAAGGTGTTGGAGGGTGCAAGTGAGGTCCCAATTGATGGACAAATGCAGTTTCTCTGGACAATAGGTGGATCAGGAGAACATCATCAAAGAGACCTAAGACAGGAATTAAATGGCCAGAGCAGGCCTATTCTCCTTGGAGCCCAAACACTCAGTAATTGCTGAAGAGGTGGACTGAGACCACTCTATCTGTTAGGCTAAAAAGACCAGAAAGCAGGGGAGCTTTGTCCTATGCATCCAGAGGTGACTGACAAATTGTCAACTGTTACAATATCAACCCACATGTACACAGAACACTGAAACTTACACGGGCTGCCAACACTTAAGGCACCCAGTGACCAGCATACAAAGGAAAATTACCACAGGCTCAGTGAGACCTTACCAAGACAAAAGAAGAAATGAACAAGCAAAATGAGCCCTAAAGGACAGTGAGAGATCCCCGAAGGGAAGGATAACAGCATGATCAAACCTAAAACAAGGGCACAAGAACACACTGACACATTTAAGAAAAACACCCAAGTTTCTGGAAATACAATACATCATTTTCAAGCTAAACAAATGTTCTCATGTAAAGAAGGAAAATTACTTATGACATCTGAATTAGTGGATAACGTGATCTGCTCAAGCCTTCCAATAACTTCCCTTACTGTTTAAAATAAAACTGCAATTTATTACCATGGCTTATAGGGCCCACTATGATCTTGTATTTCACTGCTCTCTGACCTAGAATCTAACTTGTATCCCTATACCGTATTCTAGACACATCTCTTAAACACCATAAGCATACTCATGCCTCCAAGACTTTTGAACTTGCTATTCCCTCTCCTAGAGAGCCACATGTCTGGCTCCCTCATTTCATTCTGGTCTTTGTTCAATGCCACCTCATTAGAATATATTTGGTCTCCCTATGAAAAACTGCTATAGCCACACTCTCTCTAAATACTTATCCATCTTTATTTATCTTTATAGTATGCATCATCATCTAATATACATTTAATTATTCATTTACTTATTTAATTTTCCCCAACAAGAATATACTCTTCATGAGTATTTCTGAATCTCTGATATCTAGAACAATGTCTGAGACAAGGGAGATACCCAATAAAATAATTGAATCGGTGAACAAAGTAAATGAATGAGTGGTGTGAAAGGCTCAATTAAAAGGTCCTCCTTATGTCTCCAATGTCTTCAATTTTTGATCTCTGTTAAAAAGTAATGAGAAGCTCTGTGGAAACACATTCCTATACTACTGTGCATGTGTATATCAGTGCTGAACAAGTAATGGCAAAACAGTGGCTACTAAGAAAATATTCATTACTGTGGTGAACTGTATTATCTATTCACAATCATTTGCTTTCTCTGCACCCTTCCCAGGCTTCCTTGTAGTCAGATTATAATTACCTGGCCAGTTGATCTCAGGCTTGATTATGTGATTTGCTTTAGCCAATGGAATGTTAATAGATGTGAATTTTGCCGCATGTGAGCAAAACCTTGAAATGTTGTTGTGTGATTTGGTACCGACTTTCTAACACCATCACCATGATAACTGATTGTTCAAGACAGTGGTTGGCTACTAGGTTAGGTTCTAGAGAAGAGAGATGGAGTTCAGGCAATCCAAGCAAAATTGAAGGCTTTTTACAGCCACACAGCATGAACAAGAAATAAATATATAATGAATAATGTCACTGTAGCAAAATATGAATAATACAATTATTTCAGAGTTTAATATTTTTGCATAAAAAATAAAAGTTATCAGTATGTGTCTTATTTATTTGCCACTGTATCACCAGTGGCTAGAACAATGCCTAGCATATAATAGGTGCCAATGAATAGCTGTCAAATAAAAAGGACTATTTAAGTATCAAAGAAATTTATAAATATTTTGATGATAGTTTTACCTTATGAGATCAAACCCTGATGAGCTCTTCATATGAAACCTGTGTTTTCCGATAGCAAACAGACCTTCTCTTCATTAGCTCATACTTTAAAGTCGGCCACCCACACTTACGTGATAATACCTAATTGAGCTGACAGCTGAATACATATCTGAATGAGCACCAGAGTTTGTCAGTGTCAGTGTATTCTTAAATTGGTATTCAATGTCAGTTTTAATTTGAATCAATCCCCTCTTAATTTTAGGGTAGCTTCATCTACATAACCAAATGAATATTGGTTTGAGTCAGTCTCTAAGCTTTCAGAATTATACAAACTCTTTGAGACATGATTTCCTTAATAAAAAGCAACAACAGAAGTGACTATCTTTTAGGTTATATTGACCTAACTAGAATTTAATACATTTAGAAAAATGAAATAATAAAAACAAATACATATGTAAAAGGGATGTTCATGGCATATCCTTGAAGGAAAGAAGTAGATGAAGGAGCACTGTGGCCATCATTAAATCTTTTCTCTCCAAATATTTCTTAATCTTTATCTTCTAGACTCGGTACTCTTATACTTCCAGCCATTCATAGTTAGGTGGAAACAGACAACTAGTTAGACAGCAAGTTGTGAGTGGAAGTGACATGGGCCACTTCTGGGACAAAGTATTTACTTGCTGGTTTGAGACATTAAGAGTTCAATCCTTCTGGTACTGTAATCATAGCCAAGAGCATAGCTGCTCAATCAGCTGGGGTCTCTGTGGGGTTCCTAAGAGAAGATCTCCTCTGTCAACCGTTATGGACATGTCGTGTGAATAAGAAAAACAAGCTCTTGTTTTAAGACATTGAGACCTTTTGAACTGCTTAAACCATGTGTTGCAAGCACAACAAAATTTGTCTGAAAGAATAACATAAATCTCATTACTAGTTATAATGTACAACATTTATAATGTATAACATTAATTTTAATTAGTTAAAATTAATAGTTACATGTGTTAATTATAAATACGTTAATTACACAATTAATAATTATTATAAAGGGGATTTTAACATACATTTTATGGGGTTTTTTGCAATGTGCATGTAGCAGTAAGTTTTCAAAATAATTTATAACCATAAATACAACCTCTACAACTCTGGCAGGGGGTGAGGGGAAGTAAGTCGTGGGAGCTCTGGAATAAAGAATCAGAGCAGAATCTCAGGTCAAGGATCATATTCTTGCCTATGATTTCACTTTTATTTGGTATCTGGGAGTGAATAGACAATAAAACTCTTGTCTATCAGAACGTATTTCCTATAAGCTGTTCTATGGTGTTTCTGTAGAAAAACGTACATTAGATGAAACTTGGGCCCCTAATTCTGCTAGCTTTACATGAAACGTTCATACTGTATACAGTTCAGAACACAGGAACTAAATTTGAATCAATTGAGATCCTCAGACATAAAGTTTACGTTAACTTCAGATTACAAAACTGCAGCACAACTGTAAGGGCTACTTCTTTCCCACCTTTGCTCATACTCTACCCTTTTCTTTGCATTAAATTTGACCTTTCCAAAGCAGCCATCTTTCTAAATTACTCTGCTTCTTCATTTTTTTCTGATAGCCAATGCATTTTTTCCATCACAGCATGTATCATAATTTTTAATTCTTAATTTATTTTTTGTATTTGTGTAATGGTTGTATTGCCTCTATGATGTTTTCCATGAGTGCAGAGGTCATTTAATTTATGACTCTTCTAATATTTTATTCCTAGTTTTAGCACCATAGTACACCCAAAAATATATCTGTTTTATAAATAAGTCTTTAAATAAACCATCATTATTCTGTATACAGAATAGCTCTTACTTAACACAGGGATAAAATATGAAAATACTGATAATTCTACTAGTACTTCCTGTTGTAGGAATTATCTTAGACAAAATATTTCATTTTTAATAAACTCTTTGATTATCACATGCCAAGTAAATGAGAAATCTTTTTCTTCTGGATTTTAGCAAAATACTTATATTTGCTCTGTGGAATTTCCCTGGATTCTACTAGACAGGAAAAAGATTTGAAGAACATTCCCTTGAAATTCACATAAAAGTTCAAAATTATTAGAAGATTTTTGAAATTTTACCAAAAAAGATCAAAGTATACACAAAGAATTTGTCTAAACCATCAATTCCACAAGTTCTTCTTCAAAAGCATGCCTTTTGAAAGAATTAATTCTGATAGCTAAGAGACTATTTGTTAGCAAATTGTTTTGAATAACTTATAAACCAGACTATTCTTGTTTGAAACTTTAACTGGAAATCTCAAGGAATTGCTGGCATTTTTAATTTGATTATACAAAGAATAACTCAATAAAGTGGCATTTTATGTATAGATTATTTAAAATTCTAATTAAAAATGAATTAAAGAGGGGTGCCTGGGTGGATCAGTCAGTTTGGCATCTGACTTCAGCTCAGGTCATGACCTCACAGGTCATGGGTTCGAGTGCTGTGTTGGGCTCTGTGCTGACTGCTAGCTCAGAGCCTGGAGTCTTCTTCGGAATCTGTGTCTCTTTTTCTCTCTGCCCCTTCCCTGTTCATGCTCTGTCTCTCAAAAATAAATAAATGTAAAAAAATTTTTAATGAGTTAAAGAAACCACTCTGAGCACTTTTAAAAGAAATACCTGAATCTATGTAATTTAGATCCTACAGCAACTTACCTTAAGTATCTGAACTATACTGTTAGGACATTTTCTAAATTTTCAAAACAGGTTTAAAGTTTGATATATATTTTAAACTATGTTTTAATCTTTTTCAGAAAGCATTCATCTTTAATTACTTTCCTATAGTTAAATTTCCTTACATGGAATTCTCTCTCAGTCAAAAACATTTCCATAATAACTCTTTGCTAATTATTTTTAACATTAGGCTAAACATATTTAACTTATTGGATTAGGGCATCATCACCACCATATGAAATGCAGATCATGAGACCGGGCCCTATTTTGGTGAATAAAAAGAACATTATACTGGACAATCTTCAATGTTGCAATTACTGCTGCCTCTGTAAGTGCATTCATCGTATTCACTGTAATAATGAATTCAGTGACAAATTGGTTGACCTTCTAAAATTTCTGATGCAAATCAATATTCATGAGCACAGATTATGAGTCTGCTATTTATATTCCTAAAAACTGTCATGGCCAATAGCATTTTTGAAACCTGCTGACCAAATTGCCTGATTCTGCTTGTGCAATTGATAGGAAAGTGGGCTTGGGTCTGAATAATCTAGATAAGTGCTTAATTCTGATAGTATCAATTTGAATGTAATGTCTTTGTCCATCGTGTATACATTAGTTATGGTTACTTCCAGAAAGCTTTTGGTGAGCCACATTCAAGCTATAACTTGATAACCTATGAAAATAGGTTACTCCAAAACTGTAGTTTTCAGTGCATAGTCCTTGGACCAGCAAAATCAGCACCTCCTGGGAACCTGATAGAAATGCTATCCTTAGGCCTACCTCAGATCTACTGAATCAGAAACTGTAGATATGGAGCCAGTAATATGTGCTCTAACAAGGCCTCTAGTTGATCCTGATACTAAGATTTGAGAACCACTACATTTGTTCCTTCTACAGTAATCAATGGATTCTTGCATGCTGGCATTTCCCCTCACAATGGGCTAGGCTTAGAATTTCTCTGACCTGGAGAGTTTCTCCCTCCTCATGGGCTATTTGGCCCCTAAACTTTGGGTTCACCTTCCTAAGGAAGTAGGGAGGTGTTGGCCAGCTGCAGGGATTCCTATGTTTGTATCATTAACCACTGCACACATGTGACCAGGTTTCAGTTTCTGATTAGAAGGTAAATTAAATGAAAGGTCGTTTGATCCTAATCAGAGCTGACATCACTGCCAGTCTTCAAACCTAGAACAACACTTTGTGTCCAAGCCCAGCTCAGTGATATTCGGGAAAAAAAAAAAAAAAAAAAAAAGTCTGTTGAAGTATTCTTTCTGGATGAACGATTTGATACGTGGTCTGTGAGGATTCTCTAAATAATCTGATATCTAGATAATGAGATCTGGACTTCGAATTCCAATGTGAATAATTTGCTTTCAATATTTAACAAGGAGTCAGTTCCTCACTGATGTTTCACGAAAACCAGCAGCATTCTCTGCATTTGTTTTGAGATTTCAGAGGGTGTTGTTTTTATTCTGACCAGTAAATACAGGAAGTAATGATTCACAGGATGCTTTGCCTTTCTGAAAGAGTGATTAAATAAAGTTTGAGAAGTGTTGTTTGAAATCCCTTGTACTCTAAACAGCACTGCCTACATATGTCTAAATTCAATTTCTGTGGCACCTTCTTCTGGAATAGTTACCTACTTCACACCGTCATTAATCTTGTACAAATGTAAATGTTCCAGGGGCCAAAAGGGCTGTGCTGAGAAATATTAGTGTTATTTCAAACTCTGAGAAATATTTAATATAAATCTGAAATTGTACTAATGCCAGTGACATTCAATACTGCCACTAAATGATCAAATTTAAACTGGGAATGTGACTGAAGAGAAATGACAATTTCCAGAGCCAAAGTGAAACACAGAATGAAAACACTTCCCCCAAACTGTCCTCATTCTCTATTTGGAAATACAAACCCCTAATAATTAGTCCTGTGTGATAACACATGCCACATGGTAGGCTTCCAAGCCCCAAGGATGAAGTTAGCATGTGGGTAGTAGTGTTAATTGTATTTCCATTTTTAATTGTACTTTGACTATTTAGGTAGAATGTGACTGCCATTTTCTGTCTCTGGCAAAATCTTAAAGGTGAGTTTTCAATCTTGTAAGATACAGGAATATATATGTATACACACACACACACACACACACACACACAAGCATATGTACATATAGTATCCAACTGGCCAACTGGCACAAGAATAATTAAAGAATATAAATGATAGACAGATAGATAGATGATAGATAGATAGATAGATATAGAGAGACATAGAGATACGTACACACATATAGGACTAAGTGGCACAGGAATGATGGAATTTGGAAATCTGGTCTTGCCCAAATTTTACATTGCAAGAATCTTCTAATTTGTGAATTGAACCTTAAGAAGCTAAGCTACTTCCCTAGTTGCACGGCTCCCTAGAGCCTAAGTGGACATTGGGAAAAGATTATCTCTCTCTTCTTCTTCTCTCTCAAAGAAACTTGAAACATGCATTACTGACTAGTTTAAAAGAATTGTTAAAATTATCCCCAAATTATCCTCAACATCTAGTTTTCTAAAAAAAAGCCATGTGTGTATGTGTGTTTTATTCTGCTAACATAAATACAACTAACGCCCAGGTAAAAACCATGCTTTCCGAGTCTGCTTAATAAAAAAGTGAATGATCTTCACTTCTATAATTTCTGGCCACACCCCCTCTAAGGAAAAGAAACACTACTTAACTACATTGCCCAGTGCAGTAGTCCTGAGGCTAGTAAGCACTTAATATATGGCCACTCCATATTAAATGTGCTGTATTATATACTGATTTTAATGATTTAACATAAAAGGTCTTATTAATAATCTTATTATTAATTATTAATAATTTTATGTGGATTGAATATTCAAAATGATAATATTTTAGCTTTATTGATTTAAATAAAATATATTAATTTTATCTCTACTTTTTTAACATGGCTACTATAAATTTTTAAGCTACATACATGGTTCATATTACATGTGTATTCATATCAATATTTCCATTGGATAGTGCTATTCTAGAAACTCTCAATGAATTCAGCTAAGTGAAGGTCATTAATGACGTGGTGGAAAATATAATTTTATTAACTTTTTTCAAAATCCTTCTTATAATCATGAGTCTATTCTAGGTTCCTGCATCGTCTTGTATCATTTTTATAATTTATATTTTTATTAGAAAATTGTTCACTTCGAGGTTTTTGAAATATTTAATAAATATAACTTGTATAGAATCTCATAAATATGTTTCTCTGCAGACCACTAGTTTTATTCCTAATGTTAAATAGTATACATTTGGAATTTCTCCTTTTATTCTTTATTTAGGAATAATTGATTATTTGTATTGTTTTTCTATATTCTACTTTGACCTTCTCCTTTTACATTTACTAATCTTCTGTTTAATGTAATTTTGCTAATTCTAAAATTCAATTCTTATTTTCCTTTCCTTGTTTAACAATAAAATAATTAAGGGGCATCCCAGGTGCTCAGTCAGTGAAGCGTATGACTCGATGTCTGCTCAGGTCATGATCTCACAAAGTGTGAGATTGAGTCACACATTGGACTCCAGGCTCCTTGCTGTCAATGGGAAGCCCACTTAGGATTCTCTTTCTCCCTCTTTCTCTCTCTCTCTCTCTCTCTGCCCCTACCCAGCTCTCATGCTTACTCTCTCTCTCAAATAGATAAATTTAAAAAGAAAAATAATACAAAATTAAGATAATATACATTGAAGTGTCATAAGCCAGTATGATAAGTAATACATCTGAAATTCCTCAAATGCAAGAGAGCACATATAATCAGATTAACTCCAAATCATTTTTTCCATCCTTTATCTATGGGTTACGTTTCTCCAAAATATCTATTTGGCATATTTCAAAGGTAAAGCTAAATAGATCACATCTTCCTCTGTCTCTAATTTCTTGCAATTCAGTTACATGTGACTCTTCTTACTATACCAGCAATATGTTACAGAGGAGGATTCATTATAAGACAAACAGCAATGGCAGCGAATTATATGTATAACTCAGCCTTCCATGAATCCTTAATTCTATTTATGATACCCTCAGCATTAGCTTCTGTCACTTGTACAAATGAAAAAAAAATTATAATTCTGTAGTTTCCTGTGAGTTTTCTTAAAACTCATCAGGCTTTTCTTCTGTAGAATTTCCAAAATAGAGGGTCTGGATCCACTCAACTGGTATACCTGCCTGCCCAAGATAATTTCTTTTGAAATGAGACCTTTTAGAAACGAAAAATGTTCCTGGATATATCATTAAAGACAGAAATTCCAAAAGTGAATTTCAATGCTTCTAATTGTGTATTTGGTTACTTCTAAATGCATTAACTCATTTTATTTAATAGCTTATTTCATACCTTCATATTATAGATTGTATTTTCCAAAGACATCTGCAACAACGTCACTCATACCACATGTTTTTCTTACCATGTGACATTAACAACCCTTCCATCAAGAGGTGCAATATGTCTCACTAAACCTGAGTGAGCTGTGACTATAATATATTTGACATTATATAACTTATGAGGTTAGCTCATAAAAGGTGCTATAACTTCTACCTCGTTATTTTGAGATGTGTGCTGTTGGAATTTGGCCACCATGTTGTGAGGAAGCTCAAGTAGTCACACTGTGGGGTTATGTGTATTGTCCAAGGTTCCCGCTGAATTCCCAGCTAACAACCAGTATGAACCACCAGACATGTGAATCAAGAAGCCTTCAGATATGTCCAATCTACAACTATTAGGTCATACCCAGCTTTCAAATCTTCCCAGATCAAGCTTCAGACATCATGGGGTAGAGATAAATTGTCTCACTGTAATCTCTTCCTAATTCCTGATTACATAATCCATGATCCTAATGAAATGTTTGTGTTTTTATGCCATAAAGTTTAGGGAAGTTTGTTACCCAACAATAGAAAACTGATATACTCTCTCCTCTTAAACAACCTATTCACCCCGATTTCTATTACTCATACAATATAAGTTATCTCTGCTTTCATTTTTTAATTAACTTTTTAACATTAGAACAAGTTTAGACTTAAAAAAATTCTAAAGTGAAAAAAGAGGGCCCCCTGGGTGGCTCAGTCAGTTAAGCAGCTGACTCTTAGTCTGAGCTTAGGTCATGACCTCACGGTTTATGAGAGGTACTTTATCCACTAAAATATAGTTTTACCACCTTCAAAGTTCCCTGAGCTTCATCTTTCACCTTGACCTACTCTACACAAATGCTTAGCAAGTAATAATCTTTCTTCAACCCCTATAGTTTACCATTTCTAGAATGTCATAAAATTAGAATGATACAGTATCAGTACCTAGCGTTACAGACTCCCTTCCTTCACTTAGCAATGCATACTGAAGATTCATCCATATCACCCTGTGGCTTGATAGCTGATTTCTTCCTGTTGCTGACAAATATTTCCTTGTATGAATGTATCCTAGTTTACTCAACAAGTAAAGGCTATCTTGGTTGCTTCAAGTTTTTGGCAATTTATGAATAAAGCTGCTTTAAACATTTACATGCATGTTTTTACGTGGACATAACTTGTCAAATCAGTTGAATAAATACCTAGATGTATATTTGCTAGACTATATGTTCTTTATTTTATGTGCGTTGTCCCAATGTGCCTTTGATTATTTTTTGATTTTCAAATTTTATATAATTTTGTTTCAGGGGTATCTCCTGTAAAAAAAAATAATATATAATAATACCAATACCATATATTGTAGATGGTTTTTTTTAATCCAAACTAAAAATCTTTCAGTTTTATAAATATTTATATACATGTAAATTTATATTCTGAAATTTGATAGTTACCTTTATGTTCTCAAAAATACATCTCTCTACATAACAATACTGCCAAGAAAGAGGCAGCATCTAGTGAATATTTCCTCTGAAAACTGAGAAATTTAGCATACTTTCTCAAGTTTCTATCTTTCAAAGTTGTAGATATAATCTAAAACAGTGAATTATGTTAGTAGTGGAAACTTGTCTTCATATAAATTTTGCAAGAAAATACAACACATAAAGCAGTGAAATAATGCATCTGCTCTAGTTGAGTCACATACAGTTATTTCTTCCTCAGTTTTTCTTGATTCTTCTAGGGTTTAAAAATGCTCTTTGATACTAGTATTTCTTTACTATCTCATTAAAATGGGTCAAAGTCATCTGGTGAAGTATAGGCAGGCCTTTAGAAGCAATGTATGTTTTCTCTATTATTTTGCAGTTACTTTTCAGAGAAAGGGACCCTAGTGTTTAACCCACATGAGGATACAAAGTCTCCTTCTTAGATAAGTTAATTTAATTATTTTATTGTTATTATTTTTAAGAGAGACAGAGTCCAAGCAGGAGAGGGGCAGAGAGAGAGAGGAAGACACAAAATCTGAAGCTGAGTCCAAGCTATGAGCTGTCAGCACAGAGTCTGACACGGAACTTGAACTCACGAACTGTGAGATCATGACCCGAGCCAAGGTTGGACATCTAACTGACTGAGCCACCCAGGTTCCCTTTAGATAAGTTAATTTAACTTGGATAATTTAGAGGGGTGAGTTTATTAAAAAAAAAAAATAAGACAAGTACTAATGCAAACAGTATGACAAAAAAATCCCAGTGATGGATATAAGAATAACATGATTTTAGAAAATGTTGCTCTACAACCAAGCCTATTAGAGTCAATGAGAATTAAACTGTTGTCTGAGACTCCAAACTGACTGGGGATCTTTCAAAGATTTTGCTTAAAGAGATGATTATTAGGGAAAATATGATAAAATTAACAAAACTGGTAAGAATTCACACAAGGCAACTGACACATGTCACAGCCATGGGCTGTTCCAGTTTGCCATTACCCATGCTCTCTTATGTCTTCAGCAAGGAATAAGCCTTTTTAAGAGGTAAATAATAATCAGAAACAAACCATCACAAGACATATGCATGAAAATGCATAGAAAAATTAGGAACATAGATTTTATCTGTAGAAGAGTAAAAAAATGTAACAGAAAAAACTGTTCAGGATATAATAAAACTATTCTTGAAATAACAGATGTTTATATATATATTTACATATATGTAGAATAAAAGAGTATCTCATATACTGATATAGCATTCTAGTAATATTTTGAGACAATATGAACTTCAAAAATAAGAAATGAATTTACACATGTAAGCAAGAAAAGTAAATAATATACACATTAAACTGATTTACCAAGAGTACTCCATGGCAATACTCAACATCAAAATAAAGGGATTAATGTGTGCAGTAGGTCAAAAAGTGGTCATACCAAATATATCAAGTCCTAATTCCTGAAATTTGTAAAGGTTACCTTATCTGAAAAAACTATGCTTATCAGATTTAACTAATTAAGAAATTTGAGAAAAGATTACCCCGAATTATCCAAATGGGTTCTAAATGTCATTGTAAGTGTCTTTGTAAAATAGAGACAAGTGGAGATTTTATACAGACATACAGAAGAGAAGGTTCTAAAGACAGAAGCAGAAATTGGAGTGATATAACCAGGAACACTGAGGCAGCCATCAGAAGCTGGAGGAAGCAAGGAACAGATTTCACTCTAGATCCCCTACAGAGAGTTCAGTGTCATGGATTTCAGGCTTCTGCCCTTTAGATCTGTGAGAGAATAAATATCTGTTATTTTATTTAATCCACCAACTGTGGTAAATTGTTATGGCAGCCACAGGAAGCGAATACATTGTATAAGATGTTGAGGGAAAGTATGATCCAAGAATATTATACCTAAATTAACATGCACAAGTATATAAGAAAGTAAGAAATAGAATCTATTTTCAAAAATAAAACAAACTCACTTCAGTATGAAATCCAACAAAGACATAAATTAAAATACCTTATAAGAGAAGAACTATGAAAAAGAATAAGTAATAAGTCAGTTTGAATGTAGAATCAAGTTTGTAAAACTATGGAATTATGGTTACAAACCTTAAAATATATGTTAGCATAAATATATTTATACATATAAACCTTAACAACAACAAACTAGTAATAACAACATGAATTGAGGAAAAGTATAATAGGAGGAAATGGAGAAAATGAAACTGAGTCATTATACTATTTTTTATGAAAGAGATTTAAAAAAATCTGAGTAAAAATGTATACTATAAACACATAAGAATTTCAACCTATAATTTTTATTATCTTTTTACGTATAACATGGCCTTTGAGAAACATATAACATATGTAAACTGGAACAGATTATAGTACTAGTTATTTAAAAAAACAAATTTGATTAATCTCAGTGTATCTGTTAACATATTGTACAGATGTGGTCAACATCTGTAATCAGTTGACTTTAAGGAGATTACCATCAAGGGCTCCTTACCCAATAGGCTGAAATCTTGAGATTTTTCCCAAAAGAAGAAATTATGCTTCAAGCCTGCAGCATCAAGTCCTGTCTGAGTTTCCAGCCTGGCAATCTGCCCTACAAATTTCAGAGTTACCAGCAATTGCATAAACCTATTCCTTGAAATGAGTATTTTTCTCTTACCCTCTCCCTTCCTCCCTCTCCATCTCTAACCTATCTATCTATCCATTGATTCTGCTTCTCTGGAGAGCCCTGACTGATACAGAAACTAATTTTTATTAATGAAGAAACAGTTCTTCCAGGTTTTCTTCAGATTCTTCTTATAAAAACATAAATTAAAAGAAACATTTAATTAAAAAGTATGGCCTACATAATGGAATGGAAAAATGTTTCCTCCATTTTTTCCTTATAGTTTTTTCTTTCTCCTTCTTTTCTATTTCACTTCCAGTTTGCCTCCTTCTTTTCTATGTCTGCATATCTGAATGTACATGAGAGGAAACATCTAGTACAGTGTTCAACCACAGATATGAAAGTCATTTCCAACTGGTGAAGTTTATTTTAACTTTCCTTTTTGTATCTTTTTGGATGCTTGGAAATGTTACAAGTGATCATATGCATTATACTTTTTTAAAGCCTTCAAAAATAAATAATCCTGGGGAGCCTGGATGTCTCAGTTGGTTAAATGTCGAACTTTGACTCAGGTCCTGATCTCACAGTTCATGAATTCGAGCCCCACATTAGGCTCCCTGATGACAGCTCAGAGCCTGGAGCTTGCTTCCGATTCTGTGTCTCCATCTCTCTATGCCTATCTCCCACTCACATTCTGTCTGTCTCTCTCAAAAATAAATAAACATTAAAATAAATAAATAAATAAATAATCTTGATGTGCTCAATTACATGGAAGAAAATGAAGTTGAAACCTTTTCTCTCTTATATACACATGTATGCACACCCATACAAATGTTAATTTCTTTAAATATTTGAGTGCAATACAATATAAGAATTAAAATAAAATAAAGCACTAATTTGACAAGAAAGATGAAAGGGCAAAAAATAATGTGACATATACATTCAATGGAATATTACTCAGCCATAAAAAGGAACAAAATCTTGTCATTTGCAACAACATGGATGAATATGGATAGTATAATGCTATGTGAAATAAGAGAAAAACAAATACCTTATGATTTCAGTCATATATAGAATTTAAGAAACGAAACAAATATAAAGAGAGAGAGAGAGTGAAAGAGAGAGAGAGAGAGAAAACAGACTCTTAAAAGTCATGAACAAACCAGAGATAGGGAAGGTAGTAGGGGATGGGTAAGGTAGGTGAGGGAGATTAAGATTACACTTATTGTGAAGAGTAATGAATACTGTATAGAGTTGCTGAATCACTATATTGTACACCTGACACTAGTATAATACTGTACATTATACTGGAATTAATAATAGTAATAACCAATGAAAGCAAATAAATTAAATAAAAATAAAAGCCAAAATGTAGTTTCAGAAAAATGAAATGTCAAATTTCAAAAGTATTTGCATATCCATTCCATCCTTTAAAAAAATTTTTTTAATGTTTTATTTATTTTTGAGAGAGAGAGAGAGACACACACGCAGCATGAGCAGGGGAGTCTCAGAGAGAGAGGGAGACAGAATCTGAAGACAGGATCCAGGCTCTGAGTTAGCTGTCAGCACAGAGCCTGACACGGGGCTCAAACCCACAAACCACGAAATCATGACCTGAGCTGATACTGGACGCTCAATCGACTGAGCCACCCAGGCGTCCTTGAAAAGAGAGTTACTTCTGTCTCATTTACTTCTGGAACCCCCAACTCAGTACAAGAACTGGCACACATTAGGAATTTAGTGTATTTTTAAAAACTGGAAGGAAAGAAAGGAAGGAAAAAAGAAAGAAGGAAATACGCCAAAATTTTAAAAGAATTACATTGTCCTCTATTTTTCTCTATTTCTCATCTTTTTTATAGTGGATATTTTATTAAATACATTAGTTTTAAAATCAGAAAACAATAAATACCCTAAATTTTAAAAGTAAATCATAAGAGACTATTGAATACTGAAACCAAACCAAGGGCTGAAGGGGGAGGGGGATGGGGAAGGGGATGATGGTCATGGAGGGGGGCACTTGTGGGAAGAAGCACTGGGTGTTATATGGAAACCAGTTTGACAATAAACTATTATAATTTTTTTAAAAAAGTAAATCATGTGAAATTAAATGCAATGATGTATTCCTTCACTTCAAATATTTTTTATAAAATATCTTATAATTTTATATTTTTTATAATTTACTTTTAAAGGTACTTTAGAAATATACATACTAAAAAATTGTGCCTCTAAAAAGATTGTGTTTTGGTCTTATAGAAAATATAACTTTTTAACTATTTGTCTTTGAAGAACGAGGATAATAATCAGCATGAGTTTACAATGTAAGTATTAAAACAGATTTCCCAGTTTGATTACTTACCAGTGGTTTGGCCCTGAGCAAGCATAGGAGGCACTTATCATAGTGTCGGGAAGGAGAGGGAGCCTCGAAGAAAACACAGCTGTTAAGAAGCAGCTCAGAGAGCCTGGGTGGCTCAGTCAGCTATGTGTAGGACTCCTGGTTTCTGCTCAGGTCATGATTTCAAGATTTGTGGGTTCAAGCCCCACATCAGTCTTTGTGCCCACAGTGTGGAGCCTGCTTGAGATTCTCTCTCTCCCTCTATCTTTGCCCCTCTTCTGCTCATGCTTTCTCTCTTAAAATAATTTTTTGTAAAAGCAGCAGCAGCTCACGAAATTTTCAGTATAGTAATATAGGAGTAATAGGGTATCAGTGAAAGCACCATAGCACAATAAAAAGGAAATAATACCATCAAAATACTGTTTTGTTAGCATTGTGAAATAGTCATTCATGTCTTCTGAAAATAAAACCTTGCTTGAATTATATTTTTCATAAATCTGGAGACTGTTAGGATATCCTAACAGTGAGCAGATAAAACTGATAGTCTTATTTATGAATGTACATTGTTATTATTTAAACTCACAGTTACACAGGATGAATTACTTCATCTACCTTTATATGCCTAAATATAGCTTTATTTTTTTTCTTGCTTTGAGTCGTTTATGTAGGAAAAACAAATAAATGGGGATACTTGGATTTATGCCAAGCAGTTTTAATACTACAATTACTACATGTTTACCTACAGGAAATTGAATCTTTCCTTGAAAAATAATTATTGATTTAACTGATATTTATGTGTCATAAGAGCCAAATAATGAAGATCAAAGTCTAAAATGAAATCTTATAAGCAAAACCTATCCAAATCCATTGAAAGAAAAGATTAATTTCCTTTTCATATATGTATAGCCACCTAAAAATTATCAAAGGTAAAAGTATCAACTGAAAATAAATTTTTTATAAGTGCTAAATTCAAAGAATGACATAAAAACCACATAAGCAGAGCAAAACAAATCAATTTTCCTTCACCAAAAATAATTTCATAAATAAATATTCTGATTAGAAAAACACTATCATTGCTGCCAATATGGATCTCTGTCTTCAGGGTTTACTATAGGTTTAGTTGTCATTCATTTTAGGAGTGTGGCAAGATGGAGAAGTAGGGAACACTGTTACCTCTGCATGCCCTCAACCATCAAATTGAGAAGAATTAAAAGCCACAATATTCTGATCTCCAAGAGCAGAGGTGCGTGCACAGACCCCTTATTGATTACAGCCTCATGATGCCTGAGTGTGAACTGGGACCAGAGACTTTGGGGGAGGGAACACCAGCTCAAAGTGGAGCTGAGCCCAGAAAAAGAGTGTCAAGGAACTTGGGGCTGGCCACAGAGAGCCAAGTATCTAGAGGTGCACAGCACTGTGCAGGGCCGTGCTCGCGCGGGAGGGCCCTGCAGGGTGGCACAGAACTGTGGAGAGCCAGGCGCGAACCACCCTGCAGGATGCTGCGTGGGAGGGCAGCGCAGGGTGATGCAGAGCTGAGGGGAAGAGAAGGCAAGGCTCAACAGTCCATTGCGTGATCGCTGAAGTGGGGAGACCTCAGCCCTTGGCAGATAAACATTCATGTGTAGCCACTGGGCGTGGGGAGAGAGATCCACCCCCCTCTGCAGACCGTTCTCCCATGGGACCAGCAGCCGACTTCAGGTGGAGCCAGGGAAGGGCTGGCTCCCCAATTCCCCTGTGCAATCCCGGCCAGAAAGCGGCCTGACTGCTGGAGATCATTTTCACCGTGGTGGAAGCATTGAAGTGTGTGAACTAGGATTTAGAAACCTGGCAGAACTTAGAAAACCAAACCAATTTACCCGACTGTGGCACAAGGAGGTTGGACTCAAGAGAGTGGCTGGCAATGCATGGTCTAAGGGGGGGTCTTGCAGTGTCGCCAATCCCTGAGACCAAAACTACCTACATCTAACCATGCCCATCCATGCTGGAGACGTGGATTCTTCTTTTCTTCACATTCACTAAGGCGGGGCCTCAGAGACCAATCCCTGAGACCCAAACTACCTACATCTAACCATGTCCATCCATGCTGGAGAGATGGATTCTTCTTTTCTTGCTATTTTTACTTTTTTCAATTTTTTTCTTTTCTAATTATTTTTAATTTTTAGTTTTTATAATTTTTTCCTTGATTTCTCTTTTCTATTTTCCTATTTCCTCCTTTTCTCCCTCTCCCCCCTGGAGTATGGGAAAGACCAACATTTATGCAATGATGTGATTAGAGCAACTCTTAACATCCAGATATTTTTTCCCTTACCTCATTCTTATCTCTCCCCTCTGCAGGTTTTATGCTCTCAGACTGTCCTTTATCATTGACTGTCTCTGTCCCCCAAGATTTTTTTTCTCCTTTCCTGTCCTCTCTTTTCTTTCTTGCTCCTTTTTTTCCCCCGTTTGGTTTTCTTGTTTACCAGATCTGTCAATGTGTTTGCCTGCTTGTGTCCCCTGTGTGACTGTCTGTCTGTTTTCCTTTTCAGGGCTACCTCAGGAAACAAGCCAAAGCACACATAGTGGAAAGTCCCAAATATCACTGAGTAGGGAAATAAATTAATCAGAGGCATAACAAGAGAAACTGAGACACCATTAAAAGAACATCTCCTGAAATGACAGACACTAGACAGTAAAAGAGCCTCCTTCAATAGAGCAATACTAAAAGGCACACAGTGCAGAACAAGCTTTTAAAACTGACAAGATACAGAAAGCTAGCCAAAATGACTAAACAAAAGTATTCTCCTTTAAAGAAATTCCAGGAAGAAATCACAGCAACAGAACTGCTCAAAACAGACACAGCAATATAACTGAATAAGTATTTAGAACAATTATCATAAAATTAATCTCTGGGCTTGAAAAAAGGATAGAAGCCACCAGAGAAGATATTGATGCAAAAACTAGGGACCTTCAAAATAGCTGTGATGAGTTTTAAAAAAAGGCTATAAATGAGGTGAATAATAAAATGGAGGCTGCCACTGCATGGATTGAAGAAGCAGAGAGGAGAATAGGTGAATTAGAAGACACAGTTTTAGCAAAAGAGGAAGCCAAGAAAAAGAGAAATTGATACAGGAACACAAAAGGAGAATGGGAGACCTGAATGATAAAATCAAACGGAACAATATCCATATCATAGGAGTTTCTGAAGAGGAAGAAAGAGAAAAAAGGTCCTGAAGGGGTGCTGGATCAAATTATAAATGAAAATTTCTCCAATCTGGGGAAGGAGAAAAACATTGAAATTTGAGAGGCATATCGAACTCCCCTAAGATGCAACCTGAACCCACATTCAGCACAACATATCATAGTGAAACTGGCAAAATATAAGGATAAAGAGAGAATTTGGAAAGCAGCTAGGGATAAAAAGGCCCTAACATACAAAGGGAAACCTATCAGAGTGGTTACAGACCTGTCTATTAAGACTTGGCAGGCCAGAAAGGAATGGCAGGAAATCTTCAATGTGATGAACAGGAAAAATATGCAGCCAAGAATCCTTTATCTAGTGAGCCTGTCATTCAAAATAGAAGGAGAGATAAAGGTGTTCCCAAATAAACAAAACTTAAGAGAATTCATCACCCCCAAACCAGCCCTACAAGAAATCCTAAGAGGGACTCTATGAGGGAAATGTAAGAAGGAATATAAGACACCAGAGACATCAACACAAACATGAACTCTACAGAGAACACAATGACTCTAAACACACATTTTTCAATAATAACACTGAATGTAAATGGACTGAACACTCCAATCAAATGACACAGAGTAGCAGAATGGATAACATACCAAAATCCATCTATTTGTGGTCTGCAAGAGACTCACCTTAGACCTAAAGACACCTTCAGATTGAAAGTAAGGGGATGGAGAAATATCTACCATGTGACTGAATGCCAAAAGAAAGCTGGAGTAGCCATAATTATATCGAACAAACTGGACTTTAAAGTAAGGGTAGTAACAAAAGATGAAGGACATTATATAATAATTACAGGGTCTTTCCATCAGGAAGAGCTAATAATTATAAACATCTATGAACCGAATTCAGGAGCACCCGAATACATAAAACAACTAATCACAAACAGAAACAATCTTATCGATAAGAATATGCTAATTGCAGGGGACTTTAATACTCCACTTACAACAAGGGATAGGTCAACCAGACAGAAAATCACTAAAGAAACAATGAACCTGAACAACACACTGGAACAGATGGAATTAATAGATATATTTAGAACTCTGCATCCTGAAACTAGGAAATTCATTTTCTTCTCAAGTGCGCATGACACATTCTCAACAATAGATCACATACTGGGGCATAAAAGAGCCCTCCATAAATACAAATGCATTGAGATCATACCATGCACAGTTTCACATCACAATGATATGAAACTTGAAATTAACCATAGGAGAAAGTCTGGAAAACCTCCAAAAGTGTGGAGGTTAAAAACTACCCAACTGAAAAATGATTGGGTGAATCAGGCAATTAGAGAGGAAATTTAAAAATATATGGAAACAAATGAAAACAAAAATATAACAATCCATACTCTCCGGGACACAACAAAGACAGTCCTAAGAGGAAAGTATATTGCAATCCAGGCCTATTTCAACAAACTAGAAAAAGTGCAAACTCAAAATCTAATAGAGCACCTAAGGAAACTAGAAAGGGAACAGCAAGAGCACCCCAAGCCCCGTAGAAGAAAAGAAATAATAAAGATCAGGACAGAAATAAACAATATAGAATACAAAAAAAGCAGTTGAAAAAAATCAATGAAACCAAGAGTTGTTTTTTTAAAAATAAACAAAATTGATAAACCTCTAGCCAGGCTCCACAGAAAGAATAGAGAGAACACCCAAATAGACAAAATCATGAATGAAAATGGATCTATTAAAAACCGATCCCTCAGAAATAAAAGCAATTATCAGAGATTACAATGAAAAATAATATGCCAACAAACTGTTCAATCTAGAAGAAATGGACAAATCCCTAAATATACATGCACTACCAAAATTCAAATGAGAAGAGAGAAAATCTGAACAGATCCATAACTAGTGAAGAAATCGAATCAGTTATCAAAAATCTCCCACGAATAAAAGCCCAGGGCTGGACAGATTCCCAGGGGAGTTCTATCAGACGTTTAAAGCAGAGTTAACACCCATCCTTCTCAAGTTATTCCAAAAAATAGAAATGGAAGGAAGACTTCTGGACTCATTCTACAAAGCAAATACCACCTTGATTCCTAAACCAGACAGAGACCCAACAAAAAAAGAGAACTATAGGCCAATATCCTTAATGAATACAGATGCAAAAATACTCAACAAGATACTAGTAAATCGAATTCAACAGCATATAAAAAGAATTATCCATCATGATCAAGTGGGATTCATTCCTGGGCTACAGGGCTGGTTCAATGTTTGCAAATCCATTGCAAATACATCACATTAACAACTACAACAACAACAACAAAAGATAAAAACCGTATGATCCTGTTGATAGATGCAGAAAAAGCATTTGACAAAATACAACACCCTTTCTTTTTTTTTTAATAACCTAACTTTTACTTTATTTTTTATTTTTTTAGAATATAACACTATTTTTAACATATGCAATTATTTTCCATCATTTACAATACAGTAGTTACAATGACACTCCAAATGGATAAGCAAAGTAAAAAATCAGAACCCCAACTTCTATTTCATGTAATTAGACTTATACAGAAATTAGAAGGTTAAGTAACAACTAGTTAACCACCAAATTTCACAGCTATCTGAAGTGGCAATCATTATATAGCAGCTTATCTATGATACATTCAAGATAAATGATACAATTTATTACTTGCCCATAAGCTAAAACACAGCCTGCTTAATACCTTTCCTTAAATTCATCTAAAACCATCAAATACCTAGGAATAAACCTAACCAAAGATGTAAAAGACCTTTATGATGAAAACTACAGAAAGCTTATGAAAAAAATTGAAGAAGACACAAAGAAATGGAAAAACATTCCATGTTCATGGGTCAGAAGAATAAACATTGTTAAAATGTCATTACTACCCAAAGCAATCTACACATTCAATCCCCATCAAAATTGCACCAGCGTTCTTCTCAAAGCTAGAACAAATTATCTTAAAATTTATATGGAACCACAAAAGTCTCTGAATAGCCAAAGTAATATTGAAGAAGAAAACCAAAATGGGAGGCATCACAATTCCAGACTTTAGCCTTTACTACAAAGCTGCCATCATCAAGACAGTATGGTATTAGGTAAAAACAGACACATAGACCAATGGAATAGAATAGTTCAGAACTGGACCCACAAGTGTATGGCCTATTAATTTTTGACAAAGCAGGAAGTAGTATCCAATGGGAAAAAAAGACAGCCTCTTTAGCAGGTGGTGCTGGGAGAACTGGACAGCAACATGCAGAAGAATGAAACTAGACCACTTTCTTACACCATACACAAAAATAAACTCAAAGTGGATGAAGGACCTGAATGTG
This sequence comes from Suricata suricatta, assembly GCF_006229205.1. Lineage (NCBI taxonomy): Eukaryota > Metazoa > Chordata > Mammalia > Carnivora > Herpestidae > Suricata > Suricata suricatta. The sequence goes on along the minus strand of NC_043705.1, from coordinate 96,625,078 downwards.
AGACAGGAAACCATCAAAACCCTTGAGGAGAAAGCAGGAAATAGCCTCCTTGACCTCAATCACAGCAATTTCCTACTCAATACATCCCCAAACACAAGGGAATCAAAAACAAACATGAACTATTGGGACCTCATCAAGATAAAAAGCTTCTGCACAGCAAAGGAAACAATCAAAAAAACAGGCAACCAACAGAATGAGAAAAGATAGTTGCAAATGGCATATCGGATAAAGGACTAGTATCCAAAATCTACGAGGAACTCACCAAACTCCATACCCAAAAAATGAATAATCCAGTGAAGAAATGTGCAGAAGACCTGAACAGCCACGTCTTCAAAGAGGGCATCCAGATGGCCAACAGGCACATGAACTGATGCTCAGCGTCACTCAGCATCAGGGAAATACAAATCAAAACCACACTGAGATACCACTTCACACCAGTCAGAGTGGCTAAAATGAATAAATCAAGAGACTATAGATGCTGGCGAGGATGTGCAGAAATGGGCACCCTCCTACACTATTGGTGGAAACCTAAACTGGTACAGCCACTCTGGAAAACAGTGTGGAGGCTCCTCAAAAAACTATCTATAGAACTCCCCTGGCACTGCCAGGGATCTACCCAAGGAATACAGAAGTGCTGATGCATAGGGGCACAAGTACCCCAATGTTCATAGAGCCTGTTTCAACAATAGCCAAATCAGGGAAAGAGCCCAAATGTCCATCACCTGATGAATGGATCACGAAGGTGTGGTGTGTGTGTGTGTGTGTGTGTGTGTGTGTGTGTGTATATATAATGGAATACTACGTGGCAATGAAAAATAATGAAATCTGGCCATTTGTAGCAAAATGGATGGACCTAGAGGGAGTCATGCTAAGCAAATATAAGTCAAGCAGAGAAGGGCAGATACCATATGTTGTCACTCATAGGTCTAACAGGAGAAACCTAACAGGGAACCATGGGAAAAGGTAAGGGGGGGAAAGAGTTGGGGAGAGGGAGTGAGGCAAATCATGAGAGACCTTTGAATCCTGAGAACAAACTGAGGGCTAAAGAGGGAGGGGGAAGGGGAAGGGTGGATAATGGTCAAGGAGAGGGGCACTTGTGGGGAAGAGCACTGAGTGTTATATGGAAACCAACTTGGTAATAAACTATTAATTAAAAAAAATTTAAGTTGTCATTCATTTTAGTTTCCTGAAGCTAACCTTGCAGTCTCCAGCAGGAATATTTATTAAAATTCTCGAGATTCAGCTATAGTTTGTGCATATAATAATAGTGCTTTTTATATAGAGGGACTTTAACAACAAAAACCCATAAGGTACTTTGCAAGTGATATTATCTCTATAGATTAGGAAAATGGCAAGACTCAAGTAACTGAGATCTGTTTTGTTGTCAAGAATACATAATATTTGCTGAATCTGATCACCTCTACAGTCTCATCCCTGGTTACTCTAACTGCACTGGTTTCATCTTTATCTCTATTATGATCATCATCAGAGAGAAGCATAGATATACTTAACTGCAGAGCATGCTTTTGGTCTGGTTCCCTAGCCTGGATAAAAACCCTGGGAGTGAAATCCTCACGATTTTGTTCCTTTCAATGCATCATATTTTTTGGCTCATTTTACAGTCAGTTTGCTAATGCCACACTGTAGTGCCTTATTTAAGTCACATTAACAGTCTTATGAGATGATATTGTTATCATCACAGTTATTCTAAGTGGGGAAACAGAGTCACTGTAAGCTAGAGGTTATCTGAACTATTCCATTCCACAATATTTCATCATTACTCTATTGGATACACAACCACACACTAGACATTCAACAAGGACTTAGAGCAGGAGAAGGCAAGCAGACCTCAGATTTGTATGTTAGTAACTCAGTTTCAACGTCTCCTTAGTCTGAAAAAGTCATGGATACAAAATAACTAAAAAGATATAGAATGTAGTGGAATTAAATTAGTTCTACTTAAGTTTATTGAAGGTAGTTTTAAAGTTAAATCCCTCTCTCTGGTATTCAAGTTTCTTTTTAACAAAACTTTTTGTTTTGGAATAATTTTAAACTCAGAACAAGTTGCAAACGTAGTACAGAGAGCTCCTGTATAACCTTCACTCAGTATTCCCCAATGTTAATGTCTTATCAAATCATAGCATGTTATTAAAATGAAGGAATGAACATTCATAAAATACTATTTGTTTTTAATGTTATGTTTTGTGGGAACATATATGCCCAACTTTCTAAAGTTGCTTGAAACTCAGAAATGTGCTAAATTGTCCTAGGGAATGATTTCCTAGAGCTACTAGTCAAATCCCCAAAAGAGAGAAAGAATAAAAGCTCACAAACACATATTTGCTTTCGTTTAATTAGGCAACAAAAACTGTAGAACTGTGCAGATGGAGGAAGAGTACTGTCATATTCATAGTGTCATATTCATGATATAGAAACATAGAAACACTCTTAAGGAATATTAAATACAGCCCCTAACTCTAAATAATATAAGATGCTAAAAGATTTGCCCACCATCAAACAGCAAGTCAGTGATTTAGCCTGGATTAAAACCTGGGTGTTTCTAACCAGCATGATTCCAATTTTACCCCGCTGTCCTTTAATAAGTGGAAAGACAGAGTATGGACTAACTTCTGAAAAGGGGCAGAGAGCCCCACGAAAGTCATGCTCCAAAATCAGGGCAGGGTTAGATTAAACAGGACCGATAACACTTAAAGATTGGTGAGAGAGTTGACTAATTATATGTGATATTAAAACTTTGAATTGTTCACTTTAGATTTGAAAATATTTAAATTAGCTATTTTCATTCAAAGTAATTTTTGTTGAGGGAGCTGAGCCACATTAATTAGACGTATAGTCTGATAATATTTGAACCACATGGAATCACTGAGATGTGATAGATAGATCCATAGCACATTAAGGTAATCATTTAAAGATTAATAAAACCCATGAAAATTAAACCTGCAAACCTATTTTTAAAAGAAGTATTCCACTTTTATCCAAAAATATCATTGTTAACCCAATTTAATTCTTATTTCTCTCTGATGCCTGAATTAATTCATATTAATCTAACACCTCTCTGATCTGCCCTACTATTTATAATCTGTATCAGATTTTGAGAACTGACTAAACCTTTTCATATTATCCTTCTCTATTTGTTCTCTTACCATTATGAAGAACATTTTGGGAAGCAGCTTATGTTTAATGCTTTTCTTTTCCAATATGACCACAGAACAAGTTTTCAGGGAATGAGTCCAAAATTATTTTGATAAAGGTAATGCATAGAGGTTTTATGTGTTCCAGCAGAAAGAGCATTTTATTCCATATAAATTCTGAAAAATCTCTCTTTCAAGACACTGATGGGAAATTAATATTCTGAATGGCTTGGTAAAATAGGGCTAAGCATCAGACAATGAATCATCAGTAATTTATGCACAGAGTAGCATTACAAAAGTTACAATGCACTGCACAATGCTTATTGCTTTAGAAGGTTGGCTAGGAAAGCCCTAGAGTAAACTTTTAAAGAAACTCGTTTCCAGACTAGGTTATGCTTCTAGCAGGTTGCATGACCTTGGGGAACATACATAATTTCTTTGGGCTTCAATTAGGATTGATCTCTAAAGTACTTGCGCTCTAAAACATTAAATTTTATTTAAGTTCTAAAAGCATCCTTACTTATACAGAGGTTAAGAAGAATTTAATTTATAGCAGTTTGGAAAACCAAATGTTTTCGATTATCTCGGTTTCAATAAAACACAATCTATATTTTAAGTTAATTTGTGAAGGGGCGCCTGGGTGGCTCAGTCGGGTTAAGCTTCCAGCTTCAGCTCAGGTCATGATCTCATGGTTTGTGGGTTCCAGCCCCACATCAAGCTCTGTGCTGACAGCTCAGAGCCTGGAGCCTGCTTCAGATTCTGTCTCCCTCTCTCTCTGACCCTCCCCTGCTCTCTCTGTCTCTCAAAAATAAATAAAAAGCATTTAAAAAATTTTTTTAAAGTTAATTTGTGAAAAGTTATTTTGGACATAAAAATTAAATAAGGAGAATTCAATAGTTTAAAAAACAAAAGCTGGTTTCAGCTGACTTGAATTTTAGCCTCTGCTTGACCCTTATTAACTGAAATTGAGGAAACTGCTTTACTCTGTCTTTGCTTGTTTTCTTACCGTAAACTGGTACAGACTATGGGGGTGTTATTAGAATAAATATTCTCCAGAGCACCTGGGTGGCTCAGTGGGTTAAGCGTCTGACTTCGACTCAGATCATGATCTAGTGGCCCCTGAGTTTGAACCCTGCATCCATCTGGTCCTGTGCTGACAGCTTAGAGCCTGGAGACTGCTTTGCATTATTTCTCCTTCTCTCTCTGCCCCTCCCCTGCTCTTGCTCTGTCTCAAGAATAAATAAACATTAAAATAAATTAAATATAAATAAATGTTCTCTAAAGACCTTTCCACTTTTTTTATTATATTGTGGCAAAATGATTTGACATTTCAGCACAACCACCATCTAAAGAAAGAAGGCTAAATAAATGAATTAAATATTACAGTCAAAAGAAAGAGTATGGGTCTCAGTCAGTCCCATACTGTTTGGGACTTGGAGGAGGTCGTGTTCTATGATCCCTAGGGAGATCTGAAAGAAAGACCAGGTTCCATGAGAGAGCAAACACTCCCAGGAAGCAAATCTTTGCAAGTAAATTTCAATTGAGCCCTTGTTATAGACTGAATGTTTGTGTCCTCTCATATTCATCCACAGAAGCCCTAGTCCCCTGTGTGATGGTATTTGCAGTAGGGCCCTTTAGGAGGTAATAAGGTCTTGAAGGTGAGATTGGTACCTTTGTAAGAAGAGACACTGGAAAGATGATCTCCCTCTCCACCATGTAAAGACACAGCAAGAAAACAGCTGTGTTCAAGAGAACCTTTACCTAAAACCAAATCGGCAGCCACTTTGATCTTAGTCTTCCCAGCCTCCAGAAGTCTGAGAAATAAATGTTGTTTTTTTTTTAATTTTAGTCCCACGGTCTACAGTGTTTTGTTATGGCAAATAGAGCTACGACAGTCCTCCACTGAGGCAGCCATTTTTTATTTAACCTAACACTTTCAAATCTAGCCCAGACTTTTCTTCTTAAAAGTAGAGCCATATGTTTGTTTTTCACTTAAATGTCTCATGGCCATTTCAACCTGAACATGTCCAAAATCAGGGTGATGTGATTTCTCCCCTCAAATTTGATCTAGTGCCACCGTTCACCCAGGTTATCAAGCCAGAAATTTCTGATAGTCCCCTTCTCAAATGTTTTGAATGCATTCACTTTTCCCCATTATCACTGCTATCCCCTAATCAAAGTCACTGTCATATCTCACCCAGACTGTTTCAACACACAGTTTCCATTTCTTTTGTACCCTAACCACAATCTATGCCCTCTCCAACAGTTAGAATAAACTTTAAAAATGTAAATAAGGTTGATGTTATTGTGACTAGACCCTCCAGGGGATTCCCAGGGAATGCTATTCATTCTACAAAACCCTTTCTGACTTACCATGAGCCTCTCTCAATCTCCACTCTGGCCAAGTTCTCTTCCTTGGCCACTTCCCTCTAGGAGTCCCAGATCCTGGAATAGACCAATCTTATCTCCGCTTCCTGGTTTTTGAACAGGCTCTCTCCACTCCCTCTTCCAGGCCTGCTTTTCCCCTTCCCTCCTCTCATCCCTGAGCTCAGCCCACTCACATTCATGTGGCCAGTTCCTTTTCCTCCTTAGAGTTCAGTTTGATGCCAGCAAGACTGCTCTACACAAAATAGCTTCCTCTTCAATTATTACCTAAGTCCCTCATCTGTTTGTTTTTCCTGGCTCTTACAAGACGGTGCAATCATTTTATTCAGCTGTCTGTTTGAATCCCTGAAGGTGGGGAACAAATATCTCATTCAGCACTGTTTCTCCAGAACTTAACAGAGTGATTAGAATATGACAGGCCAATGGTAAACCTTTGTTAAGTAAGTATATTGTGTTTCAGGAAATTTTCCCATCAGGAGACATCAAATTTTCTCACAAAACCCGAGGATGAGATTGCAGTCATTTGCTCTAGTTTGCCAGATTTCTTTTTTGCCAGATTTATTTCACAGAGGACACCTGAAATAAGATAAATGAGAAACTGTGGTTTATGTGTTTTCTTATAATGTTGCTGGTTTGAATTAATATTTTTATTTCTCATGACTCATCGGTTTCTTAAATGCATTTCATCTTGATATTAGACCATGTTTTATACTTAAAACTTTTTGAAGAATCCAACATTAGTATCTCAAGACTCCTTGATATTTTCCTTTTAAAAAAAATAAGAAAGTTTACTGGAGTTCAGAGTTGCTCATTAAGGTCACTTATCATACCATTAAAGCTCTGAGAGTATTATTGGATTCTTTGGACACAAATATATATGGTATTAATGGGCATAAATAGAACCATATACCATTAATATCACAGAGCATTTATCTTCTAACAAGCTACCTTTTTTCCCTGTAGGATAAAAATCAGTTTTTCATGGATAGAGTGCAATCAAATCAAACTTGCTTTAGTTTGAATTTAAATAATTCTATGTAACTCAACAGAATAGTGTTACCAGCAATAGTGAAATTTTGTCAAATAGTGTTTTGAATAAAGTTGTATCTGCATTTACAAATTATCATAATCCAATTTTAGATAATCATCTTCCCAATGGATCCATTTTTTGTATGAAAAAAATTAACCTAGTGGTCAAAGCAAGGTATCTGTGATTACACCTATTTACCACTGTTTAGTCAATATTTCTTTTGCAACAGGGTTTCAAACCAGGTGATCAGATTTGTATAACCCTTTCACCTGAGTTGAGAAGCTGGGGTCAAATATAATTCTACATGAATTCTCCTTTAAAAAAGTAACATTTTAGAAAATCTACCAATTAAAACTAGTACTCAAAGTTGCAGAAAACTTAAGAATTAATTAATTTCTATAGTCTAAGTAGGAGCTGATTATGAACTATAAAAATGGGGTAGAATCTGCAAAACTTGCCTGAGGCATCTCAAGTATGAGTGATGATAAGTAGAGAAGTTTTCTTAGTTTATATTTGGATTTGGGAAAAGAATGCATTATATCTATCACTGTTCTGAGTAACTTCACTATTTTAAAATAGAAGTCAACACCTTTTTAACTATTTATGTGAGGATAAGTTTTACTTGAGCATAGGTATTTACAAAACTTGAGCACAGGTATTTACAAAAAATTCAGATTCTAGAATGTGCCATCAAACTAACTATAATATGAGGTAGAAAGTATTCCCTATGGAGCAGTCACAGTGATCCCTTTAAAACCTGAGTCAGATCCTGGCACTCCTCTGCTCAAAATCCTGCCTTGACTTCTGCTTACTCTTCAAAGGGAACTTCAGTGCCTTCTGTGATCTGCTCCTCTACAACATCTCCGAAACCACAGGTCCTCACCTGCTCTCTAACCTCACCTCTCCTCCTCTCTCACTCCCCTCCACATGGTCTCATTGCTATTTCTTGAATGTTACAGGGACACCTGATAATCTTAGTTGTTTCTTCTCCCTCTTATGAACAAAACAAGCTCTTTAAAGGCAGGTGAGATGGGGTTTCTATCTCACAAAGCACCATACAAAGGATAGAGTTACAGAAATAACTCTTCTCTTTGATGTGGCAGAGGCCCCTCACATGCTGTTCTCATCACCATGCACACACACAATATGCCCCTCTATCACTGTGGAAGATGGGTACCTTGTGTGTCTGGGGGACTGATTATTGCTCTTATCTTAGACTGGATGAGTCAACCAGGCTTTGTTCCACTTTGAGGGTCAACTAGGTGGGGAAGGAGCTGGTTTGGGTGTGTGTCTGCCCTTGAGGTAGATGTAAACTATTATTATTGGTGTTAAATAGACCTCTGCATTAGACTCTTTTGAGCTATACCCCTGCTCTTTTCGTCTCTGTATCATAGACCTGGGGCTGGCACAAAGATGGCCTAGCCCTTGGAATGTCAATTCATCCCTACCTAGCATTCCTGGCCTATTTGGACTTAGGTCTCTGTCCAAGAGTCTTTGTCACAGGCTAGCAGTAGGTGTAGAACACCAAGCTAATAGTGAGTGTTCAGTGAAAGTAAGAGAATCACTGGGCATGAAGGGCTTTATTCAAAACTGATACCCAATGGAGGGAGTCTTTGGCCTCACAAAAGGGTTAAGTCTCTCATTATCATTTAAGGAAATTTCTACCTAATAATTATTTAACTTAATTATATTTTTATTATTAAAAAACTATTTATAAACCCACCTCTTTCATACCTTTACATATTCATATGTCGCCTTCTCAAGGAGGACTATCTTAGCCACCATATTTGAAGTTGCAAACTGTCTCCTACACTCTCAATCCCTATTCCTTGCTCTACTTTTTCCTTTTATCTGTATGATACTTATCATTTTCCAACTTCTTTATCGTATTTATTATTTACCTCTGTATTATATTTGCTTCCTTATTATATTTATTATACCTCTTCCATTACTAGAATATAAGCTTCATGAAAATATAGATCTTTATCTGTGTTATTTCCAAACACTCATTCCAAACTAGAAGAGTGTTTGGTATCTGGAATGCAGTAGACATTCAAGAGTGCCTGGTACATTGTATGTATGGAATAAAGGAAATGAAAAATCCATGATTTTTCATTAGAAAATTAACTCTGTCGGAAAATACAGTCTGAAACAAGACTAAAAACCAAGAATTAGAAAGAATATAGGAAAACCTAGACTAGGAACAAGCTGGCATTAAATGTCTGGACAAGGAAATTCTAGAATGAAGAGATTTAAAGTCTTTAAGTTAGCCAAAGCTGGGCTTTTTCTATATTTCTTTTAATTCATTACCTATATTCTATAGTCATGTTTTTGATATTAGGAAATCTGTGGTAATATTTTTGAAGCCAGGAAGTATTCTCTGTAAAAGTGCTGCATATGGCTTCTTAGTAAAAGAACAAGATGAAAGTGAAGCCAAATCCATTTGATCACAATCCAGGAATCCAAGTATGAGCAGCAAAAGGCCTTCAAACCAATGAATTACTGTGAATCTGTAGTATTTCCCTCAATATTCTAACTCGTGAGATTTCACTGACCATTAAAAACAATTTTCCTTTCATCTAAATTGGCATTATATCCAGAATTGGGATTTGGTGTGAAGCCTTGCAAATACTCTCTATCTTTTTTATTTCTCTAATTAGAACTGCTGCTCTATCTGAAAATTGACTTTCAACTTTAAAATTAGGATAGACTTGGAGGCTGAGATCTCTAATTTGCTCTCAAGATGAAAGTTACTCATTCTCTAATCTTTATCAGTGATGTTCCAGTCTCCTTTTTAAATCTCTCTAATAAAAATGAATGAAAGTCTCTAGAAATCTCATAAACAGAGTAGGCAGGCAATATGAGAAACAAAAGACTAGTAAGCAGGCTAGATCCTAACACTGGTGACGAAATGCAGCCATTCTGCAATTTTGATAAATTATAGCCTCTTTCACTCAAAATTCCACTCTCTCCTCTCATCATTGCTTAGCTCAACATTTATTTGTACACACAAATTTGTAAAAGTTTCTTGCCTATAAATTAATGTACTTACTGACTTCAGGCAAAGAAGTCTGTTAGGGAAAGTTTACCCTATACAGATTCCATAAACTTTTCTAGTTTTTGAATCAATGACTATGTCACTACCTAGAACTTAACTAGCTGACTAAAAATGGCGACCCATGGCTCTTATTTTCAAATGATTTTAGTAAAAAATAAATTTATTGCTTATCTATAAAATGATATGCATTAAGTATAAGCTACTAAAAGAGATGAATATCTGTATCAGAGATTACTCTAGAACCTGGGTGTGTATTTACTACAATTTTTATAGTGACTCTAATATTTAGAGAAGGCAGATGATGTAAACTGTCTACTCTTTTTTTAAGCAATAATACTAAATGATATCTTCAAATAATATGCAAAGGATTAAATGTTTAATTCAGACAGTGATAATTCTCTTCCCTTCAGATATGATAATTGTTAGTACCCAAATAGACTTATCAGTAGGCATTTATATCCCTCAGGTGGGACTAGTGTTCAGTAAAGTATCATTTAATTTGGAATCACAGTGAATCACATTCAGTTAAGTAGGCAGTGGACATCATAGCCAATGGTTGGCAGTACATAAGTACAGAAGGTTAGTATAATGGGAATTATAAATGATCTTAATTTTGTATTTATAGAAAATAGCCAAACAACCTGAATAGAAAGATAAATGAAAATTAAGAGAAACTTTCACCAATAGGGAAATCATGGTACACTCATCTATTGGAATATTCTGGGGTCACTTAAGAAGATAACTTTTATGTTTAGTACTGACATTGAAAGATACCCATTAATATTTTTATCAAAATATTATATATAAGAAAAATGAATAGCAATATTCCAATAATACCAGTTGCTATGTATTGAATATCAAGCAGTTTGCTAAGCATGTAATGTGCATTACCTCAGTGAATCCTTATATTAAGCCTATAAAGTAGGTACCACCAGAAACTCTATTTTATAAATGAAGAAACTAAAAGTCAGAAAGATTAGATGACTTTCCCACCTTCACTAGAAAGATAGGGGAAGAAGAAGTTCACTAGAAGAACTTGAACTCTAGCCTGGATCAGATCAAATTCAGGGCATGAGAAACATAATCTTGAGATTTGTCAAATACCAACAGTGCTCCTATCTGAGAAGTAGAATCAAGGAGTAGAGGAAAAGGAGCAATTTTCATTTTCTCTAATCTCCATTATTTAAATTTTATAATAAATATGCATTGTTTTCAGATAGAAAATAAATGCATCAAGCTTTGAAAAATAACTTTTAAGACAAAAATTCTTATATGGAATTTTCCCAGTCATGCGTTTCATCCTGGAACAGAGACATTAGCAGTTCTCCAGTTCCTAGAAATTGACTTCTTGCAGGATTAACTTTGAGACCTCTTCTTAGAGGAAAAGCATCTATCACAAACTGTAGGCATGTCTCTACTGTGATGAAATGAAATGACACATATTGCCATGAGTAGCATTCAGTGTGGAAGATGAGAAACAAAACTGCAACCAGACTGAAACAGACTGGTAGATAAGATGTAAGATCAAAAAAGATTCAAGACATGCAAAAGTAAAGATGGTAGAGGCACACTGTGGCTGGGAGAAGGTCCAAAGTCTTTGCAAACAACAGCTAGAAAGAGCCTATAATGAGTCCAAGTTGCCAGTCAAAATAGTTACTTGAAGATTTGAAGAGCAATGCTTGGCACCCACAGCAAAACAACTTGTAGTCCAGGATGCATTACTTTTATTCCTGTAATTTCCTGGACTCTTATATATGACCCTATCAGGCTGCTACTTAACGAAAGGATATGAAACAGATCCAGTTCTCCATTACCCTAAGATGAATATATCTAGAAGTTGAATTCTTTCAACTTCTTAAACAAATGGTTTACTTGAATCATGCTTAGACTTAAACGCTTTGTCTTAAATGCTTTGTCACATTATGATTCAGAATTAGACTTTGTACACACAATTTGATACACACAAATGATAACTAACTCATACAACTTTCATTTGACAAAGAATTACTAAAGTCTTATAATAATTCAGGCACTTTGGTATATTATTAGTAGTGCAATCAGGATACAGAGAATTTGCCATTAGAAAGTTAAATATGTAGTGGGGGAGACTAATTGAGTAACTAAATGAATAAATGTTAGATTTAATCTGTGAAAAGTGATAAAATAGAGAAATATGCAGTGTACTATGAAAACATATCGATGTTTCCAATCACTGGAACAAGAAGCATCCAGATATTTAGTGCTGGGGGATTCCTCTACTGCCCAGGTAGATGTTTGTTTCATTATTTAGACTTGTTTTTTCTATTGCAAAATAATTTCACACCAAGAAGAAGATGAATTTATTTACTCTTCCTACATAGTCTAGTGCACTGTCCTTATATGCAGCAACTATAATTAAATATAAAATATTGGAGTGCTGCCTTAACTTGGATTCTGCAGCAGAAACATTTGTCCGACATGGTTCAATAAATGGATGAGGGAAACTCCATGGCAACTGAGGCAGTGAAAGAAACTTGATAAAAGAACTGCATGATGACATTTATTTCTGAAAAACATTTGTGAAAAGGAAGAGTTATGTTTCTACAGCAACCAACTTTGTTGGGTCCACTAAGTACTATTAAAAATAAAGAAACAAAGAGAGAGGAAAGTGAAGAACAGGATGGGATCTAATTTGAAATGGCATATGAGGCAAAAATTCAGGAATGCTGAAGTGAACATCATTGATAGAGGAATAGAAACATCCCCAAGCTAACCATGAGTGTTCTTATCTGGGTGTGTCCCTTGTAACCACAGATCAATGGTTGGTAGGCTATACAAACAAATGGTCAGGTAGCAACCTGTATAAATAAGAGTCTCAGGCTTCATCCTAATGGGTCCTTTGCTACTCAACTCCAAAGCAGTGTGTCAAACAAAATATGTGCTCAGACACATGAATTGGCTCTATAAGATATTCAGTATTAGTTTCCTTTTGCTGCCATGAAAAAGAAAAAAAAAATCACCACAGGGTGCCTGGATAGCTCAGCGGACAAATGTCCAACTTCAGCTCAGGTCTTGATCTCAGGGTTCATGAGTTTGAGCCCCGCATCAGGCTCAGTGCTGACAGCTTGGAACATGGAGCCTGCTTCAAATTCTGTGTCTCCCTCTCTCTCTGCCCTTCCCCTGCTCATATTCATTCTCTCTCTCTCTCTCTCTCTCTCTCTCTCTCTTTCTTTCAAAAATAAATAAATATTTTTAAAAATCACCACAAACTTAGGGACTTAAAACAACACTCTTATTATTTCCTATTTTCTGTAGGTCGGAGATTCAGTAAGACTGTGACTCGCCTTGGTCCTCTGTTTAGAGTGGCCCAAGGTTGAAATCAAGGTGTCAGTAAGTTACATTTCTTTCTAGAGGTTCTGGGAATATATTGGCTTCCACGATCATCCAATTTTGGCCAATTTCAGTTCCTCTGGTTGCAGAGCTGAAGTCTCTGTTTCCTTCCTGTGGATTGTCTCTTTTACTACAGGCTATGGATGTTCTTTCTCATCCTTTCCTAGGTGACTCTCTCTAAAGCTTTGTCTGTCTCATATGTTCCCAATGGCCACATCTCTCTGCCTTCCAAGTGGAGAAAATTCTTTGTTTCTGAGGGTTCATGTAATTAGATTGGGTCAATCTAGATAATCTGGGATAATCTCCTGATTTTAAGGTTTGCTCCATAACCCTTATATCTGCAAAGCCCCTTACACTGTAAAATGAAAGGTGTTCTGGAATCCTAAGGAATAGGGATGGGCATCTTTGGGGAGCCATTATTCTGCCTACCCTAATCTCAGGTTTAAATGTTCACAAATAATTATTAACACTACTTGGGCATGACAAAACATGTCTGCATCACCATCTTGACTCAAGGATGAAAGCTGTGTTCCCTACTTTATAAGACAAATGTTATCAACAGGACTAATATTATGCTATACTTTTAAAATAGAATGTTCATTCTTAAGGTAACTGGCATGAAGATAAATATACATTAAAAACAAAATGGATATTTGGCTTTATAGTTTGTTCTCCTCTATGCGTTTATTAGCACTACATATAGGTCAAGGTGTTTTACCACGGACTTTGTTAAAATTTGAATAATTAATAATCAATATTTGTTTATAACCTTTCTCTTTTTTGCAATACTATTAGAGTCATTACTATTGTGTATACTGCCTTGAAGTCATTTTAAATAAGTTGTTTTCTTGGTGGATTTGATTTATATAATCTATTAGATTTTTTTTTACTGGGTCAAGAGACAGAATTAATATTATCCACAGAGCAATCTGTCATTTGCATATTCTCATTAATTCTTAGTAAAATGAACTATGTAACCATGTTAAAATATATTGGCATTAAAAGTGTTTTTTAACATTTCATTTGTACTCTATGGCTTCAAACTAAATTCCAACATAATTTTTAATGGTGATAATTTAAATAGGAAAACAAACAGTAGGGCTGGGGAAGGCTCATAAGAGATTTGCACTGCCTCCTGAGCTCACCCTCAATGGCTGCCTCTGAACATGTCTTCACATGAGAGGCAAGCAGCTATGCTTTGGAGACAGAACTGGACTTGAATTCAGTAGAAGCACTATCTAATCTTCTAATTCTGGACATATTGCTCAGAAAACTGAGCTTCAACTTTTGTCCTCTGTAAAATGATTTGTATAATATCTCTACCTATTTCTCACAGGTTGTTGTAAGGATTGAGACAATTCATGAGAAGTGTTTAGACAATACACAGAGCACATATAATATATACCATAACTCAATAATATATTACCATAACTCTGGTTTTAGCTCAGATATGTTTGAGCAGAGTTTACTGCTCATCTTACTAGTTAACTTTAAGATGAATCTCTTCTACTTTATCAACTTCTTTTCTAATTTCTAAATTCTTCTTTAAAATTCAACCTGATATTATTATTATTACTATTATTATTTTATTGCCATCTTTGGAAAACTAACATATTTCCAAATATTAACTTAAAGACTTGGATTTTTGCATATTGGATTGCATTAGTTAAGAATATTCCAGTATTAGAATGCTAGGCATTCCACAGAGGTATCTAGGGTGTCATTACATGGCATGGTCGCTATGAAGCATAGAATGAGCAAGCAAAGTCTAGACTTCTTAAATGGTCCTTCCATCCTTCCATTCTCACTCTGATTTGTTTTATATTTTATATATTTATATATTTTGTAGTAAGAAATGTTTCCATTTGTCAAGAAAACAAAGAACCATAATCCTCTTATGTGGCAAGATACTATCATATTCACCAAATATTCTGTTTTTTCCTCTGTATTTCTCTGCCCTCTTTGTTTGTCTTAGTGTTTCTTGCAAATAAAATGTGAGAAGTGATGTTGCTTCTAGGATGCGGCAATAAAATGCTGACACATAGTTCTCCAGTCTCTAAGGATGAGATGACATGGCAAATGGGGAAGATGTGTTCAGAGTAATTCAACTCCAACAGAAGAAAGCCTCCTCAGCTGGCCTGAGAGGATCAGAGCCCTTGGCCCACCTAAAGGACAGGCAAAATAAGTGAGAAGTTAATTCTGTTGGATTAAACTCTTGAGTAAAGTGGGTTACTTATTACTTCTGGATAATCTAATTCATCCTTACTAATGCATCACATTTTAAAGATGAGGAAACAGGATTGATAATAATAAATGTGAGTAGTTCAAGCTCAATGAGAACTGAACTGAAATTCGAGTCTCCTGACATTCCAAAGCAAAACCCTCATTATACCAATCTATAATACTTTAATGACCACAAAAGAATAGTAATCCATGGTATTAGGGATGGACTTCTAAACTATTCCAAAACTTCCCTAAATTCAAGATGACAGAATTCCATACAGCTATTGGTAAAAAAACAGTGATGGAGATCTCACCATTTACCGAGTCAGTCCATTTGTGTTTGATAGCTGCCATTATTAGCAATTCATTTTCTAAAGATACAACATTGTAAATAATGTAGCAGGGAGCATGAGGATTTGTTCAATGATTTTTGAACGCTTACTATATGGATAAACACTGAAGTTCTAACAAAAGCAGATACATAAGCTCTAATTAGCAAATACAGACATGGTCCCTGCTCTCATGAAGTTTATAGGCCAATGAAGTAGTATGTATTTATATACATATGAAAATATGCATAAAGGATATTTATGAAATAGTCACAATGATAAATCTATGATCACAAAGTCTGGTAAGTTGTGATGAATGTAAAATCACACGGTATTATGATGGCCCAAAACAAAGGATCTGACAGTCTGAGGACTCATATGAGATGGAAAAAGACAGAGGTAGTAAGAATAACATATATTTTTGTACTTTGTCCACCTTGATAGGTTAGAATGTCATTTGCTGAAGTAGGAAGAGTAGAAGAAGACCTGATTTGGGGAAGTGAATTAAATGGGATGAAGAAACCATGAGTTCAATTTCAAAACTTCTAGAACTAAAGGTATCAATGTAACTTCCACCACAAAAGTATATATGAGGTTGCCAGGAATCTCTGAAGGAATTTATCTTTACAGAAAATCTTTAAAAAGACAGGGCTGGGGAATGACAGCATATTCACTCAGTCAGAAACATAGACCCTCCCTGCCCATTCATTTTTGAGTCACTGGCAACATAGGCAGAGGGCTACAGCTGTTGCTCTTGTCCCCTCCCATCTGACATATGCCAGATGGTGTCATTCTGTGGGTGATCTTTATTAGAGAGCAACCCTGTTGGTGCAAGCCTTAACGGGCTCCCTGAGTCAGGAAGCAGAGTGTGGTTGACCTTTAATTCATACCATTTCCTGCCATCCTTTAGACCAGGTGTGTTCCAATGCTAAATAAAGTGTTCCCTTCCGAATTTTAGAATCTGCCAGAGCATTATAATAATACCCTGCATCGTGCAGCAGCACAACCTTAGCCTTTTTGGAGGCTCTTAGTAAAACTACTCAGCATGAGTATCAGTTATGATTTCAATTTTTTTTAAGAAAATCAAGATTTCAAAGGTTTCCCATTAGAAAATTTAGAAGGCAATCACTGGCCTCTGGACTCTGTATCAATAGGTAAAAACATGAGATTCAACTGTTCCAACAATGTGAGCTATGAAAGCTGCCATCAGCAAGTAGCTGTGTGGCTTCAAGAAAGTGACAAAATTATTCTGAGTCTCAGTGCTAGTGTCCATAAAATTGGGCTAATGTCCAATTTGGGGTTGTTGTGATAACACTAATTAACATAAGGGCTTATTTACATAAAGCACTTGGAAGCTTTCTATACTTATAATCCATACTATGTTATACACTGACTTGTTTCGGCAAGTACTACAAAATACTACAAAAAACAACAGCCACCATTTACTAAGTGAAAACTGTGTATCAGGCACTTTCCTAAGTCCTTTGTGAATATCAGTTTATCTAATATTCACAAAAATCTATGAAGTATTTCCTATCAATAGCCTCTTTTTCCAGACATGTACACTGAAGCAGAGAGTTGCTTGCTTGAAGAGACAGGTTAAGATGAGGGCATCAGGATTTGAACCTCAGAATCCATACTCCTATCCATAAAGCTCCAACAGCAAGGATCAAAGATTGGACTGAAATTATGCAGTAGATATCCTTACATACTACATATCTCTTTTTTATGGGTGATGTTAATATTTGAAAATGCTGCTGTAAAATTCCAAGGGCATCCTCCGTCAGGCTAGATAGGGAGAAACCCAGGTTCTAGGGAGAGATGGAAGAGGTGAGGCAAGGATTTGCAAGAGATCAGCAGGCAGGATGGATATTTTGACTACCTAAGCACAACCTGATGGCTTTGGGGGACAGTTGGAAGCTTACTGAACTAGAAGCCAGGAGACCTCCGCCCTGGTTCCAGCTCTGACACTAAGAAGCTGTCGAGTGTTGCATCTCATATTACCTATCATGCTACCTTTGTGTCCTCATTCAAAATGAGGAGCCGGGTCTAGCATCTAGACCAAATTAATTTAGACTGATAATCTCTAAAGACTGCCTCTGTTCTAATTTAGTTTTATTATTATATAAACATCTAGAAACAGCATCTTCAGCCACAAAGACTACTAGCAGTATCTTTTCATCTTAGTAATAAGATTTTTTAATTAAATTTTTCATTAATTTTAATGAATATATGTTATACTGCTTAACTCAAGAAAATTGAATAGACATAATTTTTATCTAGACTGGGGAAGTGAGGACTTATGTTTCAGTTTGTGACAAGCCACTAGCTGTAGACTCTTGGGCCAGCCCATGCTTGACTATGAAGTTCAGTGTCCTGAACAAAAGGAGTATTTTCCACATTCTTTTGCTAATATAACATTAATCATGGTCCAGTTTTAACCTAGTTAATACACTTTTGGAAACAAGATTGCTATATCTATTTAATAATTTTTTAAAAAGCACCTTATAAAGCATCCATTGCCTTCTAAAAACAAAAAAGCTGTAAGAATCCTCAGCTGGTGATGTTATGTAATACAAATCTACAATTAACAAAATGCTTCTGGGGATTGCTTCTTTTCTAAAGGCACATGGCTAAGTAGTGGCTAAAAGTTCCAGGGTTTTGCCTCCTGACTTTCTGATTTGTCTGACTAGGAAACTTTCCACTACTAGTAATTAGCACCCTCTAGACATCTGTTTCTTTGGGGGGAAAAAATACATAAGCCACAGAAAGATTAAATCTAATTATTATAATTTGCATTTCTGGGGCAAGGCCCTTTCATAAATAATTATGTCTTAGTACAAAACTGGCAAATTTTAAGCACTGGCCCTATCATTCATAATAATAAGTAGATTTATAACCCACAAGCTCATTAGCTACAGAAGGCTAATTAGGATTTTAACCAAAAAACACCAGTATATGAAACACTGAAGTAATCGCAGTGGTATGGCTCTAAAAACACCCACTTTTTACCAAATGAACTCCATATCCAGACCCCCAGGCAAGAGTGACTTAGTAACTACCCTACCAGGAAACAGAGGTTTATAGCTCTTTGCTAAGTTACACTTGAAAAGGGCAGGTTCTGTTTCCTACGGATGTGTATACTTAAGACATATGTGACTGAAATCATGACAGAATAAAATATTAGAAAGAGCAGGGCAGAGGCATGAGAAAGACATCAGGTCTGATTCTGGCTGAAACACTGCCCTGCCTCTCAGCCTCATTTCCTCCCATGTGATGAGAACACTGAACTAAATACAATCTCAAGTCCATTTCTAATCTTCATATACAATGAAAGAATTAAAGCAGAAACTCATTTCTCTTTCTAGTTAATAAGATGCACCTACTTTATTAAATTTTATTAATTTTACACACACTTCCACTTACATATGTCAGGCATTGTTCTAAACTTGTTAAGAATATTTAATCTTCATAGAAATGCCTTAAAGAAGGTAGTATTATTATACCTTACTGGAGAAGAAACTAGACCACCGACAGAAAGAAACAATTGGCCAAAGGACCCACAGTTAGTGTTTGCCATCCATATGCCCCTAATTGTTCTAAGCTAATAATAGCCCATCCCTTTTCCAATACTTGGCTTGGCTCAAGATTAGGCTTCTAATTCTCTTCGGATAGGTAGTTGTTGAGTGGGATTATTGACTGTCATAAGAAGATACATTCTTCTTATCCTGTCTAGATGTGGGGCCTATAATTGATGCCACCATTTGCAGCAGGAATAGTAGAATAGAAAGATGAAAAGAAAAGGGATTCTGAATGATATCACTGAACTACTGAACATCCTCTGTAGCCTACCCTACCTCAAGATTTCCAGTTATATCAGATAATAAATTTCTTTACCGATGAAAGCACTTAGAGTGATTTTTTTTAACATGTACCTAAATTTATTTACACAACTCTGTAAAAGAATGTCTTTCCCATGATAACAGAGAAGTTCAAAAGAAAGAAAACATTAGTGGACTGAACTAGCCCTTTGTAGTTTTGCCCATTACCTTCTATGGCCTAGAGCCATGAATCTATGAGCTATGAATCATAGAATCATGATTGATTTTCCCATCAATCACCAGACAGTCCTGCTTCCTCTACTTTTATTAATCTAATATTCATAGATGGGCACTAAATCCTGATATTTTCAATCCACTCTGACCCATTGGCACACTCTTATATTTTACCACATTAAGATTGTTTTGCTAATAATTGTTAGTATTTGATGTTTGGTGATAGAATCCCAAACTTCATTTCTGTATTAGCTATATATGCTGCAGCTGCTTCTTTGTTGTTCTCAATATGTAGGCCTAAATTGGACATAGTAGGAAATTAGAGGTAAAAGTCAAGATGATATTATGGAATTATGTGAAAAAGGAGGTAAATTTTTTTAAATATTGTTAATGAAGTCATGAGCATCTGTACTCATATTCATCCCAATCCAAACATTTTAGTTGAAGTGTGCAATATGGCAGAAGCCAAATACTTCACTCCAAACTTCAAGGCTTTCCAATAATAGTATTTTTTCTCTTTATTTCCTCCTCATATAAAATTTACTTTTGATCACATATAAAAGCTGTTTCTGACCCCCTAACAACCGCTTGCTGACTCCTCACCATGCCTTTCAACATGTTTTTCTTCCCATCTAAAAAATTTTGGCTTATCTTTGCATAAATCTAGGATATAATTCTCTCTGAATCCAGCTAATAACTAGTAAGATGAAATGAGGCAATATGAACAATATTGGAAAATTGAAAACAATGAATATGTCCAATCGATGTGATTAGCCAACTATGGAATATGTGTGTTGTGAACCAATATGCAATTAGCAAAGGCATACTGTACAAGAGTATAGATGATACGTTCATATGAGACAAAAGAAGTCCAAACTTCATGAATTAAGTGTCTGACAATATTCAGTGGGCCTTCTCTCTGTGCCACCTTCTTATAATGATGAGCTAATTGCACAAATTGCTGTAGTGAGAGTGATGAATATTAGTCAAATAATTACATGATATAAAGGAGAGCCACATAGATGTATAACTAAGTGTAATAAGGATATTTAACCCAACTAAAGGTCTAAAGACTACACAGAGATTTGAAAGATGTTTTGTGGTTAACTTGATAAAGAAAGGATAAAAGAATATTCCAGACAGGATAAGAAGAGTAAAAGACTTTATGGTAAAACAAACAAACAAAGAGTAAGGATACATTTAAGAACAGAAAATAAGGCCAGGAGCTGAAACGCAAAAAAAAGTGGAAGGGGATGGGGGGAAAGGAAGTGGGAAGCAGTGTTTTCCTTATGAATGTGTTCATTTTGATACTGCTGAAGCTTCATCAAGTGGACTAAAATGTGTCAAGTGCTTCCTGGAGTTATGCAGTGCACAACACACGTAACTATATATAGTAGCCTTGAGGGACACTGTAATGCAAGATGATGCTAAAAAAGTAAGACTTCATAGCATCTTAAAATCTACAACAAAGAGCTTTATCTTTATCTGAAGTGTAATGGGAAGCCACTGAATGGTTTAAGGATCAAATGTGTGGTTCACAAAGATCATTCTGCCTACAGGGTGGAGAACAGTTTGGAGAAAAAAGCATGGATGAAGATTATTGTAGCAGTCCAGGTGAAAACACAATGGTGAGTTGAAAAGAACTCACTGGATGTGGGAGATATTTTGGCAAAAAAAAAAAAAAAAAATCACCAGGACTCGGGGTGGATTCTATATGAGAATAGAGGAAAAAGGAGATGTTAAAAATGACTTCATGTTCTGCTTGCATAACTATAACATACTAGATAAAGGTGTTGCATTTACAGAGATGGGAACGAGGTGAAGGAGAGCATTTGGGACTGAGAAATTATATGAAGTTATCATATACCATGTCTGCCTATGTTTGCAAAGGAACCAAAACATGCTCAGAGAGGGACAAATTTTTAAATAAAGCCAAATATTAGCATTTTAAAAACATGCACAGTGATAACAAAGAAGAATACTGTTTTTTAATATATTTAAAATATTTCAAAAATTTTTAAAGGCTTTTTAAAAGCATGTCATCCTAGGGTTTGTGATATACTCAGCCTACAAAATACTACTCTGACTTCCCCTCTGATATCATATACCTTCCTTTCCAAGAATATATAAATTCTATACTTCCTAAGGCTTTGCTGTGTCCCTAATGCCCTAATTTGCTGCAAGCCCTTGCAGGGAAAAATTAGTTTCTCCTGCCTCCTTGCAGTGTTCCCAACAGAGCCTAGGTCAGAGCTTGCCATTCAGAGGCACTCCATGCATACTGCACATTGGCTTTTTATCTACTTCCACAGTTTCCCTGTGAAAATTCATGAGGGATTGTTCTGGCTCCATCAAGGGAACAGTCAGTGCAATTTAATTTAGCATATCATAAACCACTCTGCAAAAACAAAAGAGGAAGGGAAAAACTAACAAATGAGGCTTTGGCTGAGAATAGGACAAGTTTATAATTTATGATGTGCTCCCAAGCAGAATTTACTCCCAAGAGGTAAGGAATGGCAGGCACACCCAACCAATCACCATTCACACCCTGCATCCTGCCCAACTCAGAGAAGTCTGTAAATCTACTGCCTTTCACTCCGCTCCACAGTATAATTTGGTAAATTAGCAATAAGGTCTGGCCTAAGTGCCTTTCATATGTAGTTAGCTATAATAACGCATATGCTATGCTTCATTTACACAATTCGTTACACCTATTTCCACTGATTGATTTTAGTTTTTATTATTGTTTCAATGTTATTTCAGGAGCCAAGATAAATTGATGACTTAGCAAACTCCTACAATGGTTCATATAATTTGTGTAGGGCCTCCTTGAACTTCCTTTGAATTGCTAAAGGATCAAAGGAAATAATCCCTACCTCTAAATGCCACCTTGCAGTAACCATTTTCATTATACATAACTCTGGTGAAAACTTCCAGGGTGCTTTTATTATTTTAAAGTAAGCTCAAAGAATAAAAATAAAACAAAATAACAACAGAAAAGAATGAGAGGTTCTAGGTGCCTCAAGAATCTGTTCCAAGATGAGTACCATCGATATCACCATTGAATTTCTCAAATCTAAAACACTGGCCCCTGTGCAGCTCCAGGGCTCTGACAGAAGGAAAAGCTTAGTTTGATTTTTTACAAATTCTTTTTATGTTTATTTATCTTTGAGAGAGGGTGAAAGCATGAGCAGGGGAGAGGCTGAGAGATAGAAGGAGACACAGAATCTATAGCAGGCTCCAGGCTCTGAACTGTCAGCCCAGAGTCCAACACGGAGCTCTAACCCATGAACCATGAGATCATGACCTGAGCTGAAGTCCAGCACTTAACCACCAAGCCACCCAGGCGCCTCTACGCTTAGTTTTTTTTTTTTTTTTAAAGATGGCTCTTCCTCATATTCTATCCTAAGGAAAAAATATGCTGTAAATTTTGCAGAAAAGGCATCTCCAGGAAAAATTTTAAAAAAGCAAATTAGAGATGCTGCTATTAATTTTAAGGAGGCCACATAGAAGAGCTGTTCTCAAACTTTTTCATCTCACAATTGCTTTAAATACTTAAAATTATTAAAGACCCCTGAGGGACTTTGTTTATGTGGGTTTTACCGATCTATTGACTAAACAGATTTGAAAATGAAAACTAAGCAGTTTTTAAAATTTTACTTATTAATTCATTTAAAATAACTAGTAAAGATGCACCATGTTCACAAGAATAGCACAATTTTATGAAAAATAATTTTAAAATTATTTAGTAAGAAAAATATTATTTAATATTTTTGCAAAACTCTAATGTCTGGCTTGATAGAAAATGGTAAATTATTATTTTATTGTGAATTCAAACTGTTGTGGATTTGTTGTCTTGGCTAGAGAATATGTAGGAAATCGGGGGTGCCTGGGTGGTCAGTTGGTTAAGTGTCTGACTCTTGATTTCAGTTCACCTCATGATCTTAGGGTGAGTGGGTTTGAGCCCCCGTTTGAGCTGTTACCATGGAGTCTGCTTGGGATTTCCTGTCTCTCCCTCTCTCTTGCCCCTCCCCTGCTCTTGCTCTGTCTCAAAACTAAGTAGATAAACATTTTAGAAATACATAGGCTATTCAGCCGCACATAGGGGAGTTGGAAAAATAGTAATTCATGTGAAAAGCAGCTAGGTCAGTTTGTGTCTCAAACAATCACCATACCTCAATAGGCAGGAACATTGCTTTTTGTGCACTTCCTATTTTGACACAAAGAATGTTACAAAGATGTAAACTCAAAGATTAATGTTTATTAAATCTTTACTAATATTTTAATATTTATTAATGTTTATATAAATCGTTTATTAATATTTATTCATGTTTGTACTGATTACTATGGATGTGAAATCAGCCTTTTTCAAAGATTTTATTTTTTTAGTGCAGTTTTAGGTTCATAGCGACATAAAGAAGAAGATGGCAAGATTTCCCATATACTCCCTGCTCTCACACAAACACAGCCCCATGTAGAGTGGCATATTCATTACAACTGATGAACCTACACTGACACATCATAACCACCCAAAGTCTCCATCGTCTACCTTAGGATTCACTCTTGGCATTGTACATTCTCCAAGTTTGAACAAATACATGATGTGTATCCATCACTGTAGTATCATACTGAGTATTTTCATTGCCCTAAAAATTCTGTGTTCTGCCTATTCATCCCTCCTCCACACTCGACAATTGAAAACCACTGATCTTTGCACTATTTCCATAGTTTTCCATTTATGTTGGTGAGAGATATTGCTCTGTAATCTTCTTTTCTTGTAATATTTGTCTCTTCTTGGTATGAGCATAATACTGGCTTCATAGAATGAATTAGGAAGTATTCTCCCTGCTCCTATCTTCTGAGAGAGATTGTAGAAAAGTGGTGTAATTCTTTCTTTAATGTCTGTTAAAAATTCACCAGTGAACCCATGTGGGCCTTGTGTTTTCTGCTTTGGAACGTTATTAATTATTGATCAATTTAAAAGATATAGGCTTGGGGCACCTGGGTGGCTCAGTCGGTTAAGCCTCCGGCTTCGGCTCAGGTCAGATCTCACATTCGTGGGTTCGAGCCCCGCATCAGGCTCTGTGCTGACCGCTAGCTCAGAGCTTGGAGCCTGCTTCCAGTTCTGTGTCTCCCTCTCTCTCTGACCCTCCCCCTGTCATACTCTGTCTCTCTCTGTATCAAAAATAAAAATAAAACATTAAAAATTTTTTTAAAAAAAGATATAGGCTTGTCTATTTTTTCTTGTGAGATTTAGAAAATTGTCTAAGAATTGTCATTTTATTTGGTTATCAAATTTGTGAGCATAGAGGTGTTCATAATATTCCTTTATTATCCCTTTAATGTCCATATATCTGTAGTGGTATGTCCTCTTTCATTTCTGTTTTAGTAATTTCCACCATCTTCTTTTCTTAGCCAGGCTAGAGGTTTCTAATTTTACTGGTCTTTTCAAAGAATCAGCTTTTGGTTTCATCAATGTTCTCTACTGATTTCCTATTTTCCATTTCATTTATTTTTGCTCAAATATTTATCATTTCTTTTCTTCTGTTTACTCTGGATTTCACTTGCTCTTCTTTATCTAGTTTTCTAAAGTGGAAACTTAAATTATTGATTTGATATTTTCCTCATTTTCTAATACGTATTCAATGCTGTAAATTTTCCTCTAAGTGCTGCATTCACTGAATCCCACAAATTTTGATAGATTGTGTTTTCATTTTCACTTAATTCAAATATTTTTAAATTTCTTGAGATTCTTCTTTGAGACCCATGTGTTATTTACAATTGTGCTCTTGGGGGCACCTGGGTGGCTCAATCAGTTAAGCATCCAACTTCAGCTCAGGTCATGATCTTGCAGTTTGTGGGTTCAAGCCCTGCAACAGGGTCTGTGTCGACAGCTCAAAGCCTGGAGCCTACTTTGGATTTGGTCTCTCTCTCTCTCTCTCTCTCTCTCTCTCTCTCTCTCTCTCTCCCCCTACCCATGCTCATGCTCTCTCTTTCTCTCAAAAATAAATAAACATTTTTAAAGTGTGTTGTTTATTCTTCATTTCTCCATGCATTTAGGATTTTTTTTCAGTTATTTTTTTGTTATTGATTTCAAGTTTAGTTCCATTAAGTTCTGAAAGTAGATACTGTATGATTCCTATTCTTTTCAATTTCTAAGGTATGCTTTATGGTTCAGAATGTGGTCTATTGTGATGAGTGTTCCATGTGAACTTGAGCAGAGTGTGTCTTCTGTCATCAGAGGTAGTCTATAGATGCCAATTATGTAAGTTCAAATATGTCCTTACCAACTGTCTCCCTGCTGGGTCTGTACACTTTTGACAGGGGAAGTTGAAGTCTCCAGTCACAAAACTGGATTCATCTATTTTTCCTCACAATTAAATTAATACTTGCCTCATGTAGTTTGATGTCCTGTTGTTGCATTAATGATTGTTATATCTTCCTGAAGAACTGATCCCTTTATCACTATGTGATGCCCTTCTTTATCTCTGATCATTTTCCTTGCTTTGAAGTCTTCTCTGCCTGGAATTTATATAGCTACACTTACTATTTTTTAATTAGTGTTGGCATGATATATTTCCCCCATCTATTTACTTTTTTTTTCTTCTTTATCCTTATTTTTTTTTTGTGGTAACTTTATTTTTTATTTTTTTTTAGAATATAACACTATTTTTTTAACATATGCAATTATTTTCCATCATTTACAATACAGTAGTTACAGTGATACTCCAAATGGATAAGCAAAGTAAAAAATTAGAACCCCAACTTCTATTTCATGTAATTAGACTTATACAGAAATTAGAAGGTTAAGTAACAACTAGTTAATCACCTAATTTCACAGCTATCTGAAGTGGCAATCATTATATAGCAGCTTATCTATGATACATTCAAGATAAAAGATACAATTTATTACTTGTTCATAAGCTACAACACAGCCTACTTAATACCTTTCCTTAAATTTCACCTCTATACTACAATATATTTACTTTTAATTTATATGTGTTTTTATATTTAAAGTGGGTTTCTTGTGGACATTATAAAGTAGGGCCCTGTTTTATAATCAACTCTGACAATCTTTTAATTGGTGTGCTTAGACCACTGATGACCAAAATGGCTACTGATATAGCTGGATTAATACCTACCATATTTTTTAGTTGTTGCTCTTACTCTTTGTTCTTATTTTTATCTTTCACTCTTTGTCTGACTTTTGTGGTTTTAAATGAACACTGCATTTTTTCTTTCCTTAGCATATCAATTATACTCTTTTCCCTTTGCTTAATGGTTGCCCTAAAGTTTGTAATATACATTTACGGCTAACCCAAATCCACTTGCAAGTAACACTAGACCACTTCATAGGTAGTGTGAGTACCCTATCATAGCAAAATTATCCTAATTCTTCTCTCTTGTCCTTTGTAACATTGTTGTCATTTTTTCCTTCTGCTTTCTTTAGGGATTTTATCTTTACCTTTAATTTTCTGTAATTTGATACTGACATGTCTATGTGTAGTTGGGGTTTTCTTTAGAGAGGTGTGGGGGGTAGGGGTTACTTACATGCTTGGTATTCTCTGAGCTTCCTAGATCTGTGGTTTCCTGTCTGACATTTATTTGGGGAATTTATCAGTCCCTATTGTCTTGAATATTTCTTCTGTTCCTTTCTCCATTTCTTCCTTTGGTTTTTCCACTACCCATATGTTTTACCTTTGTAGTTGTCTCACAGTATCTGGATATTCCACTTTCGTTGTTGTTGTTGTTGTTGTTGTCTTTAATCTCTTTGCATTTCAGTTTTCCAGCCTTCTAACTTCAAGCTCAGAGATTCAATTTCCTCAGCTATGTCCAGCCTACAAATAAGCCCATCAAAGACAATTATTTTTGACACAATGTTCTTGACCTCTATCATTTCTCTTTAGGATTTTTCCTTATAATTTCCATCTCTTTGCTTATATTGCACATCTGATCTTGCATGCTGTCTACTTTACCCATTAGAGGCCTTAGCACTTAACACTTTAATCATGGTTGTTTTAAACTCCTGGTTTGCCGATTCCAACATTCCTGTCCTGTCTCGTTCTCGTGCTCAGGAGGTCTCCTCAGACTGTGTTTTTTGTTTTTTGGTTTTTTTTTGGGGGGGGGTGCCTTTTAATAAGCCTTCTAATTTTTTTTCTTGAAAGCAGGCATTCTGTATTGAGTAAAGGAACTGATGTAAAAAGGCCATTAATAAGTGGTTGTACAGTACCAAGGGAGAGGAAGCAGTCTGCAGTCCCATGATTTTGTCTGTCTTTTAGTGAGCCTATGCTTCTGCTCTGTGAACATCAAAAGGGTTTCTCTGTTCTTTTCTCCTGTTCTGGGTGGGAGAGAATGGCTAGAATGGGTGGGAATTGGATATTTCTTTTCTCCTATATGGAAAGCTTGAAGGAACTGGAGTTGGATATTGCCCTTCCCCAAATCAATTAGACTCCGATCATAATCCCATCAGGTTAGGCTCCTGTTAACTAATTTCTCCTGGGGGTAGGTCTTGTTAAGAAGAACAGAATTATCTGTTGTATTTCAAAACTGTTCCTTTTCTCCTCTGCAGACAGAGCATGAGACGATATTTACTGTGAGAACCTGGTTGTGTTCCTGTACATAAATGTCCCAATATTGTGAGGTTTTCTGTAGGCCTGGGTCCCCCTGTAGTTTTTAACACTCAGAGTTGTCCACATAGAGCCTCCAGAAATTTGTCAATTACAGTTCAGGTTTTCCTACCTGTAAGCAAACTTAGTTTTTCCTTCCTATGTTCCCTCAGGAATAACTTCCTATGTACCTCCTTTATTTTCATACAGAGAAAAATTTACTTCTGACAATTCTGGTCACCAAATGTGTGGTGGTTTGTCCCCATACCAACAAATGACTCTTGGACACCAGCAGGTGTTCAATCCCCTCTCCAGATGAGCCATTTCTCCATGCAGTCACCAATCTAGAAGTTCTCCAAACCCCATTTTGGGAATTTTATGGAGAATTCATCATATAGGCATGACCAATTATTAAGTCTATTTTCAGCCTTTTTCCTTTCTTAAGAAAATAGAGGGTGGAGCTGAAAAATTCCACACTTCTAATCATGGTGTGGTCTTTTTGTGACTAGTGACCATCCAGGAGCTCATCAAAAGTCATCTCATTAAAGCAGAAGACACTCCTATCAACAGGAAATCACATTCAGGTCCTTCAGCCATTTTGAGTTTATTTTTGTGTATAGCATAAGAAAGTGGTCTAGTTTCATTCTTCCACATGTTGCTGTCCAGTTCTCCCAGCACCACCTGCGAGGTGGTATCTCATTGTGGTTTTAATTTGTATTTCCCTGATGATGAGTGATGCTGAGCATCATTTCATGTGCCTGTAGGCCATCTGGATGTCTTTGGAGAAGTGTCTGTTTATGTCTTCTGCCCATTTCTTCACTGGATTATTCATTTTTTGGGTGTGGAGTTTGGTGAGTTTCTTATAGACTTTGGAGACTAGCCCTTTATCTGATATGTTATTTGCAACTATCTTTTCCCATTCCGTCAGTTGCCTATTAGTTTTCTTGATTGTTTCCTTTGCAGTGCAGAAGCTTTTTATCTTGATGAGGTCTCAATAGTTCATTTTTGCTTTCATTTCCCTTGCCTTTTGGGATATGTCAAGTAGCAAATTGTTGCAGTTGAGGTACAGCCGTTCTGGAAAACAGTACGGAGGCTCCTCAAAAAACTATCAATAGAATTCCCCATTGACACAGCAATAGCACTGCTAGAGATTTACCCAAGGGATACAGAAGTGCTGATGCAAAGGAACACATGTACTCCAATGTTCATAGCAGCACTGTCAACGATAGCCAACTCATGGAAAGAGCCAAAATACCCATCACCTGATGAGTGGATCAAGAAGATGTGGTATATGTATATACAATGGAGTATTACATGGCAATGAGAAAGAATGAGATCTGGCCATTTGTAGCAACGTGGATGGACCTCAAGGGTGTCATGCTGAGCGAAATAAGTCAGGTGGAGAAGGACAGATACTATATGTTTGCACTCATAGGTCTACCAGGAGAACAGGAGAAACCTAATGGAGGACCATGGCAGAGGAAAGGGTAAAGAGAGTTGGGAAGAGAGAGGGACACAAAACCTGAGAGACTATTGAATACTGAAAATGAACTGAGGATAGAAGGGGGAGGGGGCGGCGGAAGGGAGGTGGTGGTAATGGAGGAGGGCACTGGTGGGGAAGAGCACTGGGTGTTATATGGAAACCAATTTGACAATAAACTATTTTTTAAAAAACCCAGGAAATTACAAGGGTAGAAGGAGTTCTGTGTCAGGAACAGAGGTCAAAACACCAATATTAGAAAAAGAGATGCTCCTTGAGTTCTTATTACCTAGAAAATTGTCAGATTTTCAGGAGCTTTCTGCTAGGAACAGGGGACAGATTCTATACATATAAATATAAATATGAATATACATACACATATAAATATTTCCCCCCTATTACCTCATACTACCCTGGCTCTGATTTCTGTGCTTGACTCTCTGTTCTAGTAAGTCACAATTCTCTATATTTTCCTATCTTTCCAAACTTAGCAGTGGTGTTGTTAATGTTTTAGTGCCTTGAGCATTTTATTTTTGTTCAGGATGGAGTGGTGACTTCCAAACTCTTTATATATAGAACTGGAAGACTTCTCTTTGAACCATGAGTGCATAGTGGTTATGAATACATCTACCTGAACAGTTTGCTGCTGCTGCATTGATTTGTACCAAGGCACCAGTGGTTTTACCTCCTATTGTTTTTGTACCATTATGAAAAACTCCAAATACTAAATAATGAATAATGAATAATGTCTTAGTATTATTATAAATATAGTTTTGACCTTGTAGATCCCTGAATCTCAGGATTCCCTATGGACTGATGGATCCCACTTTCTGAGAATCACTGTCTTAGAATTCAGCACCTATGAAAACTCTTATTCTGCAAACTACTTTAAGATTATACATAGAAGTGTGATGGTCAATGGTCTATACCCCTTTCTCAAAAAACTATTTTTGCTCAGCAGCATTTTTCCTCTTAAAACAAAAATAACTCAAGACATCCACTCCTTCCACCACCTGGTAACCTTTTGCTATCTCAGAAATGAAGCTAGAAATAACCAACACAATTGCCTAATCTGGGCTTTTAGATATGAGAAAACTGATAATTAAGAGGAGAAAATTCACTAGGTCAAGGCTGTCATTTCAAGTCTCCTGATTCCCAGCTAAATCATGGCTTATTTTTAATATATTTCTCTATTCAACCATTTAATTCTTCTCTTTTTAGTATGTTTATTCCCATCTCTTCCTCTTTATTCTTTTAATCAGACACACTCCTAATCATACACAGCAATGCTACTCATTTATGTTTTGTTATTTCAAGCTAAAAGATCTTTAAAATATTGTCTCTGCATGGTTTGACTACATTTAAAAGCTGTGCTCTAGCCAAAGCAATTAAAAATGGTTTAGTCTAAATTTCTTAATGATAAATTTTTAGGAGAAAACAGAATGCATATAACTCCTAATTATCTTTGCATGAATTTTAAATCTTTCCGGAGGACAAAATATTTTTTAAACATAAATAATTGCAGTGGAGAGGAAATGAGTTCACCCTGTAATCCTGTCTCTGAAGATAGCAGTTTACTCCACCCTTCAGTAGCTGTAACCTTGCCTAAATTAAATATAATGAGTAAGAAACTATTGAGAAGGGAAAGCAGAAAGTGCAAGAGCAGAAAAATGCTATCGATATTTTCAGTCCTAAATTACAGGTTTACTAATCTAGATGTACCATATTGCAGATGTTTCTTGATCCATTATAAGTGAGCCACAGTAAATTTTGTCCTACACAAAATAAAACTATTACCCTAACCACACACCCCCCAAAAATGATGTGAGATGAGGTGAGCATCTAGCATTGGTTCAAAGCATTAAAAGTGTTCCCATCTGAAATCCATATTGCCTTTAGCAATTAAAATGTGGTTAATAATTCTCTTGTCAGTCACTGACGGGCTATTTAAGTCTTGGTAATTGAATTTAAAAGAGCACTTCATCACAGAGAAAGGACAACCTAAATTTGAACATCTTTACCAAATAAACTGTTATAGGGCCTTTCCTATGTCCAGTGTATGAAACAAGCTGGTGGGCTGTTTAAACTAGAAATAGCTACAAAGTAAGGGACCATGTCAATTCTAAGATCTAAATGTGATACTCTAAGCACCAAGAACCCTAAAAGAAATGGACCTTGTAAAGCTGAATTTCCTTATAATGTTTAAAAGGTAAGGTTTAGGGGCACCTGGGTGGCTCAGTCAGTTAAGCTTCTGGCTTTGGCTCAGGTCATGATCTCACAGTTCCTGGGTTCGAGCCCCATGTCAGGCTCTGTGCTGACAGCTAGCTCAGAGCCTGGAGCCTGCTTCAGATTCTGTGTCTCCTTCTCTCTCTGACCCTCCCCTGCTCACACTATCTCTGCCTGCCTCTCAAAAATAAATTTTAAAAAACATTAAAAATATTTTTTAAAAATAAATTAAAATATAAGGTAAGGTTTTTTATACTTATTTTCAGATTTATACTTTAGTTTTTTCTGGGTTTTGTGTAATGCAGATCTAAAGACAATTTTCACTTATGCCGGCTGAGCATATCATTCAACAGACAGTTCTGGCTTATACTGCAACAAACAAACACTGTGAGCTGCACACTTCCTGTCAATCCTTCATGGTCTTTCCTGGCTAAAATTTACTGAGAACAGTGCTGTTGATTTCTGGGTGTTCTATTACAAAGGCACATTAGCTAGGCATCCTTGGCTGTAAGTTTAATATATTCCCTAGCAATCAGATTTTAGCCATAAGAAACCATCAAAAACTGGAACTCAATTTTGCAATCATATATATTATAGTGTAAGGGATTATCTAAAATTTCAACACATTTCTGAAACACTGGTTGAAATACTTTTTGCAATATCTTTCTATACTCTAACACTTTACAGACATTACATGTCTAAGTCTAACCTTCTACAATTTAGAGAGAAAAATGGCAACAGTGGGTATCTGCCCAACAGGGCTCTCAATATGTTACTGTCACCTCAGGGCACTTAAAATCACACCTGAAATCCTAACCTTCTATGGGTATGGCCTGAATAGCTTTTGGGCAAATGCTGGAAATAGAAGGGATCCTAATGATCAATTCTTTCAGGCCAGTTTGATCTCATTCCTTTCCTAACTATGGATGGTACAGAACACTAACAGATAATTTCTAATGAGCCATAGTAAACGATCAAGCAATGCCAAGTCTGGTGATTCTGTAGGCAGACAGGATCATTCCAAATCCAAGGGGAAGACTAACAAGAACAAATATGAGTGTCTAATATTCAGCTGTGCTGAGTACAAAGTGAAAACATTACCCTAGAGACATTACTCCAATCTTGGCTATGAGTTCGGGGTGAAATTACAAGTGGAAAATATGACAACTTACCTCCATTTTACCAAGAGCAAACATTTTTGGTTCAACTGTCATTCAAAGTGACAGAAGCCAAAGTATTTTGAGATGAAACCAGCTCAGAGAGGCAGAAAGCTAAAAGGCATAAGAGAAATTTAAATTTATGTTCAATGATCTAAGTATATTTCCAGAATATCAAGAAAATATGAATAATGAAAGCAGCCACATTTACTGAGCATTTGCTATAATAATAATTCTGTTCTCCATATGTCAAAATGAGACCAAAGGAAGACATATATTAAAATCCTCATTTTTCAGGTAAAGAAAAGAATAAATACAACAATAAAAGTCACCAGAGGCAAAATTCATTGTTGAACTCTACAATACTTAAATAAACTGTCATTCCATGAAGATTATCAGAATTTTTACTTCTCTATTATATACGTTTAATGTTAAATAAGTCTATAGAGGGGTGCCTGGATGCCTCACTCAGTTAAGCATCTGACTTCAGCTCAGGTCAGAGTCTCACAGTTCATAGGTTCAAGCCCTGCAATTTGCTCTGTGCTGACAGCTCAGAGCCTGGAGCACGCTTTGGATTCTGTGTCCCCCCCTCTCTGCCCCTCCCCTGCTCATGCTCTGTCTTTTTCCATCTCTTTCTCTCTGTCTCAAAAATAAGTAAACTTAAAATTTTTTCAGTTATTAAGTCTATAGATATATACATATAGAAAATTACATAGAGATATGTACAAATATACATATTTATATAGACATATGTAAGTAGATATGCGTGTGTGTGTGTATATATATATATGTATATATGGCAATAGACAGAAGGAAAATTTTTGTAAGTCTTCAAACTCCTCCCAGAGTAAAATTGCCTGAGTCTGAAGAGAAATTGGGCCATAGCTCCTTTTCATTAAAATTGCACTTGAACCATTTATTTGGCCTAAATATGACTATCCTCTTTTCTCAAATGAATTGGGTCCTTATAGGGGAAAAAAACCCAGACAGTCAGCACTGGATCACAACCTTGAGTTTACCCTGAGCACCTTTACAAATAAAAGTGTTAACTATGTCTGTAGGGATTTTAAATATATACTTCCACAAGTATAAGAATAAAATTTAGATTCTGTGCCATTAAGAAGGGTGGCAGGGAGGAGAGTTTGGAAACTTCTCTCTAATATCCAACAATATGGTTTTCAACCATTGGTAAATGTACTCCCCAAATGGGGCTATTCTGGTCACACTGACCAGAAACACCCTGGCTACTCAAACCAAAGCAGACCCATGCTGTGCCCGAATTCCATAAGTGAGACTGTGTAATGACACTTAAAAAGATGAAATAAGTCAGAGAGAGGATGGCAAATACCATAAGATATCACTTATATGTGGAATCTGAAAACTAAACTGAACTCACAGAAACAGAACAGAATGGTTTTTACCAGAGGTAGAGAATGGGAGGCTGTACCACATGGTGACTAGAGTTAACACAATACTGCATTATGTATTTGAAAGATGCCAATAAAGTAGATCTCAATACGAGAAAAAAGATTTAATTATAGAATGATGAGTTTTCGTGAACTTTATGGTGGTAATCATTTTACAGTATAAACATATATCAAATCATTATGTGAATACATATTAACCTAATATGATGTTCTATGTCAATTATATCTCAATAAAACTGGGAAAAACAGAAGGTAGACCAATGAAGAGTATAAAAAGTTCATCGATATGACATCAAATTTCCTATCGCAGCTAATCTTTAAGAAACCATTACTTGTTGAGTGTAAAGAAAACTCACAATTATTTGAAAGAGCTATTAAAATATGTCCCCATATTCCAACTATTTAAAATGAAACCATTTAAACACATACCAGTTTTAGGGTGATTTATAAAGTCCCTGAAATAGGAAGCAAAGACTATCTATGATGGGTGTTCGAACAAAGTAGAAGGACCTTGAAGCCCCACTCAAGTCTCATAGCCACTAAATCTCTGACGACTAGTTGTATCCATAACCTCAGTTTGATATGATACTTCTAGACTTCTTGGTTGGTAAAGTAGGTATGTCAATCCCTCGATTAAGTGGATTGCACTTAAAATACAAATTATTTTAAACGAAAACTAACTATAGATATAAAAATAATTACAGGTGGTGGTCAACTATTCTAAGTAATTGTGGGGAAATTTTTGTTTTATCATATGCTCAAATGTATCAGAAAATTGTAGTATTTCTAATTATGTTTTAAATCAAAGCTATTAATATCCAATAATATTAATATTTAATTTCAAATAAAATATGTAAGAAAAAAGCACACATTATGACATCAAAATCTGAAAGGAAGAGCACCCTATGAGATTTCTTATTTTCTTTCAAAAATGAGGTAAAAGGAGTATTCAAACACATGCCTCATCACTTGACAGTAATAATATCCAGGGACAATAATTATACTTAATCAAGCTGAGCAATAGTGAGTATTCCAAGGTTTGAGATTTATTTGAATGCTTGAATGCTACCAAATGAGTTCTTAGGCAAATAATATTACACATGAGAACACTGACTGAAGAAATAAAAAAATAAATGGTAAAACATATTGTGAATGTAAAGGACTAAAGTTAAATACAAATAATGGCCTTACCTCCCACTTGGGACAATATTGCTTACATAAGACTTTTTAAAATACCGATTATAAACCAAGACTGTGAATATTTTAACACCTTCAGCTTGTTGAAATTAGGAAGATAAAGTAAATGAAACTTCAAACAAAAATCGTCTGTGAATACAGAACAAATATTGACCCAAAGTACTAACTTTTGAAAAGTTTAGATAATCCTCTGTGATAAACTATGAATTATCTTAGAGAGGTTTTCAAAAAGTTAACTGTCAAAAAACATTTCCATAATTTTGCTCTTGTGTCTGTTCTTGGGTGAGAGAGTAAACTGGAGGCGCCATGTACATAACTCAGGAAACTCATTTGTATTCATTTATTTATACAACAAACATTATAGTACCAACTATGTTTCCAACATTTGAGGTTTCCTATTGGGATTAAATAACATAAGATGCACATGACTAGATATGCAAGAGTTACTATTTTGTTTTTAAGGTTGAAATAATAAAATTAATGTTAAGTATGAAGTAAAACGTACCTTTATAATGGTGAAGGGTACAATACACAGTAAAGATATAACTATGATTTATCTATGAGCTGAAATCATAGTAACAAAATATATAGGGTAAAAACATCTTGATATGCAAGAATCACAGGTATAAGCAGCATGAAGTTTTAACACAGCTCTCATCCTTTTGTGATTAAAATAATCAAAATGACATAAGAGATCTGAAGAAAAGAAAATGAATAAAAATTGACCCTGAACCCAGTACTCTGAAAAAAAAGTTTATTTTCTTTTCAAGTACCCATGAAATGTTAATTAAATTTTATATTTTTGGCCACAAGGAAAACCTCAGTAAATTCTTTAAAATATAAAAAGAATATATCACACTCAATAACTACACTATAACTTAAAAAACTATAGAAATCAAACATAAAAACTACTTCCAGCACTTCAGATATTTAAAACACTTTCCTAAACTTCTTTTGAAGCAAATAATAAATAAAAACCTCAACTGCAGGAAAAAAAATCAGTAAAATAACACTTCATTTCAAAATTCATGGGATATGATCAAAAAGCGTTAAACTGGAAATAGGAAATGGAATGAGGGCAATCACTATTTTGTATTGTAGTTGTTATCATAATTTCTAAGGAAAGAGGCAGATGGTAAAAGCAGAAGCAGGGAGCCAAGCTGAGAAAAGGACACAGAAAAGTAGTCAAAGACGACCTCAGGCATTATGTTGTCACCACCGAAACAGCACTAAGTGTGTGAGCTCTGAGCTCAGTGCCTATAATCAGATTCTCTCTCTCCCACATGCTGGCTGAGTGACCATGGGCACATTTCCCCATCTTTAAAATGGGAATAATAAATACTTCTTTCATGAGGTTTTCACAAAGAGCACAT
Source organism: Suricata suricatta (assembly GCF_006229205.1). NCBI lineage: Eukaryota > Metazoa > Chordata > Mammalia > Carnivora > Herpestidae > Suricata > Suricata suricatta. Next base: position 96,588,014 of record NC_043705.1, on the reverse strand, counting down.
ATGTTATCCAAGGCTAGTAAAGTGCCTGAGACAAAGTAAATTCTCAATAAATGTTAGCTAAATGTCTGTAGGGAGAAAATCCAAAAGCATCAAGTGTGACAAAAACTGAAAGGGTATTAAGGTTGAGAAGAAATCATTGGATTTGACTATGTGGATGTCACTTGTAATCACAAGAATGCAACTTGGGAAGAGCAAAGGAAAGCAATGCTCCCACATAACTTCTGGTGGAGCCTGAGGGAGGAATCTTCCAGGATGTCCAATAGGCATTGCTTAAGGATAAGTGCATGTGAGTCATTTTGCAAAGCTATTTCAAAAAGGAAAGGAAAAGATCATCTCATTCGCTTACTCTCCTGTGTCTTCTGTTGGCATCCTAAAGGCCCACCGGCATTATTTAGTCAGTCACAAACTGCCTATATTCTTGTTTGTCACAATCATTCTTTAATGTGCTTGGCAAATGCCTATTGAGCACCTATGTGCTAGCCTTTATGTTAGAATTTGGAATCAACACTTAACAGTCTTGGAAGGTAAATCAGATCTGATTTTTAGGATAAGCTGAAAATCTAATATTTATGTAAAACATACTAATTTGTTTAGGTATTGGCTCAAAAAGATTAAAAAATTATTATAAACAAAATAAACAAAAGGTTAAGCAGAGATCACACTTGATAACCATGATAATTTAGTTCTTAATACATAATTTGTCACCTGAGTCTCATTTTTAATCTTCTAATGTTTCTAGTAAAGTCCATGTCCTTTTAAAAAAAAAAGAAGAAATCTGTAAGGTACAAAAAAGGCACAAATAAAGAAAGTCAGAGAAGAGTACTGGATGTACCTAGGGCATTTATTTCAGATCTTTTGATCATCCCACTTTATTTCCTTCTAGTTCTGAAAACACCACACTGACGAGATTTCTGATTAAAGGTGGATTTGGGCTGAGCAGGAAGTTAGAGACCCATATATCAACTGACAAAAATCCTTTTCTGAAATGAAACTGCAGGAAATACACTTTCCTTTCAGGGACAATTCTCTAATAGAAGGCAAAGTATTTCCTTAATATTTAGCAATCCCCTCACCTCTTCACTCCAGGAAATCCATAAAAGCCTATTTTGTAATTACATAATATGTTAGAATTGAATGATTATTGTATGCTAGGCATTATGATAACATGAATGCCATAAGACAAAGAACTATTATCCATTCTGGTTCCAAATGACACGTCCGGAACTCACAGAAAATAAACAATTTACCATAGGTTACAGAGAGGCTCTGACTTTCAAACCCATAATTAAGTGAGGATTCTATAAGGACCAGAGAAGATAGCTAAGTCACCAACTTTAAGTAAAAGACTATGGAGTAGGAGACAAAGAAAAGAAGAGGAGAAAAGAATAAAGGAGTACATAGAAAGGGTAGCAGTGGCAAAAACTGATAGAAAAATCCCAGGCCCAACAGTCTGCCTTTACAGAGTTCTACATTGCATTTCAACCTGGAGGGGAAAGAGAACTTTGGGGATAGTGCCTCTAAAAAGAATGCTCTGTAACCTGCCAAGAACCGCTGACAATAGAATCCAGAGAGATACTAAAAAATATCTGATTGATCCTTTTGTCCCCCACTTACGGAGTAGAAAAAAGTAGCAGCAAGAGAAAAATAAAAATATATGTGCCCTCTTTTCATCTTTGCTCCAAACGGGGGACAGGGAGGATATAGTCATATTTCTATTGGTAGCATCCTCATATGTCATTGCCTAACTTTATTTTTGTCACTTGTGTTTAGCTTTTTTGGCCATAGAGAACTACATTTATTTTTTAGGGCAGAATAATTGAATAGGCATAGAATACAGACATATACAGTACATATTCATAGACATATACATATACATTGTGCGGATTTTTTTGAAATTATTGTGGATTTCCTTTTGGCATTGTATATGATCAGGGTTGTTTTGTTTTTTTTTTGTAAATGTGTGCTTCTTTGGGAAACTATTACCTTAAAACTAAGACAGTATTAATCTTTTAATTCATTAGATTTATTATTTTTAGGTTGATATTTAATATAATTCTCTATTAACGGGCACCTGGGTCTGGGTGGCTCCGTCAGTTAAGCATCCAACTCTATTTCAGCTCAGGCCATGACCACACAGTTGTGAGATCAAGCACACATCAAGTGCTGCGCTGAGTGTGGAGCCTGCTTAAGAGTGTCTGTCTATCTGTCTGTCTCTCTTCCCCTCTTGAAAACAAAACAAAACTACTTCAAAAACATCATTTAAACAACTGTATCACAGCCTAATTTTAAAAATAACTCTAGGGGGTGTCTCAGTGGCTCAGTCGATTAAGCATCCGACTTTGGCTTAGGTCATGATCTCAAGGTTTGTTGGTTTGAGCCCCATGTCAGTCTTTCTGCTGTCAGCACAAAGCCTGCTTCAGATCCTCTGTACACCTCTCTCTCTGCCCTTCCCCACTTGCACTCTCTCTCTCTCAAAAATAAACGTTTAAAAATAATAATAATAATTCTGGGATTCTTACCCCTGATGGAATTTTAGCACTGTTATTTCTTTAATGTTTATTTATTTTTCAGAGAGAGACAGAGTGCAAGGAGGTGATGGGCAGAAAGAGAGGGAAACACAGAATCCAAAGCAGGCTCACGGCTCTGAGCTGTCTGTACAGAGACCCATATGGGGCTTGAAGTTACGAACCACGAGATAATGACCTGAGCTGAAGTTGGTTCCTCAAGCAATGGATACCAAGGCACCCCAGCACTGTTATTTTTTTAAGTGAGGTTCATATCAGAAATCTTTGGCAGAGAAAAACTTACATAACAGTTTCAATGTGCCAGGGTAAAGACTGATGATTAGATAAGGAAATAAACTACACGATCATTTATTTAAAAGGCATGAAAAGAGATGGTGACCATTTTTATAGTTAGCTTTCTTCATATTTGGAAGTAAAAGTATAATCATCTTTAAATATCTTTTAAAATCCTTAAATATTAGAAAGAATAAAATTATTTCCTTGGATATAAATTAGATGCCATTTAAATCATTATCAAAGTTACATAAAAGTCAGGTAATGAGAAGAGCAGAGTTGGTCTTTGTCGTTTTATTAAAGCCATAGTCAGAGTATCAATCCATCAATTGTCAAAGTTGTCTAGCATTCACATGAAAATGTTCAAAGTGAATGGAATCAGTTAGGGAAAGGGAAAACGTTTGATGTCCATAGTATAGTCACTTAGAAGAAGGGCAAAATGGCATAGCCAAGGATCTCCCCAACGGATGAAACAATTACACCACTGATCTTCACAAGCTTGGTTGCAATTCTCATTTTTGGGCTATAGAATTTATTCATTGCTGAGAAACTACTTTGCCATGTGTTTTTAAATCATTTGATACTAAACAGTGTTATGAAGATTACCAAATGTGTAATAATTTGCTATAATTTTTAATAATTTGTATAATTCAAAGGGAGAGTTACCTTTAGTCATTTTTTAGGGGCAAATGGTATACAGAAAATAATTATATACATGATAGCAATAACAGTAAAGGAAATGATTAGCCAATTTTGTTATTTCCTATTATCTTCAATATTGGTAATTTAAGAAAGATTTTGAATCTTGCAGTTTTAAGCCTAATTTCTAATATAAACTGCTGCCAGATAGATATAATAAAGTTTGTCCAAGCATTGTAAATCTAAATGTTTGGAGGGTCGAGACAGATAAAGTCAAGAAGTAAAGTGAGCCTACATGGAGAAAAGTCACATGGCCATCCTGGTTTACATTTTTGTCAGCCATCTTTTGCCAGAGACACAGTGCAGACACATATTTAGATTATGGGGCGCCTGGGTGGCTCAGCCAGTTAAGCGTCCGGCTTCAGCTCAGGTCATGATGTCACAGTTTGTGGGTTCGAGCCCCGTGTCAGCCTCTGTGCAGACAGCTAGCTCAGAGCCCGGAGCCTGCTTCAAATTCTGTGTCTCCCTTTCTCTCTGACCCTCCCCTGCTTGTACTGTGTCTCTCTGTCTCTCAAAAATAAATAAAAGACATTAAAAAAATTTAGATCACATCTTACATATCGCCATGACGACGAATGGCAAATGGTGCTCAGTATTTGTGTCAGACACAAGAGAGAAGGATTTGGGGAGACCCATATCTCCTCCAAGGTGTCAGCTATTCCTCATCCCCATCTCATGGCTGCTTTTGAGAATGCGGACGCAGGGCTGCTCGATCTCTTATATTTTAAATTTTTTAAAATGCTCCTAAGACACCATAATACAAACAAAATGTATCTGTGAACTATGTTTAGGCCATAAGCCTGGTCTAGGTTTGTCTAATGGTCAGGAAGTACAGATGTGATGAAAATCGTGCCATTGTATGTAAACTACTCAAGTTTGGACAACACTCCCACTATGGTTTTATCCTGATGCCTTTTGGATTCCTAAGTTCTTCTAGGTTGTGTGCACAGGGGGTGGGAGGACAAAGAGTAAAGAAGAACATGTAAACCAGGCTGCCTAAAGATGGGCAAAATGAAATACTGCAATCCACTCTGTACACGCGGTTGCTGGAATCAAATTTGCTGTTAACTGATTTTATGACGCCATACAAATCCTTTAACAACTGTGTGCTGGTTGTTTGCTTTTTTTTTTTTTTTTTTTTTTTGAGAGACAACACGAGCAGGGGAGGGTCAGAAAGAGAGGGTGATACAGAATCTGAAGCAGGCTCCAGGCTCTGAGCTAGCTGTCAGCCCAGAGCCTGACACAGGGCTCGAACCCACGAACCATGAGATCAGACTTGAGCTGAAGCTGGACGCTTAACCGACTGAGCCACCCAGGCACTCCAGTTGTTTGCTCTTTTGAATGATGAGAATGAGACTAGTTAATAATCTAAAATCTCTTCTACCCCCTAAAATCTCAAATAGGTTATATCAAATCTATCATTTATCTTTAAATCTTCTTTTATAAGCCTTTTCACTGATATGATTTTCATTTCTAACAATTATCCTTATTATTATACTTAATGCACTTAAAAAACTTCGCCCTGTGCCTATGCCTTAGGAACAGGTAAACAGATTTTATCTCATGTGTCAGGTCTGATAGTAAAGCACATTCCCAGAGGACGTCAGAAGGATTCTAGGAGTTCCAGAGCTGGTACCCAGTGTCATTACTGATTAGTAATGTCTACATGGTTGAGGAAGAATGTTTATAGTTTGCATCACACAAGTGGGTTTGGAAGTATTGATTCTGAAACTTAAGATTTCAAAATTACCTGAACCCTGGATTGAGCATCCAAGATTCATGGCTATTTTTCTCTCTACTTCTTAAGCAACTTTAGAAATAAAAAACTTTTAGCCAAAAGTATCAACCTCCTTTTTATAAATTTTTTTGCAGGGGAGGACAGCAGAGTAGTAGTTTTAGCTCGAATTATAAGATATATTATCAAAAACATCCTTAAGTTTTATTTCAAAATCTTGGAAATTCATAGGCAAAATATACAAAGCATAAGTTGAATTGAAATTAAGCAAAGTTAACTCTACCTGTATCAATTACACCCTCAGTTAGGTATTTTGTAACAAATCAGGAATTCAGTTTATCTTATTCTTCACAACTTAGTTAACTATGGGGGAAAGAATAGTATGAAGTAGACTAGTATAGTAGGCCTGTCAAAATTAAGCCAAATTTAAGATTTTAATCTGATTTTATATACAGGTAAATGATTCATGAAATCCTATGCTCACCATCATTACAACAGTATTGAAGGTACCTAAAAATGTCAAAATTAAAATTAAAGTAAAAATTAAAATACTTCAAGAAGAATCTGGGTACCCAGAAGTTTCAGCAGTGACTTACATTTATTCAAAACCTAAAAAAAGAAAAAATAACTCTTCCTAATGTCATGATCTCCAGAAATATTTTCTTGGAGAAATTTGCTGTATTTGTTCTGTCAAAAATATACATTTTTATTAATTGCATGATGAGATTTCATTGTTTCTCGAGTAGTTTTTAAAAGTTCTGGTTTTATATTAAAAATTAAAAAAAAAAAAAAAGCGAAGGGAACCTGGGTGGCTCAGTCAGTTAAGCATCCGACTTTGGCTCAGGTCATGATCTCATGGTTTGCGGTTGAAGCCCTGAGTCAGGCTCAGTGTTGACAGCTCAGAGCCTCTAGCCTGGTTTGAATTCTGTGTCTCCCTCTTTATGAGCCTCTCCCGTGCTCATACTATGTATCGTGCTGTCTCTCAAAAATTAATAAACATTAAAATTTTTAAAACACGCAAAAAAGAGAGCAAAAACTTTTGGGGAAAAATAGCCATGCTTTGAAAACTCAGGTGCTAAAAAATTTTTCCTCATGCAGCTTGCTCAAATGAATGTTTTACTTTTCATTTTTTTCCTCAAATGAACATTTTAAATCTCACTTAAATTTTTAACTGACATTAGAAACCTGTCTCCATGTTTGCTTCTCCCCCAAGAGCCAGAACTAAGGCTTTTCCAATTATAGTTGTTACTGCTACAAAATTCCTAAATCTCTAAATAAAAGCTCTCCCTGGATTACATGGGAGAATTTTTGCGTAGGTTACACGACAAATTTAACTCTGACACAACCATTAGGCTAAGAGAGCTGTCAACCCAGAGGGGGAAAAGTCCATTTATTTTTCATGCCTGCTAAAGAAAAAAAAAAATCAGTCCAGCTATCCAGGAGGAGCGGGAGAAACATGTTTTATTTCTCATTTTGAGCAATTCCCCAGTGAAAACAATACATCTACCTTCAAGCATCTTCTCACTAAAACTCCAAAATTTTTTCCAAATCCCCAAACATCTCTAAAATTTTATATGACCTAAAAAAATGCAACCTTGAAGACTTGTCCATGTTAAGAAGTATCAGTATATTATATTTATGCAGATCTTTTATCATCACAAGGTAATTAATACATTGATTATGGAGAAACACTGAGAATACCATAGGACCACAGGATTAGTCTTAGCATTAAAGGAAATTACTTGCCCTGAAGCATGTCCTTAATTATTCAGAAGACTAAGCAATCATCTGCATGGAATTTATAATAATTAATATGCTTACCTTAATGCACTTTAACGGAACTCCCCTTTTATAGAGTGAATCATTCATGTTCAACACTATAAAAGTTAAAAGTTTTAAAATTTTAGATGTGATATCAACGATGAGAGTTCAGGCTTGAGTCTTTTTCTTTATTTACACTCACCCCCCTGTATTTTCTCATCTAGAGCTACATGTCTAAAATCCAATATCTGTACTACTCCTTCCAAAAATTTATTTTTTCTACTTGGTCCTCTCCACTGTGCTGTGTGTATCCATTCATTCAACTCCTGATTTTATCTTTTTACTTGGATAGATTTCTAGTAACCATTTTAAGCTTGATACTTCCAAAAGTCAGCTATTCAACTTATCAAATCCACTACTCTACCTATTTTGCCATTGGTGTAAAAGGGAGCCACCATCTACAAAAAAAATTAAAAATCTACAAGTTGTCTCAGATCCCTTGCTCATCCTCATCATCTCTATGAAATCCTCTCACGATCCCTGTTTGTTTTACCTGTAAAACTAACACCAAAGTGCCTACTTCTCTCCCTCTCCACTGCTACCACCCTAGTCCAGATGACCACCATCTCTTGCCCAGCAAGGCAACTCTTTCTCATTTCTGAAAGAGATTACTGTTTTTACTCTTGCTCTTTCCACAACCTATTTTCTAAATAGGTGCCAGAGAAATCTTTTATTTTTTTTGTAAGATTTAAATTCTAGTTGGTTAACATGTGTGGTAAAATTGGTTTTAGGTGTAGATTTAGTAATTCATCACTTACCTATAGCACCCAGGGCTCATCACAAGTGCCTTCCTTAATTCCCATCACACATTTAGTCCATCCTCTCCCCAGCCCTCCATCAACCCTCAGTTTGTTCTCTATAGTTAAGACTCTCTTATGGTTTGCTTCTTTTGTTTTTGTTGCCCTCTTTTTTTTTTCAACTGCTTTGTTTCTTAAATTCTACATATGAGTGAAATCATATGGTATTTGACCTTATCTGACTGACTTATCTCGCTTTACATAACACACTCTAGCTCCAGCCACGTTATGGAAATGGCAAGATTTCATCCTTTCACAGCTGAATAATATTCCATTATATGTGCATAACCTCTTCTTTACCATTCATCAGTCGATGAACATTTGGTCTCTTTCCATAGTTTGGGTGTTGTTATAATGCTGCTATAAATGTTGGGATGCATGTGCTTTTACAAATCTGTCTTTTTGTGTCCCTTGGGTAATTACCTTCTAGTGCAATTATTGGGTTGTAGGGTAGATCTATTCAATGTTCTGAGGAACCTCCATACTATTTTCCATAATAGCTGTACCAGACTGCATTCTCACCAACAGTGTAAGAGGGTTCCCCTTTCTCTGCATCCTCACCAACATCTGTTGTTTCCTATGTTATTAATTACAGCCACTCTAAAAGGTATGAGGTGATATCTCATCATGGTTTTGATATAAATTTCCCTGATGATGAGTGATGTTGAGCATCTTTTCACATGTCCATTAGCCATCTGGGTGTCTTCTTTGGGAAAATGTCTATTCCTGTCATCTGTCCATTTCTTAACGGATTATTTATTTTTTGAGTATTGAGTTTGAGAAGTTCTTTATAGATTTTGTATATTAACCTTCTATCCATTTTGTCATTTGATAATATCTTCTCAAATTCTGTAGGCTGCCTTTTAGTTTTGTTGATTATTTCCACTACTGTGCAAAAGCTTTTTATCTTTATGAGATACCAAATAGTTCGTAATTACCTTTGTTTCACTTGCCTCTGGTGATGTGTCTAGTACAAAGTTGCTACAGCTATTGTCAAAGAGGTTATTTATTGCCTATGTTCTCTTCTAGGTTTTTGATGGTTTCCTGACTCACATTTAGCTCTTTCATCCATTTCAAATCTACTTTTGTGTATAGTGTAAGAAAGTGGTCCAGTTTCATTCTTCTGCATCTTGCTGTCCAGTTTTCCCAACACAACTTGTTGAAGAGACTGTCTTTCTTCCATTGGATATACTTTCCTGCTTTGTTGAAGATTAGTTGACCATTTAGCTGTGGGTCCATTTCTGGGTTTTGTGTGCCAGTACCATACTGTCTTGATGACTATCACTTTGTGATATACCTTAAAATACATAATTGTGCTTTTCTTTTCTTTTTCAAGATTGCTTTGGCTATTTGTGATCTTCTGTGGTTCCATACACATTTTTGGATTGTTTGTTCGAGCTCTGGAAAAAGGCTGATGATATTTTGATAGGCGCTGCATTAAATGTGTAGATTGCTTTGAGTATGGACCTTTTAACCATATTTGTTCTTCCAATCCATGATCATAGAATACTATGCCATTTCTTTGTGTCCTCTTCAATTTCTTTCATAAGTGGTCTATAGTTTTCAGCATACAGATTTTTTTTACCTTTTTAGTTAGGTTTACTCCTAGGTATCTTATGCTTTTTGGTTCAATTACAAATGGGATTGAATCCTTTATTTCTTTTTCTGCTGATTCATTATTGGTGTATAGAAATGCAGCAGATTTCTTGTGTTGGTTTTATTATTTGCCCCCTTGCTGAATTTGTGTATCAATTTTTATAATTTTTTGGTGGAAATTTTGGGTTTTCTATACAGACTTAGAACAGAAGGACCCAAATAATTAAAATCATGAATGAAAGAAATCACAACCAACACAAAAGAAATGCAAACAATTATAAGAGAATATTATGAAAATTATATGCCAAAAAACTGGGAAAACTGGAAGAAATGGATAAATTCCAAAACATATAAAAACTACCAAAACTGAAAAATAAAGAAATAGAAAATTTGAACAGACCTATAACCAGCAAAGAAATTGAATCAATAATAAATAATCTCTCAACAAATAAGAATCCAGGCCCTTTCCTGGGGAATTCTCCCAGACATTTAAAGACATTAAGAAGGGTGAATACTAATTCTTCTCAAACTGTTCCAAAAAAATACAAACAGAAGGAAAACTTCTAAGCTCATTCTATGAGGCCAGCATTACCTAGATTCCAGAACCAGACAAGAACCCCACTAAAAAGAAAAATTACAGGCCAATACCACTGATGAATATGGATATAAAATTCTCCAAAAGATACTAGCAAATTGAATCCAACAGTACATTAAAGAACTGTTCACAATCAAGTGGGATTTATTCCTGTGCTGCAGGGCTGGTTCAATATTTGCAAGTCAATCAATGTGATATCCTACACTAATGAAAGAAAGGATGAAAACCACATGATCCTGTCAATAGATGCAGAAAAAGCATTTGACAAAATATAGCATCCTTTCTTGATAAAAACCCTCAACAAAGTAGGGATAGATGGAACATACCTCAATATTATAAAGACCATATATGGGGACTGAGAGATTTTCCTCTATAGTCAGGAACAAGACAAGGGTGTCCACTCTCACCAATGTTATTTAATTAACACAGTACTGGAAGTCCTAGCTTCAGCAATCAGACAACAAAAAGAAATGAAAGGCATCCAGATAAGCAAGGAAGAAGTTAAACTTTCACTATTATCAGGGAACAGAGAAACCTTTTAAAACAACAAAGCAATTCATGCTAGTCTGCTAAACAAAACATTATAAGTGACTTCATATCACATTGAGAATAAACTCCAAACTCCTTACCTAAAAGGCCTTTTATTATCTAATTTCTGCCTTATTCTTTGAATCTTCTATATTTATTATTTTTTGTTGCCATTCTTTCACTTGAATATTAACTCCCAGAACGCAAGGATCTTTCTGTTCAGTGTGCCTCTGCCCAGCCCTTAGAACGATGTGTGGTATATGGTAGACTCTGAATATATGTTTCTAAGAAGAAAGACTCAGGTTTCCCAAATATGAATATAAATGTGTGTGTGTAAAATGGGGTAGGGGGATGTTGGTCATTGTGCTACTGATATGGGTCATCAAATATACATTTCTGTACCTTTTTTCTCATTAAACAATAACTTGAGGGGTCCTTTCTATTCAGATGGGAGAGCTTTAGTTTCCTCTTTTAAATGGCCTACAAAATTTCATTAAACAACTAAAAAAATTTCTGTTAATGGACTTTTTCACTTTTTGGCATTTTGAATAATGCTGTAATATCCTTGCATGTATGTTCTTACATGGAGATACATCTCTATCTGTATGATTGACTCCCAAAAATAAGACAGATGGGTCAAATTATTTTTAAGTAAATATTACCAAAAATAAATTTACTATGATTTTAAGAAGCTTTTTTATATGTTTCTTAATTTTTAATTTTTAACTTTATCATTCTATCATTATCTACAATTTATCTCATTATATGTTTTTATAATAACAAAACAGTTTCTATTTTAAGCAATATTTTTACCTTGTTTCTTATTATTATTCTTTAGTTTTATGTTTTTACCCTTGATTAAGAAGGTCTTTCCACCCTGAGATTGTAGACATAGTATCCTATATTTTCCTTTAGGATTTTTATTGTCCTGTTGTTTACACATAAATTTTTATCATATAAAATAAACTTGTAAATGTAAGAGGAGATGAAGTTCCACTTTCATTTTTTTCTAGACTGTTCTGAAGGTGTCACCACTATCCTATGCTCACACTGAATTAAACTACCAGGTGTATCATATGGCAGCATATCATGTATTTCATAGGCCTCCTTTCTCAAATACTCTGGGATATATTTTTATCCACTGATTAATTTGCCTATTCAACATACTACTACCATATTGACTTGATTGCAATAGCTTTTCATTATCCTCTCACTGTTTGGGTAGTTTCAGTATTTATGGTTCCATATAAATTTTAAAATAATCTCAAGTTGGGGCAAGGGTGGCTCAGTCATTTGAGCATCCGACCCAACTGCAGCTCAGGGCATGATCTCATGGTTTGTGAGTTCAAGCCCCACATCGCACTCTGTGCTGACAGGTTGGAGCCTGGAGTCTTCTTTGGATACTGTGTTCTCCCTCATTCTTTGCCCCTCCCCAGCTCACACTCTGTCTCTCTCTCAAAAATAAACATTAAAAAAAATTTCTTAAATCATCTCAAGTAAGAGCCCATGTGGTATTCTAATTGTAATTGCATTAAATTTATGTGCATCTGGGGACAACCAATATTTTTGTAAGAAAACTTCCCAACTAAGAATGTGATTTTCTTATTTACTCAGATGTTATGACATTCAAAAAAAATGTTCTCATATAAATCTTATATCTCTTTTGCCTGAATATATTACTAAGTACTTTTCATGGTACTTTTGCTATAACTAATAATTTGCCCTACAGATCAACCTATATTTTTCTAAGTATTGCTACAGTAGAAAAAAATGGGTTGATTTATGTTCATGTTTACTCCATCCATTCAAATTACCCAATTTTTTGATGGATTATAGAAGTCTTTATAATTTTTTCTTGGTTGCTTGCATTTTATGGAAATACAATCCATCTGCAAAAATAGAGCATTTTTATTCTTTTTTTTTAGTGTTTATGCAACACATTGAATGCTCAAGAACTTCTAAGGCAATGAATAATAATGTTGACAACAGACATTCCCATCTAGTTCCTAATTAAATACAAATAGTTTTTTTTTAACAGGAGTATTGTTATTTTTACAAACTTTACATTTTCATAATTTCAAAATTTTGAGATACTTAAAATTTTTTCACTTCACTAAAACACCTCAAACCCAATATAAAATGTGTTCTATGACTACCATGATTTAATTGCAAAGGCCTATATTTTTATGGGATTACTGTTTGGGAAAAAATCTGTATTATATTTTTTTAGCATTTTTTAATATCTTACTTATATAGAGGAGTTACATGGCAAAAATATGGAGCTGTTGAATTTTTTGTCAGATACATTGTCACTATCTGACACAAATTGTTTATTTTAGTGTGTTTTCATAATTAATATTTATTTCTGAATATTAAAATATTCACATTCCTTAAACTCTACTTCTTAATTGTGTATTACTCTTTGACACATTTCTGAACTTTTTTTTAAATATTTGGTCAATACTTATAAGTTAGTCTATAGTCTCATTTTTATACTACATATTTGTAATTTTTTTTACATATCTTAAATTTATAGTTACTAAAGCACTTTTGGTCTCACAAAAAGATGGATTCAAAAACAATCCATCTATTTTATGCCTTTCACCATTTTAATTTTTTTTAATGCTTTAATGTTTATTCCTCTATTAGAGACAGAGAGAGAAGGAGCATGAGCAGGGGAGGTGTAGAGAGGGAGGGAAATACAGAATCTGAAGCAGGCTTCAGGCTCTTAGCTGTCAGCACAGACCCCAACATGGGGCTTGAACTCACAAACTGTGAGATCATAACCTGAGCTGAAGTCAGATGCTTAATTTGACTGAGTCACCCAGGCACCCCTCTCCACCATTTTAAATGCTATTAGAAGATTCTGATCTTTAAACCAAACATGATGGTCAACCCATCAATTCCTAACTATTGATCAATAGTAAATGTCACTACCACCTATTAGTGGCTAAAATGTAAAAGACTGACAATATCAAACATTGGCAAGAGTGTGGAGCCATTGGAATTCTCACACACTGCTAAGGGAATGTAAAAATGGGTCAACCTAGTCGAACTAGTTTGATAGTTTCTGGAAAAGTCAAACATATATCCACCATATAATCCATATGCAATTTAATCTGCAGGAATTGAAACCATAGTCATGCCAAGATATGTATACAAATAATCATAACAGCATTATTTGTAATAAGCCCAAAGCTAGAAACAACCCATTATCTATCACCAGATGAATGGATAACCAACTGTGATATAGGCTTACAATGGTATACTACTTTGTAAAATAAAGAAATTACTTCTTGAAACACCAAACCAAAATATGAAGAAAACCAAAAATAATTATGCGGATTATAAGAACCCAGACAAAATAATTATATATCGTATTATCTGATTTACATAAAATTATAGAAAATGCAAACTAAATCTATGGTTAAGCAAAGCAGACCAGTGGTTACCCGAGACAACCAAGGAATGGGAAATAGAGGGAGTACAAAGATACACAAAGAAACTTCTAGTTATCATGTATATACTCACTGTCATTGTTGCTATGATGTTTCCATATAAATATATGAAATGCTTTTCAAACTACACTTTAAATATGTGCAATTAAAAATTAAGCAAATATATAAATTAATGTGGATCATTGTATGTCAATTTTACCTCAATAAAGCTGCTTGAAAAGTGCTAAAGTCCCTCTCCATTCTGCAAAGTAACAAAAGATGAGTAACATGCAGAGACCAAGACAGAGAGTGTGTATCCTCAAGTGAGGCTGCCATGTGAATCCAGCTTGCTCTCATGTCAACCCAAGGTCAGAACTCACAAACAAAATCTTACTGCTAAATCTTAAAAATATCATTGATATATTATGAAACTAGAGGGCAGAAATAAGAAAAATAAAAATATTACAAAAATTATAAAAATTAAAAAATCACCTGCATATATACCTTTGACATTGATCCCATTTATGTCATTTAGTTTGATGATAATGATGATGCACTCGGTGCATATGTACCTTTAAATAAACTCAATTAACAAAGAGTATTCATCAACATTCATTTCCAACAACCATGTTTAATGATATCCTTAAGAATTGGAAGCTCAAATCTTGTCATTAATTTTTTAAAGCAGTGTATATGAATTTGATTAATAAACTCTGGGTACTGATTAAGCTATCTACTTGTGTATGTATTTGTCTACCAAAAACTCATTGTAAATCAGCAGCATCATTAACTCTAATGGTTATTGCTGAAAATGAGGGTGTTGTTAATATCATGGCCATCAGCATTAGCACATTAAAGACACTTTCCCACACACACACCCCAGCCTTAGTGACTTGATTTTGTTTTGACAAAATAGAAAAGTATTTAATATGATCTGATTGTGATTTATAGCAGCAACACTTGAAAGAGCAAAGGAAAATTCTTTATTCTCCTATAGAAGAATATATGAATACATTCTAGGACATAAGACTGCTATAAAGGAATATTGTATGTATATACATATGAAACATTTTCAAGTTATACTGTTAAGTGAAAAAAGAAAAAAATGATTCTATTTTAAAATATGAACCAAATCACTCTATAATATGTACATAAGCCTTTTTTTTTTAAAACAGATATGAAAAAGTGCTTCCCAAACTGCAAACTTCAGTTACATCAGGCTGGAAGCAAGGGCAATGGTTATTTCTCTCATTATTATTACAAAGCTTACAGTTTACTTTTTAAGTTTTATAAAATCTGAAAAGGAATGTTCTCACTCAAAAACACTTAGTTTCAAAGTCCCAGTAAAAAGTCTCCACTGATAATAAAAAACTACAAATAACATTATTCATTCAAATAGTTATTATATATTGAAGAGATGAGTATGCTGTCTTACAACATAACTTCAAGATAAGCATCATTATCTTCACTGTATACATGAAGAAATTACGGTTCAGAGAGGATAAGGTTTATTTCCAAACTCACAACGATACCAAATATGGAAGCTAATTCAAACCCAGGCCTCGTTCTAAAGCTTGGGTTTTTGAGTACACAATATTACTTTTGTATATATACTCATAGCCTTTTTTGAAACATTTACAGAGCATGTCCAACAATGCAAATATTATAAGTAACTAAATGTTATAGAGCATACTCTCTGCCTTTAAGAAATATTGTATCTTGAGAGAGAGGTAAGGCACAACCAAGTGAAGACCCATACAGTACTCAGCAACTAAATCATTATCAAAGAGGACACATCCAGCTCATTCATCTCTGCTTATTTCCCTGCCTTTCATTCAGTGGGTGCTTTTCAAACATTGGTTGAATGAATGATGTCTTTCATTGTGTAATGTAAATGTATTAAAATGCCTGATAGAATTCGAATGTGCTCTGCCCAAAACACATGCTGATTCTATGTCAATCCAGTGTGGACAAAATACAAGCCATGATGCATTTCTCTCTGCCTAGAGCACTGATATGATTTCAACCACACAACCTTAAAGTGCCGTCTTTTGCCAAGAAGAGAAAACAATGTATGAGCTGGTTGGTTGGGGATACGTGTTGTACATCGTCCTGACAAGAGAGTCCCTGGGTAAAGCTCACTGGCATTTTTCACTGTTTCTCATCTCAGACTCCCAGAAGTTATATTTCAACTGAATAAAGCTAATTGGCATTTAGAAACATTTCTAAATATAAGCTCCAGGGCCTGAAAATAGACTCAAATGAAAGAGATAAATCCATGTCTCCCGAGAGGTCTTTTTCATTCTCTTTGAGGCAATTGCGCTTGTTTTCTGAAGAGTAAGAATTGGTGTTAGAGTACTCTCACAGGCCAGATCACTTTCCATGTGGCCTGTACAAGCTCTTCTACCAGAATTTATGTGATTTATACGTTTATGCTCCTACAAAAATGATTTTAAAACTTCTTGGATTCCTAAGCAAGGAACACTGTTAATATTGCACCTAGTAGACTATTTGAAACACTCACTCATGGAATATAAAATTACTTAACAATGATGTTTTTAGTAGACATAATAATAAGCCTTTAATATAGTTATTTTATGTGTCAAAAAGTGTGTGTATACATACATACATATATATATATCCACCACATATATATATATATATATGTATATATACACACAAACATATTCATTCACATTCATTGCTAAGAAGCAGCAAACTCAGATATACCACAGGTCAAATGTCTCTTTCATTGTCTACTATCAGGATAATCAATATATGCAGTTTTAAATCTATTATATTTGAAATTAGACCTTCAACCAATTAATTTTGAATAAGAATTTTATAATACATAACATATATAGTTATTATATAATTTATAAAATTGGGAAAGACCTAATTTATTCATTTATTCACTCACTGATTCATTTTTTTAAGAAAAAGAATTGTTTTATTCAAGAAAATGGTGTGTATACATTTTATCAACTCCGTGTAATAGTGCCATTCATACACAGATTTCACAACCATTCATACAGATGTGCAAATATCTAGTCAAACATTTGTCATTTTCTCACATTCATTCAAACAAAATTATGCTTCTCAAATTACAGTATAGCCTTAGATATTACAATGACATAACTTAAGAGGTAAAAGTTCAGTACTCTGAAAACTATGAAAGAAATTGTAGAGGACACAAAGAAATGGCATATTATTCTATGGTCATGGATTGGAAGAACAAATACTGTTAAAATCTTTATACCCAAAGCAATCTACACATTTAATACAATGCCTATATTACCAGCTGCTGGAGTCCAGCTCCAGCAGGTCCAGGCTCCCTGAAGGATGGACGGTGTCAGCAAAAGGGGGAGGGAATGAGAGAGCCATGAGTTTCTTTCTGATCACCAGGCAGGCATCTCTGCACTGACCTGAGAGTCAGTTTTATTTATGGTATAAAAAAAAAAAATGTATGGGATACAGCACAGAAGTGGCTTTCTCCTTAGACAATGATTTCTGATGACAAATTTCTTTGGCACGTAAAAATTTCCCAGAACATAGATTGGCAGAATACTCATGCATAATCTTTATCAATAGTGACTGATGTAGGTGATTTAGATGTTTGTCATATGGGGAAGGAAGGTATCTTTAGCATTCAAATACAAGGCAATGTTTTTAGCACAGCAAAGGCAAAAGTTAGTTCTTTGTGAGCAGGGGTCAATAGCCTATTTGCTTAAGGGGAAGTATAAGAAAAACAGGATTCTAAGGAAATGCAATGTTTGCTCTCATAAACACAAAAGAAGTAATTCCTATAATAAGTTCCTTCACCAGGAGCAATCAGCATATTTTAGGATAAGGGGACAAGTCACTCCCAGTTCCAATCAGCAAGTTGTTTGGGGGGGGGGGGGTTGATGCTCAAAAATATAATTGAGTGGGGGGTAAACATCGGTTACCATCTGATGGCAGGAGGCTGTGCAAAACCCGCCTTAACCTCACAAGGAGTATTTTCAACTTAGTGAGTTCAGAAATGGCTCCCAACAACCAGCCTCTTTCCAGAGCTGGAACAAACAATCCTAAAATGTGTATGGAACCACAAAAGATCACAAATAGACAAAGCAATCTTGAAAAAGAAAAGAAAAGTTGGAAATATTACAATTTTGTGTTTTAACTATATCATGAAGCTATAGTCAAGACAGTGTGGTACTAGCACACAAAAAGACACATAGGTCACTGAAACAATAGAAAATCCAGAACTGGACCCACAGCTAAGTGGTTAACTAATCTTTAACAAAGTAGGAAAGAATATCCAATGGAAGAAAGACAGTCTCTTCAACAACTGCTGTTGGGAAAATTGGACACTCACACGCAAAAGAATGCAATTTGACCACTTTCTCACACTATACACAAAAATAAATTCGAAATGGATGAAAGACCTAAATGTGAGACAGGAAGTCAACAAAATCCTGGAGAAGAACACAGGCAGCAGCCTCTTTGACAATAGCTATAGCAACTTCTTACTAGACACATCTCTTGAGGCAAGAGAAACAAAAGCACACATGAACTACTGGGACTTCATCTAAAGGAAAAGCTTCTGAACAGCAAAGGAAATAATCAGAATGGGAATGAGAGGAGATATGTGCAAAAGACATATGTGACAAAGAGTATAAAAAGCTTACCAAACTCAACACTCCAGAAATGAATAACCCTGTTTAAAAAATGGGCAGAGAACATGAATAGACATATTTCACTCATTCAATTTTAATTCAAATAAGTATCAACAGCCTATTACATATAAAGCAATATGGCAGGCACTGAATTTTCAAAACATTCCAATGTTTAGGAACTGTTTTAAACACAATTATTCAAAATATCAACTCAAGTAACTATAAAAAGTATTTTGAGGGGCTCTTGCTGTGGCTCAGTTAAGCATCTGACTCTTGATTTCAGCTCAAGTCACAGTCTCAGAGTTTGTGAAATCGAGCCCTGTGTCAGTCTCTGTGCTGACAGTGCAGAGCCTACTTGCAACTTTCTGTCCCTCTCTCTCTGACCCTACCCCCTCATAATAAATAAATAAATAAATAAATAAATAAACAAACATTTTTAATGTATTTTGATAACTGTGTAACAATCTGAAGAATCTACACATATAGATGATTTCAGGAACTTAATATCTATAAGCACTAGTTTTACTATTTTATTGGTTGGATGTACTACTAAATATCTTTCATTTTCAAAATCATAAATAAATTTTGACAAATGTAAAATGTCATTAGTTGCATTGAAATCCTCAGACCTGCTATGAAATGTGTTCTCAATGGGATATTCATTAATTTCAGAGACATACATTTCAGTTGATTAACCTTGAGCAAGACATAAATGTTATAGAACATTGCTGTTAAAGCGATATCTTGCTTTTGAAATAATAACGAATAGAAATGAGCTGGATTTTCTTTTTCTTTGCTTTTCTTTGCTTTATCTGCTTTCAGTTTTACTTAAAAATAATCATTGTACTCAAATAATTAAACCTTCTTTACCTTAGAAATTCTACTTCCATAAATTTTTCTTAAGAAATAATTAGGAATTTGCACAAAGAGGTACTTACAAAAGTGTGCTTCAAACACTATTATATTTATTATAATAGCAAAATAACTGGAAAATATTAAATTGGAAAATATATTCATATACACAGTGCATATGTCTGAGTCTCTATATGTGTTTTAAATCTAATACACTATAAATATATATAATTCATTAACTGCAACTAGGTCTAATGATGTATAAGAAGACGGAAATAACAACCTGGGATCAGTGGTGGCAGTTTTCCCTCATTTTCACTTGTTTGAGTATTCAGAATTTTCTAACCTTCTAGAGAATGTCTTTACTGTTTTTATCACTAAAAAATATATCATTATTTGAACAATTTATTTTTAAAACTTTAATGCTGAGGTTTTGTAGCTTTTAAGCATCAAGTATATACTTTATTAATTAGTAACACCCCACCACAACCATTTTATGAGCCTCATGAAATGCAAAGTTAATCTCACTTTCTTCCAAAAATGTGTTTACTGACTCCAACTGTCACAGCTTTGCCATCTGTCCTCAATATATATCCCAAAGACGTCTTAAATATTCCCTTGAGTAATTTACTTCTTTTCTCTGAATCTCAGTTTTTCTCTCTGTAAAATGAAGGCAGTGGTGTAACTTCTCTCTGTACATCAATACCTAATATTTTTATGATCTTCTATGATACTCTAGGAAGTATTCCTAATATATCCCTCACAGACTTGGTTAGTTCATTATATAATTTCATGTCTGTACAGGTGAACTTAGTTTATTATTTTCCATTAGTCAATCAAAAGCATATTCTAGGCAGGCATGTTCTCTTCTAGTGTATCTAAACTTCTTAAAGCACAGCCTCTGTAATGGGCATACAGGGTCTTATCTCAACAACCTTCCCATAGTCCATGTGGTTTTCATGACACAGTGAACCCAAGAGTGTTCTTGTGACCAAGGTCTGTCAGTCACTATGCTTCAAGTAATAGGGGTAAGTCCAGAGCAACATGAAAAGAGAGTTCTTATGTTCAATGTGTAAACAGTGGATTGGAGAATTTTATTTTTCTCAGTAGATACTAAGTAGTAGCTGGACTTACTTATCCAGCTTTGATAGTAAACATTCTGTTTTATCAAGAATAAAGTAAATTTTATATGTAACAAAAGAATGAAGGCCAAAATAAAGCTAGCGTTGCTGGCTATCATTTTCCCTGAGTGCATAAAGAAAGACTATTTGAAAATCTGAGAATGTGGCCAACATGTAGAAGACATCAAACAGAGGTGGAGGAAGGAAAAGAAAAATGCTAATGACATTAGTTGAGCCCCTGGACCAAAATGTAACTAACTTACTCCCACATCTTGGACTTTTTAGATGTATGATACAACAGATTTCCCTTAACTAGTTAAGCTAGTCTTTGCTACGTTTCTGGGCTCTGTATGCATAAGAATCATGAATTATCCTATTTATTTGTGTTTTGGTATGTTTTTTCTATTTTAAGCTCTCCCTAATACCTGCCAAAAATTCTAAATTCACTGTATTTACTGGTTTAAACACATGAGAGAATGTTTTCAGCCATTTAGTTTTTAGCTCATTTCTGACAACAATAATCTTTTGCATAGGTTTCCATAGTCAATAAGTTCTAGAAACAAAGTAGTCTCTAAATTTATAATACAAAGCTGACCTTTCTACTCTGGTGTCAAAGGTTGGCAGACACTCTTTTCCATGGCAAATTGTCGTCAAGTCACAGAAGAACTACTTGTTTCTTTCCACAGATTACTGTAGGATCAGAATCGAACATGCACATCTCTTCAAATTCTCTCTGCCTCACCTCACACTTACAGCCATGGATGTGGCCACAGTCCCTCACTTCCAAACTGGACAGGGACCTTCTTGCTTTCTGTCCAGGGTTCTCTGATGCCCCAGACTAGAATACCTGCAGGAAGTTGCTCCTCAATAGCAGAAATACAAAGAGAAAATGCAGAGAACTTAATCCCTCTTGACTGCTGTATGGAAACCCAGGCTACGTTAGTTTATTTCATAATAATCTCACAACTATATACGCACCCTCTCTAATCATGCTGACCCAATAGAGGTCTACAGGTTTGCATTTATTTTCACTCATATGTGGAATAGGAGAAACTTAACAGAGGACCATGGGGGGAGGGGAAGGAGAAAAATAGTTGAGGAGAGGAGGGGGGCAAACCATGAGAGACTCTGGAATACTTAGAACAGACTGAGGGCTGATGGGGGTGGGGGAGAGGGGAAGGGGAGGATGGGCATGGAGGAGGGCACTTGTTGGAATGAGCAGTGGGTGTTATATGGAAACCAACTTGACAACAAAGTATAAAAGCAAAAAGAAGAAAGAAAGAAAGAAAGAAAGAAAGAAAGAAAGAAAGAAAGAAAGAAAGAAAGAAAGAAAGAAAGAAAGAAAGAAAGAAAGAAAGAAAGAAAACATATTCACCATTAAAAAATAAAAGAAGAAGCCTACTGGTATGGCTTCTGACTATCTACTGGAAGTGACCAGTCAATTTCAAAAAGCTACCTGACCTTTTGTATAAATTATTGATGATTTTTTTTTCTTTTCCTGAACTGGATGATCAATGTTGTCCTCTCAAAAACAACCCATAACCCAGTGGCTCAACTTAGCCCTTGATGCCTTAATTTTAATTTACATTGTCTTTACTTGTAATTAAAATACTAAGTGGCTCAGTTGGTTAAGTATCTGACTTCAGCTCAGGTCATGGTCTTACATTTTGTGACTTCAAGCCCTGCATTGGGCTTTCTACTGTCAGCACAGAGCCCACTTTAGGTCCTCTGTCTCTCTCTGTCTCTGCCCCTCCCCTTTTCCCCCACTAGCACACACATGCTCAGCCTCTATCTGCCTCTCTCTCTCTCTCTTAAAAATAAGTAAGCATTCAAAAAATATTTACTATGACATAACTATAATTTAGTTTTGGAGGCCATTAACTTTTGAGACCAAAAATATCCAGCTATGACAAATTATTGCTTAGAGACTCTTTGGTACATTGATAAACATCTAAGAAATTACCTTTCTGCAAAGTTCTGAAAAATGAAAACCTTAATGGCATTTCTATTGCAGTGTACCTTGGCCCATCAATAGAAACAACACTTTCTCTTTAATCACCAGACTATTTTTCTTTTCCTAATATCCTTGCACAAATATTCCCATATCCATCAATTTTCTGGCTATAAAATCACATATTATAATTAAGTGTCCTGAACTTTTTGCTAAACATGTTAGGGCTTTTTTTTACTCACTTGCTTAAACTCATTAGTGTTAGCCTAAGATTTTATATACATACTCTTAGTAAATCCTAACTCCACCAGGGACTATCATTCTGTTTAATACTTGTGAGAAAATAATATCATTTGAAAGAGGGGCAATTTATGCAACCTTTACAATATTATAATTTGTTTTCAAAGGCCAACTTAGCTGCCTTTCTTATACCCTTTATGGATTTAAAGTGTAGACATGTCATTCACATGAAAGAAAATATAAAACAGAATGTGCAGTGGTCTGGCCATCCCAGGAGACCTTAGTCTACTCCAGGTTCTACTAATCACCAGCCACATGGTATTTTCAAATTATATTTGTCTCCTCTTCTCAGAATGAAAAGAATAATAACTATTGTTTATTGTAAATAAAATAGAAAAAAATTTTTGAAGCACATCTGAAAATACGTATTCACTTTTTACTGCTACTATTTGAGGTCAAGGGCAATAATAGCAGCCTTATTAACATTATTGTATTTATTATCTATTCTATACCAGCTTGCTAAAGCCATTTTTCATGTATTCATAACAATAAAATAAGTTATATTTTGCCTATAGTTCTCTAATATGTTAGGAACAAGGCTGAATGGTTTTATGTATTTTATGTATTTCAATATTTTAATATATTAATATTCTCATTTTGTAAATGAAGTTTCAAAGAAGGTGCATATTTAACGCAGGAGGAGGCTATATTGAACCCATAACTTTTCAACTTAAATTCTCAATCTATTACCTTTGAACTGTTATGTTAATATTTTAGATTTATTAATTCAATTAACAAATACATATTAAGTACTACTATGTAATATACTCTATTTTAGACATTAAGGATCTCATATAGAGAAAGAAAAAAAAGACAAAGCTCCTCTCTTTCAAAGGTTAGATTACACAGAAATCAGTAATTAATTAAAATATGACACAAACAAATGAATGTAATGTGATAAATCTTGAAAGATATTGAGCGCTATCATGGCTTAAGAAAGGGAGACCTAGTTTAATGTACATGGCTGGAAAATATTCTCAGAGGAAATGTCACTCCAGCAGAACTAAAGGATGAAATGAGTTAACTAAGAGAAATAGGAATTGGTGGAAGGAAAGAAAGATCCTGGCACATGGAGGTCTATGGACGAGGGTGTGGTTGGTGTGAGTATGGAAAGGAGACGTGACTAAGGAATGTCAGTGAGCATGAAGAAACTCGCAAAAGCCATCTCCACATTGGGTCCTGTATGCCTTGTTAAGGTTTTTAAGCAAGACTAAGTTTGGTGTGAAAAGGCTTAGGGTTTCAGAAGGAGTTGTTAAGACTTTTTGTTGGTCAAAGTTTACCTTCACTTTGCCAAGACCGCGATTTATCAAGTCTCTTAATCCCATGTAATTGTGAAGATAGAGCACTTCTTAGTTTACTAGGTGAACTAAAGAAAAAAAGATATTTAATACCAAGGACTTACATGCACTCAGATATCTCAATCTATAGGCATTCACACATGATATTTCACAATGGGTAATCTTACCTCTCATCCTCTAATTCACTTTGTTAATATGGCATTATGTAATCACCTTTATGCTTTTCAAAACATTCAAAATTTTACACCAACATTACCTACTTCATAGTCTTATGAGGGACAAATGGAAGAAAGCACATATGGTTGGAGGCCTAAGCTTTACAGACAGCACCTTTAGCAATTATGTGTGACAATAGGCATTAAATATCACCAGTCAGGACAGCTCACCTGAGCCTGTTGCTCAGGGTTTTTATTGGAGAGAAATCACATAGGCATGAAACAGCCATGTGACAGACACTGGTTACTCACTCCCCAGCTACCTTTTTGGAGATCAATCTAATACACCATTGTTCAAGGACCCACCATAAATCATGTTGTTAGCAAAAATCATCTGCTGTGGCCCAAATGTCCCAGGATTACATACAGATGTTCTTTTTTTTTTAACTTTTTTTAATGTTTGTTTATTTATTTTTGATACAGAGAGAGAGCATGAGAGGGGGAGGGGCAGAGAGAGAAGGAGACACAGAACCGGAAGCAGGCTCCAGGCTCTGAGCTAGTTGTCAGCACAGAGCCTGATGTGGGGCTCGAACCCATGAACGTGAGATCTGACCTGAGCCGAAGTCGGAGGCTTAACCGACTGAGCCACCCAGGTGCCCCCATAAAGATGTTCTTAACAGGCAGGGTATTTCCAGGGTTTAGCTATTATCTCCCAGGAGCCCATCAAGGATCAGTCCTGTTTTTGGAATGTGCGAGTTCTGAACATCCTAAACCTGATGAGTCAATCTTTTAAGGCACATAGATGTTTACTGCATACTGAGTGAAGGAAATGTGAGGACTTTTATAAAAGGGGGACAGAGCACTTTAAGAGCAAATAGCAAGGGATTTAGCCTAATTTGGAGATCAGGAAATGTCTGTCTGAGGACACAAGTTTCAACTGTGATCTGGAAGATAAATGGAAGTTATCTAATTAAAAATGAAGAATGTGATGAGAGAGTAGAAAGAGAGGTGACAGTGGGATAGCGTACCAGACAAAGTGAATAAACAGGATGTAGAAAACCTAAAGTCCCTTTCATGATTTTTAAATTACCACCCATTCTCTGAAAGGAACACATACTGATGCTTCTACTAAACTTTTTAAAATAATTATTTGATTTTTGAGAGCGAGAAAGCAGAGGAGGAGCATTTATTTTCTTTTTAAAGAGGGAGCACAGGGGAAAGGCAAGGAGAGGAGAGACAGAGGATCTGAAAAAGGCTTTGTGCCCTCAGTGCAGAGCCCAATGCGGGACTTGAATTCGTGAGCTATGATGAGATCATGACCTGAGCTAAAGGCAGACGCTTAAGCAATTGAGCCACCCAGAAGCCCCATAAATTGATCCTTATAAAAGAGAAAACTCTGCATACATTTCTTTTAGATGCATCATTTAAATTTTCTACCAAGAACAACAACAATAAAACCTTCTTCTGGCCCCTCCCTTTTCTTAGTTTTTCTGGGTGGTTCATACATCAATATATATATCTCAATACATCTCAGTAAATATATATATATATATGTATATGTACCACACATCATGCAGAGAATTGTCAATATAGCAGTAAACCTCAGTGCTTGCTCTTACTGAGGCTATTATCTTGGCTTGGTTCTATAAATTGTGAGCGTGTAAAAGAAAGGAACAAATTATAAATGGGAATAATAGGTGGGACCAAATTTATAACACTTAGATTGGGATGGCAAGGACATCCTCCCTAAGAAACAACGTTTGACCTGAGATCTAAAGACGTGAAGAAAAAGCCATATAAAACATAATCAGAAGGGGGAGCAGTGTCGCAAAAGATCTCTAGCCAGTGGCAAGACCCAGAGTGGGAGATGACTTCAAGTGCCCAGGAGCAGAAAGAAAGCCAGTATTTTGGTGGTATGATGTATAGGAGGAAGACCAGGTACCTCTCCAAGGTAGAGGTGAGGTAGGAAATAAGGACCAAATGACAGAAGTCCTTCTGGGCTATGATAAGATCATGCCTTTCATTTGAACTGTAGCACCAGAGTAAAGTTCTAGAACCATTCACAGCCTGTTTGGAAAGAGCCCCTAATGGTTGTTGGTTAGAGCCACCTGTGAGTCCCACTCCTGCCTGTTTTGAACCCTTAAACACAAGACACGCTTATCCATACACACACACCACAAACATTGTGCTTCCAGAGAAAAAGCAGGCTAAGCAATATTATAAAACCCCCACTAGCTTTGGGACAAGGAAAGGTCCTGAGTTTATATGAGGTCATTCTTTGAATGAGAGCTGTTGGACCAATAATGTCAGATATCCAACCCTGGCAAGTTTATAGTCTCACCTAAGACTGCCCTCCTCATGGACTCTCTACCAGCTTCTAGCCCTGTATCCACTAGTGTGCTTAGTCTCCAAATTATGCCCAGGAAAAATATTTAGTGGACCCTCAACATATATCTATGATTGGAGAAATTCTAAAACTGCAAAAGAATTATACCCTGTTCTTAAGTAGCTTAAACATAATAGGAAAGATAAGACATAGATAGAAATTATCTCAAGTTCAAGCCCAGAATACAGCAAAAGTTACAGGATGAGGCAGACATTAAGATTCAGAGGAGACAAGAATGGAATGAAATTAGACATTGTTTCTTGGAAGGAATAGTTTAGCTGCAACCCAGCTGTGTAACAGCTTCAACGAAAAGTAAGTACCAGGTAAATGTTTTAAGAAAATTGGCAAAAGCTCTTCAAAGATGTAGGTGGGAAATTAGATGCATTGGTTGATTTTAACTTCTCTGTACAGACCAACCTCCCACTTCTCTCTACATATGCTGAGAACAGTTTGAAAGTTCCCCTTCCTGTCATGGGACAAATGGGCACAATACACTTTGTCATTAAAGCAGTCTGAGCAATGGCTTTAGAGCAGAGCCGGGCAGGGAAATTCAATTGTACCCAAAAAACTCAAATTATATAATGCCAAAAATGATGAAAATGCTTTACATTTGCAAAACATTCCAGTGTGATTTCAAAAAGCCCAAAGAGAAAAGTTTCATGGACTTTATCACAAAAGTATAAAAGCTTACTAAAAGTTCTCTGAATGAAACAATAACCAAAGATGGTGATCAGGAGGTCCAAAGTGCCCACAGGCGCATTTCTGGGGTGCTGCTTATGCTAGACTATTAAATTTACCTTTAGTAAAACAGGAGACAAGGTCTGACTTCCTTATACTCAAATGACTTTATACTTCAGAATGACATTGTGACATGCTTTAAATTTCTCATGCTCTGTTTGAAGGAATAATAAGAGAGGTCCTTAACAGATAAAGAGCTTGGCAATACCAAAGAAACATTAAAATTTCAGTGCCTCTCATTTGTATGTGCCACAGAATGAGAATTTCTTTTTTTTCCCAGGCATCCTTGACTTTCATCCCCTACATGCTCATCCTCAGTAAGTATTGGTAATCAGAGTAGAGGGGCAGAGACTTTCTTAGAATAATGAAACATTTACTTACTTATACTTTTAACAATATTTCATGAGCACTTAAGTACTGGGAATTCTATAATGATATAACAGAGTCCTGCCTGCATGCACATTTGTTTTCATAAACCTTACATTCTAGATCTTTCATCAAAATTATTTTGTGATAAACTGTGTATTATCTAAAGAAAGGTTTGTCTTTATGTTTCACTCTAAGGAGTACCAAAAACTTAACGTGCCTTCCCCCTGGGATGAGGAGAAGACCTGGCAGTACCTCTTCAGTATGGTACTGAAGTAAGTACTTCAATACTTCAGTACTGCCAGTAAGGCAGAAGAGGGCAAAATGATCGGGGTTAGAAAAAAAAAAAGAAAAAGAAAACTATCAGACAAAAAATGGAGAATCTGTGGTTATTCAAGAAGGAGCAAGAAAATTGTTAATACAAAATTAAGACTTGCATGTACCATTTTCTTTGGTTAATGGATTATATCAATACTCTTCCATACATAAGAATAACCCCAAGGTTTATATGTGAAACATTCATTTTGTTTCTTCCCCATAACACTTTCATGGAGAAAGGTCTTTATTAGGGCAAAGTAAAAGAATATTCACTATTAACAAGAGAAATTTTGTTTTTGATGGAAGTACTACAATCCAAAAAATCTAAATCTTTCTCAAATGACCTTCAGGATCCTGACGCTTCAGGATAGAGTGTGGTCTCAGGGAAAGAACAAAGCAAGGCAAGAAGTGAGAGGAGGGAAAGAACCCTCAGCCGTGTACGCTTTTGTTTTCACCATAAAGTGAACATTGCTCCGGTCCCTGAATGAGACTGAGACCCAGTCTCTGTTGCAAAGGGTTCACATTATGAGGTGTGTTATACAGCAAAGCTCTGGTCCACAGAGGCAGACCTAAGGGGAACACAAGTTGTAAAAGGAGAGGTTGCCTTGTTACGGCAAAAAAGAGAGCAAGCTTCAGGTAAACAGAGATGTGGGGGGAAAACATGGAGGTGGTATATCAGCACACACCCAGGTACAGATGAGGAGGATCCCAAAGAAGGTTAAAGATTGAGCCAGCCCCCCAGTCTCCCTGCATTATAGAGGATCAGTAAAATTTTCTGGGAGTGAGACCAGAACATATAATTGGATTTCAAGGTTTAGAAAAGTGTGAGAGGAAAGGAAGCACCTTAAATGCCCAGAAAAGAAGCCAGAATTCACTTAAGCAGGAAATGTAAAATCAACCTAAAGTTTGCTATTATAACAATGGTGTCAAGATTAATAATTTCCCTGGAAAGGATAATTTGCTATTTCTAAACTCACTGGGGGTGGGATAGGAGGACTTTAATCAGACTACATGAGAAAAACTTAACTTTATGTGGGTAATCTGAAAAAGAACATTACATTCATTTATTTCAGTTACTTCCTTTAGGACTAAATTGTAACATGATGTAAAATGCTACCATACGAAGAAGGAAAAGCTGTTTATGTTTACTAGGAGCCTGATACTATTTATAGGAGAATAAAATTTTCCCAAATGACCTATTACAAAGTGCAGCAGATCTTTAGCTGTGCCATTATTAGATAAATCTAAATGACATGAGGAATTTCTAGTAAGCAACCCAGGTAGGCAACGGACTCCTCCTTGAATCTGTATTAAGCCCACTCAAGCACACAGTCTCTGGAGTAAGAGAGTACTACACGAGTTGTGTGGTCTTAGGCAAGCCGCTTAACCTCTGAGTGTCATGCATTTAGAAAGACAGTTCTGTATATATTGAGCATTACCTATGGATCAAAAAACATGGAAGCTACTAGAATATGAGAGAGAAACAGGAAGATATTATCCCTAACTTCCTAGAGTTTATATTCTCGTGGGGACTTTTTAGCATGGGAGTAAACAAACAATGCCAGTTTTGTAAGAAGCAGATTTTACAAAACCTATTGTATATTATAGGATGTCACAAAGATTGGAGAAATTAATGTCTATAAATCCCTTCACTGGCATAGTAATACACACTGAATAAGTCTTAATTACATTAAGTGACATTGTAGGCTTCAGGAAATTGCTTTTGTAAAAGCAAGGCGCAAATGCAAATTTTGTGGAATTCTAAAAAAGTCAAGTAAAAAATGACTTCAAAAAATTATTTCAAAGCAATCAGAATCACAGTTTCTAAGAGAGATATCATAAGCACAATGGAATGGATACTGTGCAAAAAATGTGCTTTGTTATTTTAAAATGACACCTACCATGGCAGACATTATTCCTCTTATGTGAGAAAGAGCTTTGCCATCTAATCACAGAATCAAAATCCATTTTAAAGGTAACTGGCTACTTTGGACAAAAGAAAAGCAAAAGGCACATTGATTGCACTTCATGGGGATCAGAACATTAAAAAAAAAAAAAAAGACTAATTTACTCCAAGGACAAGGAATCCAAGACTAATATTTCACTATGAAAGACAACCACAGGAAGGGGCCTATGTTAAAGAGTAGTAAAATTTACCAAGACTTCGCTTTCTGAAAGTAAACCACTGGAAGATAATATCAAGATATTGAGTGAAAATTTTTAAAATACTAAGTTTTCCAAAACTGGAAAGAGTAGGTTAGAAAGACTTAAAAAGCAAAGACTTTACCAAACTGTGGCCTTTTGGATGTCTAAAGGAACTGTCTTTGCATTCCCTGGTCTAGCATCATAGTAAACCTTTAGAAAATACTTGGATAAACTGAACTTTCGAGACTTTGTAAACTCTGCTATATATTTTAATAACTCAATACCATAAGGTAAAAACACTGCTGAGTCATTCATTATTCAAAGCCCTCACATGTTGTGTCAGTTTATTAAAAAGCCGTGTATTTCAGCTTTACTGCCATATGACATGGAATTGGAGTGAGTTTTATCCTAACTCCTCATATGCTTTCCTGTTCCTTACTAATTACTTTCCACTGTCAGCTATTAACACATGGGCCATCACAGAATCCTGTCCGAACCTCCACTGTAGTTTCCTATGTTTCATTTTAAAATGGGGCTTAAAATAGTTTAGTTTGATCTCCTGATGTTCAGTATCATAGAAATTCTGCCTGAAAGAGGAAGACTTCTGAAAGAAGAGTTTGCTGAGCAATCTCTCAAAAAGAATTGTCACAAAAAGAATTCAACAATTGATTGGTCACCAGAAGTTTCCAAAGAAGCCAAAATAATAGTTTTAAGTACATGTTCAGCCAGAATATTTTCACAATGAACATTTAGCATGGTGTCTGAAACATAATTCAAACCACCATCAGCATTAACTTGAACCATTGTGATAGCCTTTTATTAATGGTTTTTCCTGCTTCCATTCCTGCTTCTACAATTCAGTCACCACTCAGTGGCTAGAGTTATCATATAAAACTTAAACAGATGATGATGCTCCCCTGTGAAAAATGTTTTAATGCTTTCATTGCAATTGGAATTAATCCATAATCAAAATTGTGATCTTCAGAGCCCTATAGGATCTGCACCTACAGCCCTCTCCAACGCCAACTCATACTATGCACTCTGGTTCACTACACACCTACAGACCTACATACCAGACTTCTTTCTATTCCTTGGTTTTACCAAGTGTTTTCTTCCTTTGAACCTTTGTATATCCTTTTTCCTTTGACAGAATGACCTTGCCCCAAGATCTTTATAGTGAGTACCTTCTTATTTACCTCAATTCTCTGTCACTTGTTCAAAGAGGACGATTGTTAACAATCAATCAAAAGGAGTTGCTACTCCTGGAAGTCACTCTCTCATCCCCCTATCCTATTTCAGTCATACATTTATCACTGTCTAAAATAATTCTCTTCAAGTATTTGCTTACCTATTGAGTAACCATCTAGTCAGCAAGCCCACCCATAAGATTTGCAATGCCCATTAATAATGTATGTTTAAATATTTAGAAGTTATAAAATCAAGCTATAAAGCTGCTAAACAAAATATATGTTCTTCTTTGATAAAAAAAATAGTTTAGTAATGAAAGGTCAAGTTCAAATTTAGAATTCTTGGATTCCTTGATGTTCTGTACTAGAATATGACAGTATGGGACAGGGGGGCAAACTGTGGCCCCTAGTCTGATCTTTTGCCCTTCCCACTTCTTGGCATTGTCTCACTCACAAAAGAGCCACATGTTCATGTATAAGATACGCCAACCCATTCATCCATGTTCCATCTACAGTTCTTTCTCTCCATGCCCTGACCACATTGGAACACAGCAGTGTCAAAATCCTCTGCCTTTAAAAGAATGGACCCAGGAATGACTCACACATGCTCCAGAGTAGATTCAAGGTGGTTTGGGCTATGAATTCATATTGCCAGTTATCCGGATTACAATTTTGAAATATGGACAAGTGAGCAGCTTGGTTATTCAGACTCCTTGACTCCAGTGTGGAGAGATGTACCAGATAAAGCCAATGTGTGTTCCTCTTACATGTTCTGGAACAGGGGCCTGCTGGCCTGGATTTCCACAATGTATTGCAGTCTAAACCCCACCTCTATCATCCCAATCAGAATAAAAGTACCACAGTAATAGGTATATGTTTGTTTTTTTGTGTTTTCTTCACTAAGCGGTTACAATACATACTAAATAAATACTTGTTGAATAAATCATTGGTACTCAAATGTTTTTGAAAATGAATATAATGTTTTAACCTCAAAATATACTTATAAATACCTAAATAATTCTACTCTCATCTATTTTATTACAAAAACTTGAGTACAAGCAGAAAAACAGATGAGCTCAAGTTCATATACCAACTGTCAGGAATAAAAAATAAGAATCCAAAGGAGTCAAGTATTCAAGAATAGAGGATTAATTATTGCTACACACCAGATTGCATTCTATGGAATACAATATTTTAGTAGACTTAATTAGGTTCACAGTAATTGGACAGAATATAAAATTTCGTACTCTTTGGGAAACACAGGAAAAAATGAGGAATTTAAGATCCACACCTCTTCACCAACAATGATAGGAAACCTAGATGTCAAAACATGTCAAGGTTAGGAGAACAGATGGTTATATAGGCTAGTAGTTTAATCCTGAGTCATATCAGAAACCCACTGTTCCCATTGGAAAACCCAGCATCCACAGAGACTGAGGCACTAGAGGTAACTTTAGATCTGCTACTGGAACTCCCAGAGTCTAACAGTTGGTCTCATTAGACTGGGTGAAGACCTTCCTTCAAAGGTGGTGGTTATCACAGAATAAACATACAGGGCTTCCTACTGTCATCAAGATTTTCTAAAACAAAACAAAATTATTGCCTCAAACTCAAAAGGATATCAATGAGCTGATCATATGGCAGAAGAACCATAGTAATAAAAGTAATCATGGCTAACATATATGGATTTCAGTTTCTCAAAGCCATGAACTTTTCGCCTTCTTCAGAGCTATCACCCTAACACAAGATGCCATCATCCCTCACCTGACGCACTGCAGTAGCCTCCTTCCTTAGGTCTCAGTATCCACTCCTACCCCTCTTATCTTCTTGACACTGCAACCAGTCAAAATCCAAACATACTCATTACCAACAATATATTTCTTAAAATCCTTCAGTGCTTTCGAAAAACAACAAACAAACAAAACAGAAACTGTAACATAGTCTAAAAGTCCACAGACTTCTACAAGAGTCTCCAGCCTCAACACACATCACTCTTCTCTCCTTTGGTCTCCAATCACACTGGCCTGAACCCTGTTCCTCAGAAGCTCCCTGCTGCCTACTGATACAGCACTTTTGCATGTCTTCCTCTCCATGTAATGAAATCTCCCCTCTCTCCCCCTTTTCCTTTGGCTAACTTCTACTCATTTTTCAGATCTAGCCATATTATCTCCTCAAGAAAACTTTCCTGTTCATTCAGACTGACAAATTAACTCAGTTATAACACTATATTCCTTTATTTCACAGCATTTGTCAAATTTAAAACTTCATAACATTTTCATAATTATTTAATTCACAGCAGACTTCTCAATTAAACTCACAAATTCCTAAACTCATAGGCTCTAAGAAGGAAGAATGAGTATGTTTTGGCCCACTTTTCTATTCCTAGAACTTAATTTCATTCTTGAGTGAGTGATATCAGCAACATGGCTACATGAGAAGTCCCTCGTTGTATCCTTCATCAGCAACAATCTGGCAACCACCCACAGACAGAAGTATCTTTTGGGAGCTGTAGAATCCAACACCATATGCCAATGGACTCAAAAAAAGCACCAGACACGCAGACGTTGGTCCTGGTTGAGGACTTTGCATGGTGTCAGCCTCTCCCTGACATGGTCCAGGAGCCCAAGGAGAATATGCTCTTAGACAATCACCCACGGAAGAGTGAGATTTTATGGTTTCCAGTTTCAATACACTGTTAGAACAAAAAATTATGAGTTTGGATGCATTTGGAGGGTGAGAGAAAAAGTCTGACTTTACCCATGTCATGCCAACCCCCCCCTCAGGAGGTACATAGCTCCATGCCCAGTGAGACCTACTAGATATGTGATTTCTCCCACAAAAGAAAGTGAGAAGATGGGCTCAGATTCCTAAGCTGTATGTTATGCTGTCAGAGAGTTCATTTGTCTCTCACCTCATGCAGAGCATTGAGTCATGAACTGCATGAGTGGGGGTGGTAAAACCCTGGGAAAGCTGCAGACAGGACTCTCTGACAGCATTAAAGGGACATAGGACCTACTGACTGCATGACAAACCCCATCAAGAAACCCACTATAAACCACTGGAGATGACTCACCTAAACAAAACCCCAATTATCCCAACTTCACCCCCAATCACCAGAAGGCCTCACCAACACACACCCCCACTCTATGCCCACCTGTCTGTGCATGCTCCAAATAGCAGGAGAGCAAGTTTTAGCAGATGGCTAGTGAACACATGTGGAAAGCCAGCCTGAATCTGAGGGCCAGATAAAGATCACGAATGTGAACTTTAGACTTACCCCCAGGAAAGCTAAAAGAGGGATGCCAGCATTTGCCTTGGGTACAAAGCAAGATTAAGAGAAGGCATAAAAACGTAAGAATTCTGTCACAAGAGGGAATAAGAAAAATGGAACAGGTATGTCTATGGAATATCTGAGAAAACCTCAGATTTCCTTGGTAGGGAGGATAGAAGGTATTTCTCTCCCAAAGACAATAAAACCTGGAGGGGGTGACTGCTAGACTGCTAACACAAATGTGAAGACAGCATCAGAAGACTTCAAGGAACACACAAAAAAAATCAAGAAACCACAATACTTACCAAAGAATCACAATTATCATCCAGTAACAAACCCCAAATACATGGAAATCTGCAACTAACTCAATCAAAAAAAGGAAATATTTTTTGGAAGAAGATCAATGAGCTACAAGCATATAGATATAATTCAACAAAATCAACAATACACATATGAGAAGTTTAAAAGAGACAGAATTAATTTTTAAAAACACACCAAACAGCAATTCTGAAGCTGAATTCACTGTATTGAATAAATGAAATGAAAAAGGTAAAAAAGAACCAACAGCAGAATGAATCAAGCAGAAAAAGAAGAAGCTATGAATTATAAGACAGAACTTTTGAAATTATGCAGTTAGAGGAAAACAAGGAAAAAAGGAATAAAATGTGATCTGTTGCACACCAGCAATAGAGATAATCTGTGAATTACTGAGATATGAAAGGAGAAGAAAGAAAAAATAAGGCAGAAAACTTAAATAATGGCTGAGAACTTTCCAAATTTGGGGAGATGTTTGAATGTTAATTTCCTGAAACTCATAGGTCACCAAACAAGCTTAATTGAGATCTTCTCCAAGACATGTTATAATAAAACCATCAAAAGACAAAAAGAGACTCCTAAAAGAAGTAAGCAAATAAGTTTTAACTTATAAAAGGAACTCCGATCAGACTATCATTGGATTTCTCAGCAAATCCCTTACAGCCCAGGAGTGATGAGGTGATATATTCAAAGTGCTGAAAGAAAAACACCACCAAACAAGAATATGTTATCCTGCAAAGCTGCCCTTCAGAATTAAAGAAAAGAGAAAGACTTTTCCAAACAAACAAAAGCTGAAGGAGTTCATCACAAGAAATGCTTAAAAAAAAAAATCTGCAAGCTGAAATGAAAAGATGCTAACTAGTAACATGAAAACATGAAATATACAGCACACTGGTAAAGACAAGTATATAGTAAACCTCAGAATTTTCTAATACTGGAATATTGTGGTGTGTTAACCTCTTAACTCTAGAATAAAGTTTAAAGGACAAGAGTATTCAAAGTAACTATAGCTACAGTAGTTTGTTAATGAATACACACTACAAAAGGAGTAAATTGTGGCATCAAAAACATAAAAAGGGAGGGTGAGTAAAAGCCTTGAGTTTTGTATGTAATAAAATTTAAGATTTTATCAGTATAAATAGCGTTATCTATAAGATAAGCAAAAGCCTACAATAGATACACAAAAAGAGAAGGGCATCAAAAATATCACTATGGAAAACCATCAATTCACTAAGGAAGGCAGCTAGAAAGGGAGAAAGGAATGATGGAACTACAAAACAGACAAAAAACAATAAGGTAGGATTAGTAAATCTTTATCCATCAGTAACTAATCTTAATGTAAATAGATTAAATTCTCCAAACAAAAAGTATAGAGTGACTGAATTAATAAAAACAAGACCCAACTACAGGCTGCCTATAAAAGACTCACTTCAGTTTTAAGGACACATACAAGCACTATTAGGTATTTGTCCAAAGGATAAAAAAATACAGATTTTAAGGGAGATATGCACCCCAATGTTTATAGCAAAATTATCAAAAATAGCCAAACTATGGAGAGAGCTCAAATGTCCATCAACTGTTAAGTGGATAAAGAAGATGTGATATAAAAAGATATAGATAGGTATAGATATAGATTAGATATAGGTATATAGATATCTTATACATACACAATGGAATATTACTCAGCCATCTTAAGAATGAAATCTTGCTACTTGCAACATGGATGGAGCTAGAATCTATTATGCTAAGCAAACTAATAAGAGAAAGACAAATACTATATGAATTCACACATGTGTAGAATTTAAGAAACAAAACAGATGAACATATGGGAAGAGAAGGAAGAGAAGAGAGGGAAACAAACCACAAGAGATTCTTAACAATAAAGAACAAACAGGATTGGTGGGAAAAGGTGGGTGGGAGCCATAAGTGATGCGTTATTAAGGAGGGCACTTGTGATGAGCACTGGGTGTTGTGTGTAAGGATGAATCACTGAATTCTACTCCTGAAACTAAGTTGCACTATATGTTAACTAACTAAAATA
This sequence comes from Suricata suricatta, assembly GCF_006229205.1. Lineage (NCBI taxonomy): Eukaryota > Metazoa > Chordata > Mammalia > Carnivora > Herpestidae > Suricata > Suricata suricatta. The sequence goes on along the minus strand of NC_043705.1, from coordinate 96,550,906 downwards.
TAAATTAAAACAAATTTAAATTAAATTTAGAAAAAGAAAAAGATATTCCATGCACGTGGAAATCAAAACAGAGCAGGGATAGCTATACATCTATTAGAAAAAGTAGACTATAAACCAAAAACTGTAACAAGAAACAATGAAGGTCATTTTATAATAATAGAGTAGTCAACTTCTAAGGAGGATATAACAATCACCTACAATACATCCACACAATGTCAGAACACCTAAATATGTTAAGCAATTACTAAATCAGATCTGAAAGGAGGGGGAAAAACACAATACAGTAATAATATAGGACATCTATACCCCATTGTCAACAACAGATAGGTCACCCAGACAGAAAATCATTAATGAAACTTTGGACATAAAGTATACTTGAAATCAAAGGGACCTAACAGATGTATATAGAATACCACATCCAATAGCAGCAGAATACTTGAGAATATTCTCAAGTGCATATGCAACATTCTTCAGTATAGATCATATGACAGGTCACAAAAAAGTCTTAGCAAATTTAAGAAGACTCAAATCATGCCAGGCATCTTTTTCAATGCTAATAGTACGAAACTAGAAATCAGCAACAGTAGGAAAGGTGGAAATTTCACAAGTGTGTGGAAATTAAACAACACGCTCCTTAACAACCCAAGAGTCAAAGAAGAAATCTAAAGTGAAAAATTTTTTTAAATCTTAAAATGAATGAAAATGGAAAGACAACATATCAAAATATTTGAGATACTGTAAAAGCAGTGTCAATGGGAATATTTATAGCAAGAAAAATGCCCATCTCAAGAAACAAACAAACAAAATCTAAAACAACGTAAGAAACTAGTGGGGAGAAAAGAACAAATGAAGCCCAAAGTTAGCATAGGGAAGAAAATAAGATTAGAGCAGAAATAAATTAAATAGAGACTAAAACGACAATAGAAAAGATCAATGAAACTAAGCATTGGTTTTTGAAAAGATAAACAAAGCTGACAAGCCTTTAGCTAGACTAACCAAGTGAAAAAAAGTGAGATGACTCAAAACCAGAAGCCAAACAGAAGACATAGAACTGATGCTACAGAAATACAAAGCATCATAAGAGACTACTATGAACAATTATATGCCAACAAATTTGACAACCTAGAAAAAGAATGGATACATCCCTATAAACATACAACCTACCATGACTAAATTATGAAGAAATAGAAACTAGGAACAGCAAGTAATGAGTAAGAAAATTGAATCAGGAATCAAAAACCTACCAACAAAGAAAAGCCTAGGACCAAATACTCTACCTAATGAATTTGACCAAATAGTTAAAGAATTAACACCATTCCTCTCAAACTCTTCCAAAAAATTAAAAAATTTTATGAGAGCCTCATAAAAATTCTACGAGGCTAATATTATCCAAAGCCAGATAAAGACAGTATATGAAAACTACAGACCAGTATCTCTGATGAATATAGCTGCAAAAAATATCAAAAACATATTAGCAAGTCAAATTCTACAGTACATTAAAAAGATCATACACCGTGATCAAATGGTATTGACTCCAAGAATGCAAACAGGGGTCAATATTTGCAAACCAGTAAATATGGGACACTATATTAATAGAAACAAAAATAAAAATTATATGATCATCTCAATAGATGCAGAAAATCATTTGACAAAATTCAACATTCCTTCATGATAAAATCTCTCAGTAAAGTGAGTATAAAAGGAACATACCTCAACATAATAAAGGCCATATATGACATGTCCACAGCTTACAACACTCAGGGGCAAAAGGTTCAAAGTTTTTCCTCTAAGATTAGGAACCAGATGAGGGTAACAATTCTCATATTCAACATCACATTGAAAGTCCACTCCAGAGTAATCAGGAAAAAAAAATGGCATCCAAATCAGAAAGGAAGAAATGAAATGTCTTTATTTGCTGATGACATAATATGTAAAATATCCAGAATCCTAAAGACTCCACCAAAAACCTGTTATAATCAACAAATTGTGTAAAGTTGCAGAACAGAAAATCAACAACAAAAATATGTTGTATAGACTACACTGTATAGGCACAACAAAATATCTGAAAAAGAAAAAAGAAAACAATCCCATTTACAATAGCATCCAAAACAAAAAAAAAAAGTACTTAGGAATAAATTTAACCAAGAAGTTTATACATTTAAGAATGGCTATTCTCAAAATAACAAGTATTGGTAAGGATATGGAGAAAGGGAACTCTCATGCACTGCTGGTGGGAATGTAAATTGGTACAACCAATAAGGAAAACAATATGGAGGCTCTTCAAAAATCTAAAACTAGAACTCTCATATGATCTCCAAATCCCACTTCTGTGTATATATCTGAAGAAGATGAAATCACTCTCTCAAAGGGATATTTGTACTCCCATGTTCATTGGAGTATTATCATAATAGTCAAGCTATGGAATTAACCTAATAGTCTATCTATGAATGGGTAAAGAATATGTGGTGTATATACAATAAAATACTATTTGCCTTGCACAGAAGGAAATCCTGCTGTTTGCTCTAACTTTAGGAGGAACTTAAGGGCATTATAAGTGAAGGAAGTCATACAGAGAAAGACTGTATGATATCACTTGTGTGTGGAATCTTTAAAAAGCCAAACTCACAGAAATAGACAATTCTGGCTGTGAAGGACCAGGAGTTGGGGAAAATGGGAGATGTTGGTCAAATAGTACAAACTTCCAGTTCTAAGACGAATAAGTTCTAGGGATCTAGTGTATGCATGGTGATTGTAGTTAATAATACTGTACCATATACTTGAAATTTGCTAAGGGAGTAGATCTGAAATGTTCTCAGCACAAAAATGGAATGGTAATTATGTGAAGTGTTAACTACTCTACTGTAGTAATCATTTTGCAATATATAAGTGTATCAAATATCATGTTGTACACCTTAAACTTACACAATGCTGTATGTCAATTATATCTCTGTAAAACTAGGGGAAATATCCTACTACACATTTAGTGTTCCATAAATATTTCTCGAATAAGGGGAAAGAATGAGCATCTTTACGTGCAAGGAACTGTGCTCTGAATTATTCATGCTATAGATAAGAAAACTAAAATTTAAGAAGTGAGTAATTTCCCCAATGTCATATATTTAGTAAATAGATGATGGGGCCGGGAACCAAGCCCACAGTTTCTGACTCAGGGCTTCTACATGCTCAAAACTACTATGTCATAATATGTCTGCAAAAATTTACTTTGCCTTGCTCCCCATATCATGCTTTTCCTTTCTTCCATAGCATCATCTCACTTGCAGATAGTGTTTCAGCAGAAATGAAAATATTCCCAAGTTATTCCAACACTTTTCAAATAGCTAAGTGAGGCAATTCCTTAAAAACATTCTCACTTTTTATGAGATAGAAAAGACACCCAGAAATGTATTTCTTTATCAACAGGTAAATTGAAAAATAATGTCAGATACCCATCGTGTTACACTAAATTATTCCCTTTCCTTTCCTAGAGCAAAGGATATAATCAACTTCATACCACACAAGTCTTCTACCACTCTGCCCCATGGTATTAAATTAACCTTTACCTGACATTTCTAGGTAATCATTTTCGGAGCCATCCAATAAATCATTTAATAAAATGAAAATGGAATGGCTTTCCAGAAAGAGTTTGTGCTTGTTTTAAGCACTGCTAAATGGAGGCAATTGCACTCAACAACAAAAATAGCTTTTTGTATCACCAAACACAAATGAGTGGATTGGCCTTCCACAAAGGCAGCCGCGAATTATCTGGACATAAACCAAAATGGGCCTCTTAATAACATCCTCAAACAAGACAACTATGGCTGTGGGGTTTTCTTCCCTGCTATCTTTGTCTGTGGTCACTGAACTTTTGCAATTGATTGAAACAGTAGATTGCTTTTGCAAGGAAATTGCATCACTGTGTGAGATAAAAACTAATATCTAAAACTCCTTATCATTCAGCTTCAAAGAACACTTGTCTTTTGGAGAGAGAAGTTGACACATTTTAATAATATGGAAATAATGGGAAATCACCTTGAAGATAATTTTAGTTTTGCAAGAGGCCATTTGAATGCCTCGCTTCATTATGCCAATATAAAGAAATAGGTACCAATTGTTATATTCTTGAGTGCGTTAGCAAATCTGCTTAATATTGTGATATTCCAACTGGGTTTCTCCAAACTAAAGGCCTAGTATGCCTAATAAGGCTAGAGTCTTTTGATGGAAAAGGACTCATACCTAAAATCCTGATCTTGGAGATCCAAAGAGGAAATCTGGGGGAGTGGTCCAGAATACCTTGAAATAAGAGACTTCAAAGCAACCCTGCTTTACCCCAGGAGTCTATGAGATTGTAGAGCAAGGTAAACTCAATAAGAAAAAAGAGCTTGTAGTTCCTATTTGTTTTGAAATATTTCTTTTATTGAGTGTTCAAATAAAAAAGATTTGCCATTTCACTCCATATGGGACCTTTGAACACTCAGCAAAAGCTATCTGAAAATTTAAATGATAATAATTAGCTTGAGAGAGTAATGAAATAAATGGATCTAACAGACACAGAATATGGCACCAGGGTGGTTCTATTGGTTACGCATCTGACTTCAGGTCAGGTCATGACCTCACCATTCATGGGTTTGAGCCCCATTTAGGGCTCTATGCTGACAGTTCAGAGCCTGGTGCCTGCTTTGGATTCTGTCTCCCTCTCTCTCTATGCCCCTCCCTTGCTCAACTCTGTTTCTCTCTGTCTCTCAAAAATAAATATTAAAAGCATATAAAAAGTTTTTTAATTAAAATTTAAAAACTTATATAAAAATACAGATATGATCACTCAGGAGTTCCCTTTAACAACAACAAAATCAGGATAGTCATTGCTCAAAAAGATTAGCCATTTGTTTGCATGCCATAAAATAAGGAAATTTTGCATCTTTAGGAAATGTGTACATACAGATCAGTGGCCCTCAATTAGGGATAATTTTGCTTCCTCAGAGGGGATATTTGGCAATGCTGGGAGACATCTTTATTTGTCACAACGGGGTGCTGCAATTGACATCAAAGGGTAGAGGCCATGGATGCTGTCAAATGTTCTATAATGCAGAGGTCAGCCTCCCACAATGAATAATTATCTAACCAAAATGTCAGTGGGACTGGAAATTGAGCAATCCTGATACAGGTAAAAACTATCATCTTAAGTCCACTGAAAACCATAATCAGACCTTAGTACAAATTCCAAACAAGTCTATGAATTTGAAAACTAGAAAAACCTTTGGCATCTTTCCATTTTCAGATACCTGATTCATCCCAAGAACATATTCATCATGGTCACTGGAAAGAAACTCTTCAGTCATTACTCCCAGTAAAATCCCAAATTCATATAGACATTCTGGAGGAGTCCAGGACAGGCTTTAAGAATTTTACCTAAAACTTTTCCTAGAGGAAGGAAGCTCTGTAAACTCCCTCTGCCCCATCTATGGAACTGAGAAGGACATTACTCTCATCTGCAAGAGTGGAAGGAGAAAATACGGACTCCAGAAAGAAGACAACCTCAAAGATACCTGAGTGAGTGAGTGCAAACTGGGGAGATTGGAAAATGGGCCAGCCCAAGACAGGAGAGGTGGGAGCCCCAGCAAAACACAGGGCAAGCATGAGGAGCCCGAGCACAAAGGGAAGAGACAAAAACTGAACACACTCATAGTACTGTCTCTGGGGAAGAGATAAAGAACATTTAACTGCCCTTGGATAGACAAACTCTCACTCCATATATAACTGCTGGGTAGCCCAAATCCTGAACCCAGGTGGCGCAAGGGAAAGAACAGCTTCCAGCCCTGCACCATCTCGTCGGGGAGTCAGTGGCCACAGCAGCAACGGCTGTGCCAGGAGTGCTCACTTCGACCTCGGTTTTGGGAGTGGGAACACGCATCTCATTTCCACAGCACATCTTGCCCCAGCATTGGCCACGCAAACCCTGAATCCCAGGTGTCAACAGGCAAAAAATAGCCCCACCCCTACGTGATCCCGGCAGGGAGTTGGCAGCAGTGAAGGCAGGGACTAGCGCTCCGGCTGCAGGAGTTCCCAGCTCATTTCCAGCAGCGCCCAGTGCCTCGGGCAACAGCAGCCCGAATCCCAGCCGGCCCCAAGAGAAACTCATCCCTCCACCAACACAATCGCGATCCCGACTGGGGTCTGGGAATCCCCGGTTGTGTCTGTGTTGGCATGCACTTCACCTGCTGCGCACCTCACCTCAGGCAGCACACCTCTCCTCAGGCAGGGGCAGCCGAAATCCCTGCCTGAGCCAAGACAAACTGATCCCTCCCACTAACAAGCCAGCCACCAAAGCAAGTACATCTCATCTGTGGTAGCATAAAAGTGCAGGGACTAGAACCTTAAACTGAGGTGGGCCTAGAAAATACAACTTGGCTCAACCAAGGCACAAGGAGATTGGACTCATTAGAGTGGCCTACAGTGTATAGTTCCAGTGGAGCTTGGCATGCCGCCATTCTACTCTCTGCAGACACCAAGGCGGAGCCTCTGAGAGCAGCCCCCTAGACCTACCACACCAAAACATGCCTATCTGCAAGGAGGAGCTACTGCTCTTTTTTTTCTTTTTCTTTTTTTCTTCTTTTTTTTGTACTTTATTATTATTATTATTATTATTACCTTTTTTAACTTAAATTTCTTTGAATTTTTACTCCTTATTTTCCATTCTACTTTCTCCCTTTTATATCTTCTTGCAATCCAGGTATATTCTCCTGTATCTCATCTTTACCTCTCCCCTCAACTGGTCATACACTTTTAGACTGTCCATTGTCCTTTGTTGTCTCTGATTCCCATTATGTTTTTTCTTCTCTTCTTTTCATCTCTTTCCTCTCCATTTTCTTTCTTTCCTTTCCCCCTTTTATTGTGTATGTTTGTTTGATTTGTCTGTGCGTTTGTGTGCTTCTGTTCCCTCTATGTTTGTCTGTCTGTTTTCCTTTTTAGGGCTACACTAAGAAACAAGCCAAAGTGTGCATGATGGCAAGTCGCAAATAGTGCTGAGTAGGGAAATAAAATATTCAAAGGTACAACAAGTGAAACTGAGAGACACCATCAAAAGAATATTTCCTGAAACGACAGGCCCTGGACAGTCAATAAGCCTCCTTTAACAGAGAAATATTAACAGGTGCACAGTGCACAACCAGCTTTTTAAAGCTGACAAGAGACAGAAAACTAGCAAAAATGACAAAACGAAGGAATCTCTCCCCTGAAGAACCTGCAGGAAGAAGTCACAGCCACAGAACTGCTCAAGGCAGATCTAGACAACATACCGGAACAAGAATTTAAAATAACTTGTCATAAATTTAATCGCTGGGGTTGAAAAAAGCATCAAAGAAACAACTGAGACAATCACTAGGCACTTAGAAAATAGGTGTGATGAGCGAAAAAAGGCTATAGATGAGGTGAATAACAAACTGGAGGCAGCCACCTCAAGGATTGACGAGGCAGAGAAAACAATAGGTTAATTAGAAATATAGTTATAGCAAAAGAGGAAGCTGGAAAAAAGAGAGAGAAATTAATCCAGAAGTAGGAAAGGAGAATTTGAGACCTGAGTGAGACATTCAAACAGAACAACATCCGTATCATAGGAATTCCTGAAGAGGAAGACAGAGAGAAAGGTCCTGAGGGGATACTAGACCAAATTATAACTGAGAATTTCCCAAATCTGGGAAAAGAAATCGACATTCAAATTCAAGAGGCACAAAGAACCCTCTTAACATGTAATTTGAATCGACCTTTGGCAAGACATATCATAGTGAAACTAGCAAAATATAAAGAGAGAATTCTGAAAGCAGCTAGGGAGAAAAGGGCCCTCACATACGAAGGGAAACCTATCCGAGTGGTTACAGACCTATCTAATGTAACCTGGCAGGCCAGGAAGGAATGGCAGGAAATCTTCAATGTGATGAGCAGAAAAAATATGCAAGGAAGAATCCTTTATCCAGCAAGTCTGTCATTCAAAACAGGAGAGGTAAAAGTTTCCCAAATAAACAAAAATTGAGAGAATTCATGACCACCAAACCAACTCTACAAGAAATCCTAAGAGGGACTCTATGAGGGAAATGTTGCAAACAATACAAGGTGTGAGAGACACCACTATAAACATGAATTCTAGGGAGAACACAATGACTCTAAACCCACATTTCTCAATAATAACACTGAATGTAAATGGACTGAATACACCAACCAAACGACACAGGGTAGCAGAATCGATAAAAAAACAAAACCCATCTACTTGCTGTCTACAAGAGACTCATTTTTGACCGGAAGACACATTTAAGTTGAAAGTACAGGGATGGAGAAATATATATCATGTGACTGGAAGCCAAAAGAAAGCTGGAGTAGTCATACTTATACCAGACAAACTGGACTTTAAAGTAAAGGCAGAAACAAGAGATGAAGAAGGACATTATATAATAATTACAGCGTCTCTCCATCAGGAAGAGCTAACAATTATAAATATCTATGCACCAAATTCTGGAGCGCCCAAATACATAAAACAATTAATCACAGAAAGAAACAATCTTATTGACAAGAATGTGATAATTGCAGGGGACTTTAATACTCCACTGACAGCAATGGATAGATCAACCAGACAGAAAATCACTAAAGAAGCAATGGACCTGAACGACACATTGGAATAGATGGAACTGATAGATATATTAAGAACTCGGCATCCTGAAGATAGGATATATACCTTCTTTTCAAGTGCACATGGCACATTCTCCAAGATAGATCACATACTGGGGCACAAAGCAGCCCTCCATAAGTATAAACAAATAGAGATCATACCATGCACACTTTCAGATCACAATGCTATGAAACTTGAAATGAACCCCAGAAAAAAGTCTGGAAAACCTCCAAAAATGTGGAGGTTAAAAACCACCCTACTAAAGGATGATTGGGTTAATCATGCAATTAGAAAAGAATTAAAAAATATATGGAAACCAATGAAATCAAAAATACTACAATCCAAAACCTCTGGGACACAGCAAAGGCAGTCCTAAGAGGAAAGTTTATTGCAAACCATGCCAATCTCAACAAACTAGAAAATTGCAAATTCAAAATTTAACAGAGTACCTACTGGAAATAGAAGAGAAGTAGCAAGAGCACCCTAAACCCAGTAGAAGAAAAGAAATAATAAAGATCAGGGCAGAAACAAACAATATATAATCCAAAAGAACAATCGAGCAGATCAATGAAATCAAGAGTTGGTTCTTTGGAAAAATAAACAAAATTGATAAACCTCTATCCAGGCTCCTCAGAAAGGAAAGAGAGAGCACCCAGATAGACAAAATTATGACTGGAAAAGGGATCTATTACAACCAATCCCTTAGAAATACAAGCAATCATCAGAGATTACTATGAAAAATTATATGCCAACAAACTAGACAACCTAGAAGAAGTGGGCAATTTCCTAAATGCACATGCACTGCCAAATTAAAATGAGAAGAGATAGAAAGCATGAATAGACCAATAACCAGTGAAGAAATCGAATTTGTTATCAAAAACCTCCCATCAAATAAGAGCCCAGGGCCAAATGGCTTCCCAGGGGAATTCTACCAGACATTTAAGCAGAGCTCATACCCATTCTTCTCAAACTATTCCAAAAAATAGAAGAAGAAGGAAAACTTCTAAACTCATTCTACAAGGCCAGCATCACCTTGATACCCAACCAGACAGAGACCCAGCCAAAAAAGAGAACTACAGAGCAATATCCTTAAAGAATACACCTGCAGAAGTACTCAACAAGATACTAGCAAATCGAATTCAACAGCATATAAAAAGAATTATCCACCATGATCAAGTGGGATTCATTCCTGGGTTACAGGGCTGGTTCATTATTCACAAATCCATCAATGTGATCCATCACATTAACAAAAGAAAGGATAAAAACCATATGATCCTGTCGATAGATGCAGAAAATGCAGTTGACAAAATATAGCACCCTTTCTTAATAAAAACCCTTGAGAAAGTCGGAATAGAAGGAACTTACCTAAACATTATAAAAGCAGTTTATGAAAAGCCCACAGCCAATATTATCCTCAATGGGGAAAAATTGAGAGCTTTGCCCCTGAGATCAGGAACACAACAGGGGTGTCCACTCTCACCACTGCTGTTTAACACAGTGCTGGAAGTCCTAGCATCAACAATCAGACAACAAAAGGAAATAAAAGGCATCAGAATTGGCAAAGAAGAAGTCAAACGTTCACTTTTCACAGATGACATGACACTCTACATGGAAAACCCACCAGA